>NC_045558.1:110313506-110619756 GCF_009769535.1 Thamnophis elegans
TTTTACAAATTAGCTGATGTGTAAGATGTTACAGCCAGAATGACTTAATTAATTGAAAGAAGTAGGTAAATATTCTTTTGAGATTTGTAAGCTGGCTGGAAGCCCAGAACTATTCTGTAGGTCTCAGGAAACTGAAGGCAAGCTTAGCAACACAGTTGAAACAATAATAGGATCTACTAGGAATTATTAGCAATTAAAAGTATATGAGAAAATATAACTCTGGTAATGATCCCAATGTGGGTGATTAAAAAAAAGGAAATCAGTTCCACTAATTGATCTTAGATGCAAGTTGTCAGATGAATACTTAGAAGACAGAAATGAATGGTTTGGCTGTCAGGTCATTTATTACTTTTTGTCATATGTAATAATACTACCATAATAGAATTCCATTAAATGTCCATTCAGTGGTGGAATGTTTGTATCCCACCCGTGAAAGCCTATTTACATGTTTCACATTTGAAGTTACTATAACAAATATTAAATAAAACACAGCCTTTGTTATGAAGCACTAGAACAGTTAGGCATGTGTCTTTGCTCAGTGATGATTTTACAAGTTAGTTATGTTATTACTCAAGTTTCAGTCATGTATTGAAGTCTCATTCATTTCAATTCATACATACCTTGAATACAGCCATAAATACATGAATATTAAGAACTAGAAATAACACACTGTTAAATGTTTTTCTTACAGTTTCAATCATTCATTCAGCATTTTCCTTCAAATATTGTCATGAAATGATATGCAAAAGATACTGTGTTCAATATATATTTATTCATTTAAAATATTTATATAACCACTTTTATTATAAAACTACAAATCTGGACTCTTACAAAAGAATAAACATGGTTAAAAGCAAATAACAAATATCATATTTTTCAGAGTATAAGACACACCAAAAGTTTGAAGAGGCAAATTTTTAAAAAACGTTTTTGCACTCTGAAGACCTCCCCAAAATGGCCCATTTTTCATGAAAATGGGCCCATTTTTTTTCAAAGAAAGAGCATGAATAGCCTTTAGGAGGCTTGTAGAGTGCTCCTGAGGGGTTGGGGGTCCCTGAAAATGAGCAAAAAAGGCCCATTTTTTTGTGAAAACGGCTGGTTTTTTTATGTTTTTTTTTTGTCAAAAAAGGGTATGCTTAGCCTTTAGGAGGCTTATCAAGTGCGCCTAGGGTCGGGGGGGGGGGCAAAATTGAACAAAAAATGGCTCATTTTTCGCTTATTTCTGCCTTCCCTAGCCCCCAGGAGCACTCTGGAATACCCCTAAAGGCTATGCATGGCCATTTTGGTGAAGGGAGTAGGGTTTTGAGATGCAAAAAATTGCTGTATTCAGTGTATAAGACACACCCAGATTTTCAACCTCTTTTTTGAGGGAAAAAGGTGTGTCTTATAATGTGAAAAATATGGTAACCTCAACCATTTCTAAGGGAAATGGTTTTTTAAAAAATTGGATGAATTGATGGATCAATCAATCAATTTGATTCTTTGGGGCAATATTATCCCACACATTAACATACTATTTGCTGGACTCCAATTTCATTATATCCCAACACATGTGGAAGCAGTCAGCTTTTTGAGGCCTTTAGAAGGTGAAAAGGGAAGGACCCTGCTGGATCTCTGGGGAAAGGGTGTTTGACAGGACAGGGGCAACTACAGAAAAGACATGATTTCTAGATCACACTGAATTGCAACATTTAATGGAAATGACTTGCAATGTCCACAGTCTATGACTATCATGCCTGGTGAGACAGGCAGATATACCCAGAGAGAGGTGCACTTGGAAATAATCTTATCCCAAGCTATTTGGGTGATAACTAGCACCTTGAATTACACATTGAAAAAATATCTGGAAACCAGTGCACCTTATTCAATAATGATATAATATAGGGCAAACCATGAACTATCCAGAATATTTTCTGAACTAGTTGTAATTTTTGGATAGTCTTTGGGTAGGCCTATTGCAGTGGTAGGTTTCAAAAATTGTTGGAACCTACTTTGTGGGTGTGCCTCCTTTGTGGGAGTGGCTTGCCACCCATGTGACCGGATGGGAGTGGCTTGCCACCCATGTGATCAGATATGAAATTATGAATTAGTACTTAGGTTGGTCCAAGAGAGCTATTCAGAAACTCTGGCATTGAAGCATGCAAGTCTTAAAGCTGTCGAGTTACAAGATCCTTGCACCCTTAACCCTTTAGGGAAAAAAACCCAGGAGTCTTTAAACCTGACAGCTTTAAGACTTGTGGACTTCAACTCCCAGAATTCCTCCTCCAGTCATGTTGCGGTGACGTCATCTGCATGGATCTGCTCCATCTTCATTTTTTTCACAGGGGGCAGGGCTGCCACTGAAGATGCCAACGACACTTGTCAGAACCACCTTAAATTACCTCACACACAGCACTGGCATGCATAAGAATATGATGTAAACTTGTTTTTTAAAAAGGCATCTTTGGTTTGTGTTAAAACAACTTCAACACAAGCAATGTTCTGATTGCACCACAAATGCAGTAGTCATCCTTACCTTTCACAGAGGCACTGAGTTTTATAAATATGAGCATGATAGTGTAGAATAATAATAGCCAAGGACCCTTTCTCTTATCCCCAGTCATGAAATACTGATTTTTTTGCTTTTTCCTTTTAAGAAAGACACATTTTTCATTACTAAGCCGCATTGTATTTAAAGAAGCCAACAGCTGCCATGAGTCAAATGAAAAACTGAGTGGAAAAACGGGGCCTAACAAGGGGAATGAAAATAACGAGACAAAAGTAGAGAAAGGGCTTTTCTAAATATTACTACCAACTAAGAAGAGATAGTATGTCAGGTGCATTTTCCTAGGGATGATTTCCATCCTTAAATAGAAGTGGGCAAAAAGATACCACCCAGGAACATGTAGAAACGGAAAAAGAAGTAACGCCCAGCACTGCGGCTGAAGTGAACCCCAAAGCCCCTGCAGCCACCGAAATATCTGCTGCCTCCTCCTCCTCCTCCAACAGCACTGCTGGATTTGCCACCCGACGCTGCGGCTGAAGTGAAGCACCAAAGCCCACACTGCCACCGGAATATCTGTTGCTACCTCCTCCTCCTCCTCCAACAGCACTGCTGGATTTGCTGCCCAACACTGCAGCTGAGGTGAAGCCACCAAAGCTCCTGCCAGCAACCCCACCCGTGGCAGCGACATCTCCCCCTCTGCTCAGAGCACCTGAGCTGGGCCCCGCATTACCCCTGCTGCCACCTCCTCCTCCTCAGCCATGTATTTGAGAAGCCATGAGGTCTTTTTTTCCTGCTCCTGCCCCCTCCACTGCTTTCCTACTGGCTCCCACGGCCTCATGGCTCCTCAAAAGCATGGCAGAGGAGGAGGGGGGAGGGATAACATGGGGCCCAGCTCAGGTGCTCCGAGCGGAGGGGGACGTGTCACTGCCATGGGTGGGGGTGCCAGCGGGAGCTTTGGTGGCTTCACCTCAGCCACAGCGTCGGGCGGCAAATCTGGCAGTGCTGTTGCAGGAGGAGGAGGCAGCCGCAGATATTCCAGTGGCAGTGAGGGATTTGGGGGTTCACTTCAGCTGCAGCGCCGGGCACAAGAGGCTAGAACTGGCTGCCCAAAAAGGACCTTTTCGGGCTTGCTTTACTGAAAACTGGGTGACTGGCATTAGTTTGAGCGACCACAGCCAGCACAAACTACCGTCAGTCGCCCAGTGCTCAACAAAACAAGTCTGGGGAGGTCCTTTGCGGGTGGCCAGTTCTTTCCGCACCTTAGAGGGGGCATTCTCGGAAGTTAATTACTTCTGGGTTCACTAACCAACCAGTCCGCAAGGACCGGCAAGGACTGGTAGGAACCCACCCATGGCCTATTGACAAAATTGTAGTAAGATGACCAAGGCGTGAGTGACTTTGAACAAGGTCTTCCAGTCCAGGAATGAATGCAATTGATTCACAAGATGGAACTGTGTAAAGGTCACCCTTTACCTCCAAAAGCTACCACTTTTTCCTCAATACAGAGAGGAAAGGGAGTCCTCCTACCCCACAAGTTATGAAACAATTCTGGTCATAGGAGTGCTATTTCAGCAAGATTCAAATATACTTCACTAGATCCATGGAACTGAAAATGTGGAGCCATTCTATTTTGCCATGGTTGCATCGATGCCAGTTCTCTCAACCATTATATCTAGTTCCATACAAATCCTTATAGCCTCCAGGCACTAGACCAATACTGGCATAGAATTAGTTGGCCAGCTGTGATGGAATGTGTATCTACAACAGCAGAGAGCATGGTTTTTGGCAACACAGGGCACTGTGTTTCTGAGAAACCTGGATTAAAAAAATTGCACAGGCCCAAAATGGATGGTTTAGGGCAGTGACGGTGAAACTTTTAGGGACCAAGTGTCCAAACTGCAATCCAAAACCCACTTATTTATCCGAAAGTGACAACATGTCAATTTAACCTGAATAATGAGGTTTTGTGAGGAATTTCAATCACTCTTTTACAGCTTGACCTCTCCCTGGTGGCACTGGATTTCGTTAATAGCACAACTCAAGAATGATGGCAGTGTAGGGCAGTAGCCTCTGGAGGGCCATCACATTCTTATTCCTTCCCTCCTTTTTTCCCTTCCTTGCTTCTTCCCTCCCTCCCTTCTTCCCTACCTTCCTTTCCCCCTCTTCTGATTTCAATGTTCTTCCTTTAATCTTATATATTATGGTTCACCATTCCACTTTTTGGACTCTGGACCGCCAGGCCTTTGTTTTCCCAATTTATTGGTCAAAATTGGATTTTTGTTGGGTCTTCACCCTCTCCATGCCAAAAGGAAAGCCAGCCTGGCTTCTCCTCCTAGAAGCCACATACCATTCCCCCTGCTTCCTGCTTCTTGATCCCTTCCTCCTACCACCACCCTCCAACTCAATCCCACTTCAGGAGAGAGGAGCATGTGCTGGAAACAAGTGTTGGGGTGACATTGGAGTGTGCCTTCTGACCCTCTGGTGCTTGAACCTCAACTCTATGAGTTCCTCCAGGCCTACCTTGTTGAGGAGGAAGGGAGTACCTGACACTTCCACTTCCCCCTTCCATGGCTCCAGCCATTGCTGTCCAGTATCCTCAAAAGTGCAGCACATTTCAAAGGTGGCAGCTTGCATCTGGAGGTGCCAAACAGTGTCCATTTGCCAGAGCTGGGCCAGGCCTCTCCACCGTCTGATCACCAATGGGGTCACTTTTGTTGGGCTAGCCACATGCATACACCACTGGGCTTTTGTGCTCAACACTTGGCTAATGTAGGGAGCACGTCCCCATGCTGCCCACTTCTTTCTCTTGGCCCCACTGATGAGGGAGGAGGAAGGCCAAGCTTGAGAGATGGCCCCACCCTGCAAGATCCACCCCTGCCATTCTCTTCCAGACCTCTTTGCTGGTAGTAACAGCAAATGTACCATGATGAAGGCAGAATTCTGTTGCTGTGCAAAGAATCCTGTTGCTGTGCAGGGGTGCTTCGCTTCCGCATTAAGCCTCCACTGATCACCACCATCACAACAGGGTGAAAGGTCTTTCATCCCTCTGCTGCGACAGGGCCACAGGAAGCCACAGCAGAAGGGTGAAAGAGCCACATGGGTCACATTGTGGCTCCATGTCATAATGGGATTCAGGAGGAGGATGGGACCCCTCTTCCCCATTGCGAGGCATGCAAGTGAAAAAGTTCATTCAATCAATTCCAACTTTGTGAAATGTTAGATTTTCTTTTGCTAGAAGTTGGAATTGATTGAGTGAAACGTGATGGCGAAACATGATTGGAACTGGAATGGAGTGACTGTATGTGTGCCCACAGAGCGGGCTCTGCGTGCCACATCTGGCACGTGTGCCATAGGTTTGCACTCATGGGTCTAGTGGGGGAAAGGTTCAGGGTAGCTATA
This sequence comes from Thamnophis elegans, assembly GCF_009769535.1. Classification (NCBI taxonomy): domain Eukaryota; kingdom Metazoa; phylum Chordata; class Lepidosauria; order Squamata; family Natricidae; genus Thamnophis; species Thamnophis elegans. The sequence continues at coordinate 110,319,391 of NC_045558.1, forward strand.
AAGTAGAATCTCTCCAGATATATCAAATAGGTTAAAGTTATAGTGCTTTAGTTTGGTAAGATTATGCCCAATAGATGTAAGGAAGTAAAGGATTGAATTTAGTTGGATTTGGTTAGTTGGACTTGGGATTGATATCAATCTTGAGAAACTAAAAAAAACCATAAGGAACCTGTGGAAAGTGGGTATATTGTTTGCATTTGTGTATCTGTATTGGGGGGGTCTGTCTGTCTGTCTCTGTCTCTGTCTCTGTCTGTTTGTGTGTGTGTGTGTGTGTGTGTGTGTGTGTGATCACAGGGTGCTATGGAAATGACGCAAGGGATGTATACACATGTGCAAACACAGGTAGGCCAGTGAAAGATGGCACAAGATGTGTGCAAATAAAGGAAAGGACGGGCACAGTGCATGAGAAAAAAGTCTTGGGGAGAGGGGGAGATTTTCCCCAGCAACTTGTGATTTTCTTTGATGTCTTTCCATTGACTTTGCTTGGGGGACAAAGGGACAGTTGAAAATAGTGAGCTCATTATCATTGCAACACACTTCAATTGATTATAAAGAGACATGGCCGCCACACACCTGAATTTTGTTTATGTGAACAAAGGGACACTGTAGTGGTTCAACTTTTGAATACTAGTCATAAATCCCTTCATTCAGCAATGTTGTATGTCGAATTGTTCTGAACAAATGGCCATAACTTGAGAACTATCTCTATGCTACAACTGAAAAAAAATAAATATATAATTTAAAATAAGAAAGAGCAAGGCCTTTATTTAGGAATCAAATTTAGAAGTATAAAATATGGATTAACTAGAAAGGGTTTATATTGTAATTGAGCATTTACAATTTTCTTTTACTGTTGGTTATGCCTAGATATGAGCTATTTGCAATTTCATTGTCATCATTGTTAATTCTAACCTCAGTTGTCATTTATTTGGTTTTCTTTATATTTAATAATTGACACTTTTTTTTCACTGTGCCTTCTTTCATTACTATCAGAGCAGTGTAACATGGATTATTGATGTTTCTTCCACATTTTTTTCTCATATTCTTTTAATACAGCCTCATTCAATATAAGTTCACCGTGTACTATATATCTTGTTTATTTGCCAATCTGGAATCTGTTTCCTGATTCACCATTTTCTCACCAGATTGTGGCTTCCTATTATGTACATAAGTTTCTAATAAGAACAAATAAATGTTCTTAATAACATTACACAAGTTGATATAGTGGACACCAATTGATTTCTATAATGATTAGAGCACATATTGACTTCTTTGGGGTATTTTACTTTCTCAAGAATGAAGAATATATCACCAGTAATCACTCTTAGACATTGGCCTTTTCTAAAGCTATTATCTTGAAAATCTTTTTCATGCTTTTGTGTAGCCATCTTCAGTTTGCCACCTTTTTTTCCAGGAAGTCATTCAACAACTAGTATTAGATAAGACAATTTTATTTATTTTTTTTAATCTAGAAGGGAACATTTTATTCAAGGTCTTAGCAGGCAATTTATCTTGCACAAATTTTGGAACTAAACCTCATAACCAATTTTGTTATACACAATGACAATAAAGGCTGTACAAAGACAATATTTGGTTATTTTATATAAGTCCACATTTTATGCCAAAAAAATTATAGTAAATACACAACAGTTAAAAGTAATCTGTCTTTACAATTTAAATAGTTAAACTATTTATCTGCTGATAAATATATGTATAGGCAGAAGTATAGTCTACCAGTGCAACTGGGTGACATTTCCAAATAAAACAACATACAATTTTGTTCAGGGTTAGTTCATTTAAATAAGTAGTTTATGTATGTACTGAACATTTAAACTGAAAACAATATGTAATTTGTGTGCAAAGCTGAATCACATTAAAAACTACAATATATGGCATATAGATAGATAGATAAGAGAGAGGGGGGGCATTCTTTAATTAATATCCTAAAACTTATACACCATAATAGTTCTATTCATTTAAGAGATATCTGAGTACATTTAATATAAGCAAGAAAGACAATGAATCTTGCAAATTGGGGATATTTCTCATTTTCCCATTTTTGCTTCCTTTTGGTCTTTCCTTGCTTCACAGAGCATGTAGTTCTAAAGAGTGAAATACTTATGGTATATTTAAATAAATATGACTTTTCCTGGGCTTTATCAGTTTATTGATAATGCAAAAACTTCTAAATGTAGCTTTGACTTATAATCATTTGTTTAGTGACCATTCAAAGTTACAACAGCTTTATCCAATTCCCTCCCATCCAAACAGGATAACCTACATCATTTCTGACAGATGGCAGTCCGGTCTTTTATTATTGAAAGCCTCCAGTAATAAAGCTCCCACAACTTCTGAAGGCAAGTTGTCCCATTGGTTGATTGTTCTCACTGTCAGAATATTCTTCCTTATTTCTAGGTTGAATCTCCTCTTGATCCATTATTTCTTGTTTGGCTTTTAGGTTACTTGGAAAATAGCTTGATTCTCTGTGACAGCTCCTCAAATATTGGAATATTGCTATCATGTCTCCCCTGGTCCTTCTCTTCACTATAGCCATGCCCAGTTCCTATAATCATTCTTCATACAGTATGGAGTAAGCTCCAGACCCCTAAACATGTTTGATGCTCTTTTATGCATTCTTACCAAAGTCTCAACTTCTTTTTTATAATATGGTGACCAAAACTGGACGCAATATTCTAAGTGTGGTCCTGCTATGGATATATAAGTTATAGTAAGTGGTAAGTTCATCTTCATTTAAGTCATTTATTCCCTCATTTAAGTTGCTTATGAAAATATTGAAGGGTACTGGGCCTAAGATTGCTTACTTCCCTCCCTCAATGTAATACCATTAAGGACTACTCATTGAGCATGGTTTGTCAGGCAGTTACAAAATGCTCTGATGGTGATACTATCCCATTTTTTTTAGCTTACCAAAAGTAGGTTGTGGTATACTTTGATGAATGCATTGCTGTAGTCTACTATGTCCACAGTATTTCCTTGGTCCACTAATTTAATCACTATGTTGAAGAATGAAATAAGATTAGTTTGGCATGATACCTTTTTAACAAACCCATGCTGACTTCTAGTTATTGACAGTTTTTTTAAATTATCTTTTTCAGTATCTTTCCCGGTATTAATGTTAGGTCTGCAGTTTCCTAGGTCTGTTTCTTTCTTTTTTCCTTTCCTTTTTTGAAGATAGGAACCACATCATCTCATTTCCAGTTTCCCAGTGCTCCAGGATTTTTGAAAGATGTGGTACAGTGTTTCTAAGATGACATCTGCCAACTCCTTTAGAACTCTGAGATGTAATCCATTAGGTCCAGGTGATTTATATTCAAAAAGCTCAGACATGGTTCATACTCAGATTCATGTGATCAAAAGTGGGTGCTTGAAATGTGTTTATGATAGTTGCAGAATTCTGGGCTTACATGTTCATTATTTGTGACTTTACCAGCTGGCTTCCAAAAAGCAAGGTAAATATGGTAAACCATAATTGCTTTATAACTCTATGATTCATTTAACAACTACACTGATTTGCTTAAAACCCATAACAATAAAGTAATATCTCACTTAAAGACTGCTTTGCTTAACAATGGGAATTCTGGTCCTAATTCTGGTCATAAGTTGAGGACTACCAGTATTGGATTTATAAACAGCCAATGGTATTTATTTATATATAACGCTATGAAGTACAACTTTGATGTTGCTTCAAGAAATTGCAGCAGCATAAAATCAAGGTATATATAGAGTGTTCGATAAAAGATCATAAAGATCATAAACTGTTTCTCAAAAAATTCACAGAAATATAATATTTGCTTATCAATTTTGGAGTCAAATCCATATTCAGTCTCTTTTTAGGCAGTCAATATATGTGTTAAGGAAAGGGACAATTTCAAGTCATTTTTGCTGGAAGCTTATCTTTCTCCATAACAATTTTGTTAGAGCTTCTTTAACATCTTTATTTCTAAGGGAATATATAAGTGGATTAAATACTGGGGTTACCACAGAGTAAATTATAGCAATATTCTTGTATTCTTCTTCATCATTGGGAGAGGATGGCTTACCATATATATACATAAGTGTACAAAAATAAATACTTACTACTAGTAGATGGGAGGAACAAGTAGAGAATGCTTTCTTCTTTCCTTTGACTGATTGGATCTTCATGACAGTTCTCAAAATAAGTAGATAAGATGTTAGTGTAGGAATACAGCCACTGATTGTAAAGGTCACATCAGCTGCCAATGACATCATTTCATTCAGGGTGATGTCAGAGCAAGACAGTTTCCACAATGGGTGCAGTTCACAGAAAAAGTGGTTGATAGCTTTAGAGTCACAGAAAGACAACTTTAGCAAAAGACCAGCATTAACTGCAGAACTAGCCATTCCTACAACCCAGGCTCCGGTGGCTAATCCGATGCATACTTCTTTCTTCATAATGACCATGTAATGTAATGGCTGGCAAATAGCAGCATACCGATCAAAAGCCATAATGGAAAGTAAGAGAATTTCTGTCCCCAGTGACCAAAGTGAAAAAAACACTTGAATAAGACATCCTGAAAATGAGATGATCCTTTTTTGGCTCAAAATGTTCTGAAGCATTTTGGGAACTGACACAGAGATAGTGCAAACGTTGACCACAGAAAGGTTGACCAAAAGGAAGTACATAGGTGTGTGGAGTTTGCTACAAATGCCAATGGCAAGAATCAGGAGAAAGTTGCTAGCCAAAGCTGATGCATACATGAGAGCAAATATGCAAAATATGAACATCTGATGTCCAGGTGTAGTGGAAAAACCCAATAAAATGAATTTAGTTTTATAAATAGCACTTTGGTTATTAATTTCCATGGCTCTGCTACTGTTTACCTAAATTAGATTTTAAAAAATTAATTTGGGATAGCTTTCAGTCAAGGATATTCTTGTAATGGAATCTGTTGAAGTTATAATTCATCATTCAGTGAAACAATAAAAAGTCTATGTTACAACTAAAGAGAAAATGCATCTTATTAAGTATATATTAATGAACAACAAAGCTGTATTTCTGGGCAAGGTAGGGGGTATAATTGAACAACATTTATAACATGAGATCTTCTAATCCAAATTCCTGTTCATGGCAAGGAGTCTCATCCTATCCCACTCCAATTATTGTCCAATCTATTTTTGAACTCCCAGTGATGGAGCATTCACAACTGAGGCAAACTATTCTAATGATTATTCCATTGTCAGAAAATTTATCCTTCTTTCTAGGTTGAATCCCTCTTTAACAAGCTTTCATATAATACTTTTTGTTCTGCTATCTGCCACTTGGGATAATAAGTCAATCCTCTCTTCAGTGTGATAGTTCTCAATATTGGAAGTTAACTATCTGTCCCTTGCAATCAATCTTTTTGATACTCTTGACATATCTATTTCCATCAACCATTAATCATATGATTGCTCTTTTCAGCACACTTTCCAGGGTTTCAACATCTTTTCTCTATCATTGCAACCACAACTGAAGGCAAGTATTTCAAGTGTTTGAAGTATCACTTTTTATCCCAGTTCATATAAAATAATGTCTGATTATATTACTTGAAAGTTGGTACAGAACTTTTTAATCATTTGCTATCATTTTTAAAGATAATTTTAGAACATATGAAGCACATCTTTTCATACTTACCAAAACCACAAAACCATCTCTAAGGCAGTAGATATCCTAAATAATATATTAACATATAATCTTACTACCAGGAGAAGCAAGAATGATTAAATGGATTGGAAAATGAAGCCAATTATTAATGACTTCTTCTATCAATTCTTTAAAAGATGAGGAATGAGGTTCTTTTAACCATTTTATTGGATTCCCCCACCCCAATATAATAACAATTGCACAAGGCAATCACAACATTCTGATTTTTTTTTTGGGGGGGGGGGAGTGTCTTATTTTTTTTTCCCATGTAGAGGAAGCCCACTTCTTCTGCTTGTTCACAGTGGGGCAGAAGATTGTGCAGTTCTACTGCCATGAGGCAGGAAACTAAAGCTGCCCTATGCACCCAGCACCAGCTTACCTCAGGGGTTCCAGATTCAGGCCATCCATGCTCTGAAACCTGCAGCACTAACACACCAGTCAGCCTCCTTCTCCTTTGCTGCACATGGATGCTAGTGCTTTAGTAGAGCTTATTGATGGGTAGAGCTTATATTAGGTGCACATATAAAACATGATAGTTTTTATTTTTGGGGAAACAAGATATTTTGAATTATATAGTTACAGTCTACTGGCAACTTATTTTGTTGTGCACAACCCAGAGTAACATTGTTTGAATTAGGTGGCCATATTAATGCTTGCAATAAACAAACAATTGCTTAAAGGAATTTTCTCTCAACTGGAATTTGAAAGCATTCCTTCAATTCCTGAATTTAGTTCAAGTTTCCTATATATGATTTACTGAAAATACATCCCACAATTAATAAGTAAATAGGGGAGAGTTAATTCTCACCTCATTTATGCTCTTTGATGCCTAAAATATGATTGAGGAAGCAAGATGCCACTTTAATTATCCTTGTTTAAAGAAAAATGATTTCACAAATATCCTGCATAAAAATGAAAAGATTAAAGTACTCCTTGTATTTCCAAGACAGTCTAGAAGCATCTTAAGAAGTATATAATGAATTGTATAGTGTTCCCTTAAAGACTATTTGTAATTCACCAGTGAGTACTCAGTGGGAGATATAATAAGCTCCCATGATGCCTTTTCCTAAGGTAATTGCTTTGTCCTTTCGCACAATTCTCCTCTTCATATTAATACCCTCTCACTCTCCAAGATGTGCAGCATTGCTTTATGGGAATCAATGACCTCAATAAGGATTCTGATTTGAGATGTACACAACCCCAGTTGACACAGTTGCATTTTGTCTATTTTTATACACACATTCACATTATTAGTTTAGCTCTTTTGTATGTGGCAAAGAGTTGCTGATTGTGAGATAAATAAATAATAATAACATTAATAAACATATTTTTACAGAGTCTTAAGTACTTCACCTACTCACAACCGTATTCACACAGAATATAGAATAATAGCATTGGAAGAGACTTTGGAGGATTTCTAGTCCAGCTCCTTGCTCAGGCAGGAGACTCTGCACCATTTCAGACAAATGTTGTCCAGACTTTTTTTGAAAGCATTACAGACTACTATTTGGGGATGTTTATTCTGTACGGTGGTACTTTCACTTCTGGACTTCCTTTTAGCTAAAGGAGGATGGAAATAAGCAAAAATAACTCTTCTGAGTTTCATAGAAATCCATTATTTGGTCAAGCTCTTTTTTCATTTTGCTAAGTTATAATCAAATTACCATTTTCCCTCAATTCCACTGATTCCTCTTTCTGATCTTGCTTGCTCCTAATGACCCCTAAATTGTACAGTCCTCCTTATTTTGCCAATCAGTGATCTGTTTGATTCACCATATTCTTTCCAGACTTGGCTCCTACCTTGTGCATAAATTTCTTAAAAAGTTAATCTAATGTTCTAAGATTTCTATTTTCCTAAGAACATTGCATTGGTTGACATACATTTACAAATACATTTATGTCTGAAACACATATACCCAAATTTTGGGTATTTGCCTTTCTCAAGAACGCAGTAACCTTTTTGGGCATTGTTCTAAAGCTATCTTGAGCATCTTTCCATATTTTGTGTGGTCATCCTTAGTTCTCCAAAGCTTCCCAGGAAGTCATTCAAGTACTAGCATTAGATAAAAGGTAATATTTCTTTCATAATCTTAGCAGTTAATCTTGCAAAGTTTTAGAACTAAACTTCATTTGTATATGTTATATAAGGTTTTATTTTACACTAGCATTTTACATACTAGGTACACGTCAATTAAAATTAACTACCTTTACAAACTTAAACTATTTAATTGGATATTTATTTATGTATAGCAGAAGTAAAGTCCAATAATGCAACTGAATAATATTTCCATATACAATGGTTTATAATTCTTGTTCAAGTAGGTTCATCTAAATAGGAACTTTACATATATATTGAACTTTTTATGTTGAAAACAACATATATAACAAGTTTGCAATTAAGATGAATCATATTCATAATAAGTACAATGCAAATATGTGTAACAGTGGAAAGGCATATTTTATAAAATGTCATAAAAATCTACACAGTGACTCTGGGAAGCTTACAACATCAAAGTAAAACCATAGTTATGTGTGTGTGTGTGTGTGTGTGTGTGTGCGTGCGTGCTGGACTTTCATATCTATGGCATTACTTTAATATTGTAAACCTCTACCAGCTCCAGCCAACTGGTAGAGCCAGGCCCTTAGGTCCTTGCAGAAGGTCAGGCAGTTGGGTGACAATCTTATCTCAGGGCTGAGGCCATGGAAGAAAAGGCTTTTCTTCTGGACCGTATCAGCCAGTAGAGGAAGCATATTATGGAGTCCATAATATGCTTCCTCTACTGACATGAGTAATGTGGGCCTGTTCCATAGAGGTGAGACTGGCATCCACTGTAACCCACAAAACAAGTTGTAACAGTAGCCATTCTAGGAGCCCTGCATTGATTCACCTTACACCAACTGAAGTTTTTGAATGCTCTTTAGACAGAGCCCTATGTAGAGCACACAGTAGTCTAAGCATTATATTACAAGGTATCATCCTGATCTTTTCATTTCTGCTTCCTTTATGCCTGCCCTTTTGTTCATACAGCATGTATGTCTAAAGAGAACATTATTTATGTTTAAGTAAATGTCACTTTACTGGACTTTATAAGTTTCTTGATAATGCAAAATTTCTATAGGTGATCCATGACTTACAACAGTTTGTTTAGTTGCCATTCAAAATTACAACAGTGATTTACAGTCCTCACACAAAAAACTATAATGGCATCCTTGCAGTAATGTGATCAAAATTCAGGTACTTTGGCAAACAGCATGTATTTATAATAGATTCAGCATCCTTTGGTCATTATTTGCAACCTTCCGAGCTGGCTTCCAACAAGCAAAGTCAATAGGAGAATGGAGATTTGTTCAACAATTATATGATTCACTTAATAACTGCTGTGATTTGCTTAACATCCACGGCAAAAAATGTCATAAAATCAGGCATGATTCATTTAACAATTGCCTTGCTTAGCAATGTAAATTCTGGTTCCATAAGTCATAAGTCAAGGACTACTTGTACTGGATTTCATTAACAAAAAACAAATCAGAAACAGAGTATATATTAAGATGTCAAAGCACACAGTCTGTGATCACTGTTATGTATAGCATCCCTGGAACTTTGGTGTTGCTATGTACTAAAAAATTCAAAAATTCCAGTAGCAAGGTTTTTGTGGAGTGCCAAAGAGAAAGATCATATAATATTTCTGAAAATTGCACAGAAATAGAATATTTACTTATCTTCTTCAAAGTCAATTCTATGTTTCAACCTCTTTTTAGCCAACCAATATATGTGATAAGGAGGTGGACAAATTCAAGTCATTTTTGCTAAAAGGTTTTCTTTCTCCATAGCAACTTTGTTAGAGTCTCTTTAACTTCTTTATTTCTAAGGGAATATATCATTGGATTGAGCACCGGGGTTACTACAGAATAAATAATGGCAATATTCTTGTATTCTTCTTCATCATTGGAAGAGGAAGGCTTAGCATATGTATAGATAATGGGTGAAAAGTAAAAACTTACTACTAGCAGATGGGAGGAACAAGTAGAGAATGCTTTCTTTTTCCCTTTGACTGATTGGATCTTCATGATAGTTCTCAAAATAAGTAGATAAGATATTAGTGTAAGAGTACAGCTACTCATTGTAAAGATCACATCAGCTGCAAATGCCATTATTTCATTCAGGCTGATGTCAGAACAAGACAGTTTCCACAGTGAAGGCAGGTCACAGAAAAAATGGTTGATATCTTCAGAATCACAGAAAGACAACCTTAGCAAAAGGCTAGCATGTACTACAGAGTTGGCCATTCCTACAACCCAGGCTCCAGTGACTATTCCAACACACACCTCTTTCTTCATAATGAACATGTATTGCAATGGTTGGCAAATAGCAGCATACCGATCAGAAGCCATAAAGGAAAGTAAGAGAATTTCTGTCCCCAGGGCCCAGACAAAAAGAAACATTTGAACAATGCAACCTGAAAAAGATATGGTCCTTTTTTGATCCATAATGTTCTGAAGCATTTTGGGAATAGTTATAGAAATAGAGCACAAATTCACCATAGAGAGATTGGCCAAAAGGAAGTACATAGGTGTGTGGAGTTTGCTACAAACGCCAATTGCAATAATCAGGAGGAAGTTGCCAGCCAAAGCTGATGCATACATGAGAGTAAATATCCAAAAGATGAGCATCTGATGTCCAGGTGTACTGGATAAACCCAACAATCTGAACTTAGTTTTGTAAATAGCACTTTGATTAATTTCCATGACTTCACTGCTGTTTACCTAAATCAAATAAGAAAACTTAATTTTTAATTTTGTCATATTGTCACTCAAGAATATTCTTATCATGAAATATGTTGAATTTGTTTATGGAACATCATACACAGAAACTATTGTATAACACTAAAGAGAAAATGAATTGTATTTCTTGATGAATATATATTATTAGGCAGCAAAACTGCATTTCTAGGCATGTTGATGAGATTACTGGGTGTTGCAATTGAATAACATTTGAAGGACCACATCTCCTTATGTCAGTTTATATAAAATGCATCATTGAAAACATTACTTAAAAGCTGGCAGAGAATTTTAAAATCACTTACTATCATTTTTAGATATGAAATATCTAAATAGTTCTATTTATGAGTCTTCTTTTCTATACAACTCAGATCACAAAAGCCCAAAATCATCTCTAAGACATTTTGTTGTAATTCTTATTGCCCTTTTTGTTGCTTATATCTTTTTTTCGACATTAATTTTAAAATAGGATGATTCTTAATAGTAAGTATTCTAAACATATATTAATAAGACAATCATATTATGAAGACATTGTAGCAGCAAGAATGTAAATGGACTGGGAAATGGACTGACTTTTACTATTAATTCTTCAAAAGGAAAGAAAGTTTTTTAAAATAATTTTATTGGATTTTTTCTCCCCAGTAAATGTTATCAATTCTACAGGGCAATCACAATATCAAAAATATCCCATTGTGTGTCATGACTTATTTCCTTTTGAAAATCTTGTTTCCGTTGCAACTTAGAATAGAGGTTGTATTTTTTGCGACTAACTTGTGAAGCTATACAGTACATACAAATTTAGCAGATGGCCTACTTTCTCTAGTTCAAATGGTGAGCAGGATTGGATTTGGTTAGAACCTGAAGGAGAAAAGACCAGCAAATGTGTGGGTTGAAATTGTATCCCAGAGAACAGTATTAAATCCACAATCCTTTAATTATACTTTTGGAAATCTAATAGCTCTCAGAGACAGCTATAGACTCATGTCTTGACAAAGTAACATTGTTTGAGTAAACATTGCTATATTACTGCTTGCAATAAATTCTAGGTGAATTAATTTTCTCTCAATTGGAATATGAAAGTATGCTATCAATTACTGAATTAATTTCAAGGTTAATTATGTAGGATTTATTGCAAAGTGCCTTCCATGATATATAGGTGAAAGTCTATAGGGAAGGGGAGTAAATTCTCACCTCGTTTCTTTTTAATGCCTAAAATATGATTAAGTAAAATAAAAAAAATATTGCATAGTTATTCTGCGTAAAAGTAAAAGGGCTAAAGTACTTCTTGATCATAGTACAGCAAGGGCAGTCCAGAAGCATCTTAAGAAATGTGTCGTGAATTATATAAAGTGTCCCTTTAAGGACTACTTTTAACTCACTGGGGAATACTTATTGGGAAACATAATAAGGTCCCATAATGCCTTCCCTAATATAATTGCCATATTTGTTGAAACCTATGCACAACACAATTCTTCTCTTTCTCATTCTCTGAGTTTTAATAACTTCTCTCTTTGCAGGACAGTTAGCATTTGAGAGCCTTTCTTTGTTATATTTGGCATTTTTGAATATTTAAGTATTGGAAAAGGAGAAAGACCCTAACTCTTAACCCTTAAAAAGGATTTGTTCCATGTTGCTACTGTATCAAGGACATCTTCCAGACCTTCAGAAGATTAAGAGGAACAGTTTGGTTCCCCTTAAAGCATTGTCCAACACTGCTGATAAATCAAATATAGTGTCTACTAGTATTGTGCATTGCAAAAAAAGATTCAGAAGTAGCTTCTTAGGGATTGAAAAGCAAAGAGATACCCCTTACCTAATTCATTAAAATTTCTCTTCAGTATCATGAAAAATCTTCCACCACTGCATTCATTTTTGTCATGCCCCAGCATATAATATTTATATATTGTTGTTGCTCTCTAGCCCCATCTAGAACACATTGCTACAACTACAACAGGAATCAATACAAAATGTAAAAAGGTCTGCAAAGGGACTGCAAGCAGCATGTCCTGCTCCAAAATTTGTTTAATCAGAGTCCACCCAGCAGGCCAAAAGAACAAAGCCATTAAGCTTTTCACCATTCTAGATGACCAAAGTAACAGATCTTTAGCCAGCTCAGCCTTCTTTAATACCTTTATCATTAAAGGCTTCAGCACATATTCCTTAAAAACAAGTGCAGGAATTGGGGAGGCGGCTGGGGAGAAGAGCATTTGATGACCAAGACTAGTCAGTAGATGGGAAAATGCTCTTCTCTGCACAATTTCCAGAGTCTCAACAATTTTTTGTATCATGATGACCAGTAATGGACACAGTATTGTGGCCTTTCTCCTTTCCCCTCCTCTTCTTCCTTCCCTTCCCCTTCTCATACACTTCCCCCTTCCTCCTTCCCTATCTTCTCCTCCTTCCCTCCCTTCCTCTTCCTCTATTTCAATATCTCTCACTCTTCACTTTCTATACATGTGTACACTTTACTGTTTTAGCTGAGTTGCATGCCACCCAGAATTCCTGTTTGTGAGACATATACATTTAGTGTAATAATAATTAATAAATATATGATTTTTTTTGCGGTGTCTTAACACCCTCCCTGCATCCTTCCCTGATTCAATAGGCATTTCAGAGTATACATTCCTAGTTTAGGGTATTTACTTTTAAATACACTCTTGGACTTGCTTTCACCTTAAAGAGGGAGATAGAAATGGAAAATGACTCTCTTCTGAGCTTGAGCAAAATCTATAAATTTGAGGCTCTTTTTTGCAAAATTGTAGTTGACATTTCAAATTATTGCCATCTTTGCCTCCATTTCATAATTCCTGATTTTGATCTTGCCTTCTATTTTCTGTAGAGCAATGTTTTTCCTTCTCATAAACTTTATTTTATGCTAAAGTCTACAGATCTAAATATTCACAAGGTTGAAAAATATTGCTTTAGTGTTTCTTTCTCCAAACTTGTCTTCTTTCCTCCAATGGATGCCTATGCTCCTCGATAACCACGCATCTGGAATCCACACAGTGCAACACTGCACCCACAACCTTTCTCTTACATATTTTCAGGGAAAGACAGACAGCTGTTCTCACAAGATTTTAATTGGACAAGAAGCTTTTAGATGTCTATCTATTTGGGTACAAAGTGAACAAATAGTCAGAAAACCAAACCTTGAGACTAATTTCCTCAAGGAAATTAATCCTGCCATGCGCTATATCTTTGCTTTCTGAGCAACTGGAAATATTTCCAACTGGAATTTAAAAATAAGAAAATAAGGCAGTGTGCAACATTGTATGCCAAACCTCTGTCCATTTTGGGGTTGAGAAACACAAATCATTAGTGATATTTAAAAATAATTTAAATATATAAAAATCATGAAATGGTTTACAATTCATAATTTCATACATATAGTACCCACTTGGCTGGTGAACACTCAGATATAGGCAGTTACATAGATGACCATACACAAAAGATGTCAGGTTTTGACCTTCGTCACCAGCACTGGTCAATTCTGAACAGGATTCTTAATCAACATGGTGTCTGCTATTGTTTAAGTGGCATATTGTCTCTATGCCTCAATGTGACTGTGGTGCTCCTCAACAAAATATCCATCACATTGTGTCTGAAAGCTTACCCTGGCCCAATGTCTGATTTTTTTCAACATAGACCATCCTGTCCTTGAATGGCTGGGTGGACTGGACATTAACATTTGAACCACTATAATTCCATATATTTGCTGTACACTAAACAAATAAAATAAAATATAGTACCCAATATCACATAAGAACTTCTTATAAGTAAATCATTTATTTTCAAATGTTGCACTTCTGCCTTCTCAATATGAAACATACATTACTTCCTTTTAGCTCTAAGATTGCAACATGAAAATTCAGATGCTTTCTAAAATAATGCAAATCGTATTTGCCTTGCATCCAAATTGAAAAATTTGCCTGTATGAGTTTAACAAGCTATAACCTAAATAAAGTCTATTATGTATCTTATAAAAGAACACTAATCATACATAGAGCATATACAAAAATAATTAAAAACAAAATGAGATACTGTAAAATTATTCCTTAAATTCAATCAATTTTTAAAAATAGTATTTCTTTCTGTCATATGTGCTCATCAAATCACTAGTGTAATAGAATATTGACTGCTATTGTATATTTCATACATTTCTAGTATAACAATATTTCATTTTATAAATTATATATTATAAATAGGAATACAACATTAATCAAGAGAAATAATATACATTCTCTTCAAAGATGCTAATTCTTAATCACATCTATTTCAGCCTGTTTTTGAAAATTATGGAGGATTCAAATTGCATGAATGCATATTAATGTAGGCAAAATTGTTCTTGTAACTAAACATCTGATTATCACTGTGAGGATAATTTAATATCAGGTAATAAAAAGCATTTACAGACACAATTTACATTTCTCCTAAACATAAACTTAAAATAAAATATTCACTGTTTTATTACTATGCAATTTAGATTTGTTTTGTTTAATTTTTTTTCAAGTTGGGATAATCATATCTGGAGAGGTTACAAAGACATGCACATTGCCAATTTCCTTTCATATTTACCCTATATTTTTCCACTCATGTGAAGATTTTAAAATAATTCATTAAAACAACTTTTGCTGGAAGAATTTTCTGTCAATAAGTTTTCTGAGAGCTTGCTTAACATCAGTGTTTCTCAGAGAGTATATAAGTGGATTGAGGACTGGAGTGACCACAGAATAAATAATAGCAATCACTTTGTCTTCCTCTAAAGAGTACATTGAAGCAGGACGGAGGAATGTATAGATAATGGTGGAGTAGTAAAAGCTGACAACCAAGAGATGGGAAGAGCATGTGGAGAAGGCCTTTTTCTTTCCTTCTGTGGAACGGATTCTGAAGATGCTCCTCAGAATAAACCAATAAGATAAGAAGGTCAGGGTACAGCTGCCTATGGCAATGACAATGGAAGCTGCAAAAACCATGATTTCATTCAGACTTGTGTCTGAACAGGAGATCTTGAACATTGGTGGCAGCTCACAGAAGAAGTGATTGATGATGTTTGAATCACAGAAAGAAAGCCTTTGTACAAGTCCTGTATGAACTGAAGAATTTATTATACCTATCAGCCATAGCCCAGCCATTGTCCCAAAGCAAATCTCCTTCCTCATGATTACTGTATATTGCAGAGGTTGGCAAATAGCAGCATAGCGATCAAAAGCCATAAATGCAAGAAGCAGGAGCTCTGTTCCTAAAGCCAAGGTGAAAAGAAATACTTGTGCAATGCAGCCAGGAAATATAATAGTCTTTCTCTCAGATAACAGTATTTGCAGTAGTTTGGGAACTATAACAGAAATTGAACATACATTTATGATAGACAAATTGATTAGCAAAAAGTACATGGGTGTGTGAAGCTTCCTGCAGACACTGATGGCAAGGACAATTAGGCAGTTTCCTACCAGAGCTACTCCATAGATGAGGAAAAAAGTCCAAAAGATGAGCATTTGATTTTCAAGGGAATTTGAAAAACCTATCAAAATGAATTCTTTAACTATAGAAGAGTTCTTCATTTTTAATATTGGTGTGCAGAGGAATGAAACAGCACATCACTTTCTTGGCATTTTTCAATCCTGTTTCTTAGCATTTTTCAATCCATTAATAGACATCTCCATCAATAAAACACTTAAAAACTCCTAGATTTCCCAGAGGTAATGGTTAAACCTCTGATATGGAGGAAAAACTGATGTAAACATTGTAGTTAATATTTCAATGATGTCTACACTTGGTTAATCTTAAGTAGACCCAAACTGGAGATGAACAGATAAACAAATTATGTTACTGGTAATTTTTCAAAATACTCTTTTAATAGGGAATAAGAACAATAACAATAATAATGGCAACAGTGATTGCTCCCCATTTTTGGAAATAAAGTCCAATCTTTTCCATCCTGGCTTTTATATGTCAGCTTCAGTGATGTGCAGTCAGGGGAGGCAGGGGAGGCATAATCATGAAAAGGGAAAAAATGTAAATGGGAAAAGACGAGTGCTGAGGTGAGGCTAGCTAGCTGCTGTCACATGGTGAATGACTGACTGTTTAAAAAAGCCTCTAAAAAAGTGCCCTCTACTATGAGGCAGGAGAACTGCATGCCTCATCTAGTCTGACTTTTTAGGCACTCGAGCAGAGTTAAGTGAGGGTTAAAAGCCTAAAAAATCCCGAGGCACGCAGTTCTCCTGCCTCATTGTAGAGGGCATATTTTTTAGAGGCTTCAACTCTGTCATTCTGTTTAAAGCTGCAGCATCGCACTCACTCTTCCTCCTCTCTTTTTCCATTTTTGATGCCCCCACCCCCACTCCATCCTCCCTTTTTTCCTTCAAATTTCCTTTTTTCTTTTTTCTTTAATAAATGTAATGCTCAGGCATTCTCTTCTCTCCTCCAACACCCCACTGACTAAAGTGCTTTCTTTCGCCTGCCTGTGCTTGCGGCAGAGCTCAGGTGGGCTGCCATGAGCTCAGGTGGGCGAAAGAAAGTGCTTTAGTCAGTGGGTTGTCAGGAGAGAGGAGAAATTCCTGAGCATTCTCTCCTCTCCCCCGACATACCACTGACTAAAGCGCTTTCTTTCGCCCGCCTGAGCTCTGCCACGGGCAAAAGAAAGTGCTTTAGGCTCAGATGGGCGAAAGAAAGTGCTTAAGTCAGTGGGGTATCAGGGGAGAGGACTGCTTCACCAGCCATAAATCTCACCACATGTCACTGGTCAGCTTGATAGTTGTAATAAAATAATGAAGTTGAATCATAATTCCCATTGAATAGAAGTCAGTTTAACTAAAGATTGTAATAAATCATCTGAGAGTTACCCAAGTGGTTTAGATAGAAGTCAATCACATTTGGTTTTACTTTCTCTGAATAACTAATCCTAATCAAGGAAAGAAGCAACCTAGGACTAAGGAGGAATTTCCAAACAGTTAGAACAATTAATCAGTTGAACAACTCCAGAAGTTTCGGGTGCTCCAACATTGGAACTTTTTAAGAAGATATTGTATAACCATTTGTCTGAAATGGTATAGGGCTTCCTGCCTAAGCAGGGAATTGGACTAGAAGACCTCAAAGTTCCTATCCAATTCTGTAATTCTATTCTATTTCCAGTTCTGTTCTGTTCTATCCTATTCTATTTTAAACAAGTTTTCTTCAGTTCCTTTTAAAATTCTTCCTTTAAAGCTTCCTAACTATATAATATTGATTTATTTCTTTAGATATGAAACATGAAGATAATAGCTTGATCTCCAAAGTACTCTAGCAAAAATGCTTGAGGAATTATGAAAGTATTTTGATGTTTTTTTATGGAATAGGGTGCTATCCCAATGAATAATCCACTGATGGCTAAGGAGGTGAGGGATTGGCAAGCAGAACCAATGAAATGAATTCATCAGAGATGGGGGTGGTGGTGAGAGAGGTTCTCTCTACTCTTGCTTGGCTCTTTATTATTGGGGCAATACCTGAGCTTTAATTGGCAAGTATATTCAAGGATTTAGCCACTATGCCTTGACATTTTTAGGTATGCTGCCCACAAAAAGTCCATCTGCCCACAAAACAGGTGGGCTTTTCTGAAAAGGTAGAGAACCCTTGGCCATCTTTGATTAAGTCTGACAATTTCACAGTGGTTGCTGAAGCCATCTAGCCTGATTGGGCAGTGCTAAGGAGGAGGTTTCTCCAGACTACTCATGTAGTGTGACTAATTGGTTTCCAAACTAGACACATGTAAACAAAGTGATCACTATTCCAACTTTTATTATATTTTATCTCTGACTCGCATCTTCAGATTATATAGAAATGCATGTTTCTTTGATGATGTGCAACTGGATTTACCCATTGTATATTATACAAAGGAAATAGTGTTAAATGATAAATTGTTTGGCAAAGAAGTTTTAAAACGGGTGCTGTTTATAATGGGTTATAACCCAAATAATTTAAAATAATAAAAATAATTGCAAAACAATGCAAGTAATATTCAATCATTTGATAATATGCAGGTATGTATAAATACATACATACATACATGCACGCACACACACATGCACGCACGCATGCACACACACACACAATTAAAATATTAACAAAATTATGTTTAAAAATCAGCTATTGTTAAAAATAGTGGCACAACAAATGAACTGGATTATTGTCTCTGGAAAGTATTTTCCAAAATTTGCTGGGCAGTTTTGCCAAGCTACAGAATCTGTTTGAACATCTCCTTAAGTGTCAAAGACAAAATATAATTTGTAAATAAATCTAGGTTGAACTGAAAAACAAACTCAGCTGGGCCAGGCCTTTTTTGTATTTGGCTGAGAGACCATACGACATTCCAAGCATTAGGGTTGATTAGGAAGGTGAAAACAAGCAAACAAACAAATACATCTAAAGAAGAAATGGCAAAGGTTTCTTTATTGTTGTAAAAAAAACTTTATGAAAGCATTTGTCACTGGAATATGGATTCAACTTCATCTATCTCCTTTTTAAAGTAAGTACTAACCAGTGGATTGTAGATCAAAGCTTTTAAAAAACTAAGTCTTTCACAATGAGTTACTTTCACACTGTACTACAATTTGTTGAGAAGGAAACTACAAATTCCATGATTCTTTAGTTTATAGAGAACATCAAAATGATAGCTTTGGTGAAAAGCTTCTCTTCAATGCTTTGGTCAAATATTGATGTGAAAAATAATAATACATTATATATGAAATAACAGTCATGAAATGAGAAAGGAAGTTTTCTGGGTGTATGTATGTATGTATGTATGTATGTATGTATGTATGTACATATGTACGTGTGTGTATGTATGTATATTTGTATGTATATGTATATATATATATATATATATATATATGTATATATATGTATGTGTGTGTGTGTGTGTGTGTGTGTGTGTGTGTATTTACAACCCCCGGTATGCCATTTTTACAACCCCCGGTATGCCATTTTTACAACCCCCGGTATGCCCAAATATGGGAGGAAGATCACTACTTCCATTCTCTGTCCTTTGGCAGAAATCCAATATTTTTACTGTTGCCTTTTTGTTATATTTTGTTGAATTTCTGCTGATAAATAAATAAAGGGAGACTAGTATAGATCTATTTCAAGCTATTTAGGTCTCATCAGCTAGCCGTACCCTTACTGGGATTTGAACCTGGGCTAATTACATACTAGGAAGACATCTTAGCCATTAGGCCACAGGCTCTTATCCGTTATCAGCGACGTGACCCGACAAATGCGCGAACGTCAAAAGCGTGCCGAAAAAACTGTGGCGCTAAAACCGCGATGTCAAAAGCGTGCCGACAACAGCGCGCCGACAAAAGTGCGCTGACAGAAGCGCGATTTAAGTTAAGGTAAGGTTTATAGATGATATAGATATAGATATTATATATATATATATAATATTTATGCTGATAAATAAATAAAGGGAGACTAGTATAGATCTATTTCAAGCTATTTAGCTCTCATCAGCTAGCCACACCCTTGTTGGGAATCGAACCTGTGCTGTATTGCATCTTAGGCAAACTTCTTAGCCATTATGCCACAGGTCTCCTCCTTATCAGCTGAAGCCAGGGAAGAAGGTATATATTTAGTGTCACAACCCCTGGTAAGCCCCAATTATGGAAGGAAGGTCACACTTCCACTTTCTGTCTGGATGGTCTCTTGTGACGAGCCGAAGACAGAGAGTGGAAGTGTGACCTTCCTCCCATATTTGGGCATACCAGGGGTTGTGACTTTAAATATATACCTCTCACCCTGGCTGGCTGATAAGGAGTCAGGCTTTGTAGCTCAATGGTTAACACATCTGCCTAAGAGGCAATAGAGCACAGGTTCGATTCTCAACAAGGGTGTGGCTAGCTGATGAGAGCTAAATAGCTTGAAATAGATCTATACTAGTCTCCCTTTATTTATTTATCAGCATAAATATAACAAATGTAACAAAAAGGCAACAGTAAAAAATATTGGGTTTCTGTCTGGATGGTCTCTTGTGACGAGCCGAAGACAGAGAGTGGAAGTGTGACCTTCCTCCCATATTTGGGCATACCAGGGGTTGTGACTTTAAATAAATAAATATAGATAGATAGATAGATAGATAGATAGATAGATAGATAGATAGATAGATAGATATACTAGATAGATAGATAGATAGATAGATAGATAGATAGATAGATAGATAGATAGATATAGATGATATAGATATAGATATAGATATAGATATAGATATAGATATAGATATAGATATAGATATAGATATAGATATAGATATAGATATAGATATAGATATAGATATAGATATAGATATAGATATAGATATAGATAGATATAGATAGATATAGATATCGATTCCCAAACTTGGGTATGGCTAGCTGATGAGAGCTAAATAGCTTGAAATAGTCTCCCTTTATTT
This sequence comes from Thamnophis elegans, assembly GCF_009769535.1. Taxonomy (NCBI): domain Eukaryota; kingdom Metazoa; phylum Chordata; class Lepidosauria; order Squamata; family Natricidae; genus Thamnophis; species Thamnophis elegans. Next base: position 110,340,252 of record NC_045558.1, read on the forward strand.
ATTTATCAGCATAAATATAACATATATATATATATATATATATATATATATATATATATATATATATATATATATATATATATATCCACACCAAGCACGCGTGCACACACACACACACACACACACACACACACACACACACAAGTTATTATAGCAACTCTTAGCAATTTTAAATTTTGAACTCTTATGGTCATAAATGCATAGAAAGCAAATGCTTCACTGCATCATCTAACCAACATTGATCTTCATGTACTGCCTCTTTGTTAATATTAAATTTATATTACTTATTTGTAGGTTTGGAATGTAAGTAGCAAAATGCATCAGGTAACTGAAGTTATCAAGTCTTATTTTGTATAATGTTTCAATCAGTTGTATTCATTTATTAACTTTATGGACCTATATGAATAAATGAATTTATGGATGAATCTTATATTAGTTTGTAGCCAAATAATAAAAGGAAAGAACCCATCAATTATACAGATCATGAATATAAAGAAAGTTAGATTCAAAATATTTTGAAACGTTAATAAAAGTTTACCAAGAACAAATATTGTCTTCTCTTTCTTACATATGCATACATAACATATTGCATGTCACCATGTATTTCCTCTCTATTCAATGCAACAACATTTCAAGGCAGGAGATTGAATATATTAACAGTAACAGACAGCAATGTTTCAAAACCTCTTTAGTTATTGTAACTCTATAGGAAAATCAGAGAAAAGGTATGTTTGTTCAAATCTGTTGCAAACTGCTGATAGAAAAAAGGGGGGGGGGAAACAGATGATAATGATCTGAAAATTAATGTATTTCAAGTATCAACATTAATACTTTCCAAGTAATTGGAAAGTTGTTTCACTCTTTTAAACTACATTTTCTAAAATGCAATTATACATCCCCCTTATTCTTTTCACATCTTGCATTTATTTAAGCATATAAACTGGATGGCCCTGCTTCCTTTAGACTATTATTGCAATTCAATATAGACTTTTTAAAATCTGTTAAATTTGCGCTCACCACCTCCTGTAAATTTAAAAAATTAAGACACTCCCTAAAAATAATCCCTAATGCTTATTTTCTAAAAGAAAATGAAATATCAATAAGAAAATGTAAACACAGAGAAAAGAAAAGAAAAAAACCTTCCTCAGAATATATTTGATGAATATTCACATTACCAAATTATCTTCATATTTTTATATATTTTTCCACTCACATGAAGATTTTAAAATAATTCATTAAAACAACTTTTGCTGGAAGAATTTTCTGTCAATAAGTTTTTTGAGAGCTTGCTTAACATCAGTGTTTCTCAGAGAGTATATAAGCGGATTGAGGACTGGAGTGACCACAGAATAAATAATAGCAATCACTTTGTCTTCCTCTAAAGAGTACATTGAAGCAGGACGGAGGAATGTATAGATAATGGTGGAGTAGTAAAAGCTGACAACCAAGAGATGGGAAGAGCATGTGGAGAAGGCCTTTTTCTTTCCTTCTGTGGAACGGATTCTGAAGATGCTCCTCAGAATAAACCAATAAGATAAGAAGGTCAGGGTACAGCTGCCTATGGCAATGACAATGGAAGCTGCAAAAACCATGATTTCATTCAGACTTGTGTCTGAACAGGAGATCTTGAACATTGGTGGTAGATAGCAGAAGAAGTGATTGATGATGTTTGAATCACAGAAGGAAAGCTGTAGTACAAGTCCTGTCTGAATTGAGGAATTCATTATGCCTATCAGCCATAGCCCAGCCATTGTCCCAAAGCAAACCTCCTTCCTCATGATTACTGTATATTGCAGAGGTTGGCAAATAGCAGCATAGCGATCAAAAGCCATAAATGCAAGAAGCAGGAGCTCTGTTCCTAAAGTCAAAGTAAAGAGAAATACCTGTGCAATGCAGCCAGGAAACCCAATTGTCTTTCTCTGGGTCAGAAGAATTTGGAGTAATTTGGGAACTATTATAGAAATTGAACATACATTTATAATAGACAAATTGATTAACAAAAAGTACATGGGTGTGTGAAGTTTCCTGCAGGTAGTGATGGCAAGGATGATTAGGAAGTTTCCTACCAGAGCCACAGCATAGATGAGAAAGAAAGTCCAAAAGATGAGCATTTGATTTTCAAGAGAACTCGAAAAACCTATCAAGATGAATTTTGTAATAGTGGAAGAGTTCTTCATGTTCAGATTTGTGATGCAAGGAAATGAAGCAGCATATCACTTTGTGTAGAGATCTTCCTTGCCATGTAGACTGTTTTTCATTCTATTAATAAGCATCCCTATTATATATGTATATATTCAAAAATATGGGGATAATGGAAGAAATCCATACAGAGACAGAAGCTTTCCAATGCAATAAAAGCTTACAAAATAATTGAAAACCTTTTTTGTTTGAAAACCAGGCTTTCAAATGCTCCTTATCAGTCAAGGTAGTTAAATTGCTGGGGAGAAGACAAAGATGTAGTAAACAAGCCGTAGTGTTGAAATTATCTCTACACTTGCTTAGCTTAAATACATTTTTAGCGGGCTTGTAGATGTCCAGATTAGAGCATTACGGACACATAAATGGAATCTTATAAAATTTAAAAACTGTAATGCAACAAGTTTATTTTATTGTCTCTGAATATGTAATCCCCATGTCAGACTACTTTTATACTGTCTCCTAATTATGTCCTTTGGAGATTGGATGTTTTAATAAGAGAAAATAACTTTTAAAAGCCTGTAGGATTTTTAGTTTTGCATATACTTGCATATCTACAGAGATTTATTTTGGTCCTTAAAGTTTATTCTTAGTGCTAACTGCAGGGGGAGGCGAGAGAACTATGTGCCTCCTTTGCATAAGGAATTTTTCGCCTTTTAACCCTTGCTCAGAGGCGAGGTGGCATTCACTTTAAAGTGCTGGCGTGTCTTCTGGCCATTCACCATAGAGTGAAACATGTCCTACTTTATGGCCGGGAGGCGTGCTGGCACTTTAAAATGCATGCCACCACCCCGAGCCCGGTCATACAGCCTGCTGTATGGTCGGGGCAGCGGCATGCACTTTAAAGTGCCAGCGTGCCTTCCGGCCATAAAGCAGGTCCTGCTGTATGGCCGGGGCAGCGGCATGCACTTTAAAGTGCCAGCATGCCTTCCGGCCATAAAGCAGGTCCTGCTGTATGGCCGGGGCAGTGGCATGCACTTTAAAGTGCCAGTGGGCTGTATGGCCAGGCCCGGGGCAGTGGCATGCCCTTTAAAGTGCTGCGCGCCAGACTGGGCGAGTCCCAGAAGACGCGCAGGAGATGGCGCAGGCATCCGGAGCCCCTTCTGTCACTATCCCTGAAGAGCCACCGCCGCTGCCTCACTCCTCCTCGTCTTTACCACACGTCACTGATATTTACATATAGCTGATGAAGCTACAAATCAGGTTTTCATTGCATTTTAAAGTTTCCAGAAAGAAAAGACTTAAGATGACCTTTTAAAAATAAGAAATAGCATAATGTACCAATATAATAGTAATGAAAACACAATATAGTATAGTATAGTCTTTATTGTCATTGTACAAATAAATACAACGAAATTGTTTTTAGTCTCACTGGTGCAAAATTATAGCAGAATACGCGTAATCAAGGTTTGTTACAGGATATGGCTATGGATGCATATATTTTTATAATCAGAATGAGACATTTAAGTACAATATTTAACAATGAAGAAACATTGTTTTCTATTAATCAGAATTGTTGGAATATTTGATTCTTGAACCTTAAGCTCTTGGAAACAATCTGAGATTTCTAGTGAACAATTTTATTGCATCTTTAACATCTTTGTTTCTCAAAGCATATATGAGTGGATTAACAATTGGGGTTACCACTGAATAAATGAGACACACAAGCTTGTCCTTATCCTGAGAATAGACGGAAGGGGGACGGAGATGATTTCAGAAAAGTAAAAACTGACTACAAAGAGGTGTGATGAGCATGTGGAGAATACTTTCTTCTTCCCTTCAGTAGAATAGATAGTCCTCAATATAAAAAAATAGGAAGTTAGAGTCAACCCAAAGGTACCCATGCAATATAACACATTTGCAATCTTTGCCAAAATATCATTTATGCTGATGTCTGAACATGTAAGATTTAATAGTGGAAAAAATGATTAATGACATTGGAATCACAAAAAGAAAGGTGCAGCAGAACTCCAGAATTTACAACAGCATCGATCATTCCAGTAAGCCATACAAAAATTGCAATGCCAACACATACTTTTTTCCTCATAATAACTGTGTAATGCAAAGGATGACAAATGGCAGCATAGCAATCAAAAGCTATAAATGAGAGGAGGACTGTCTCTGACCCTAAGGTGCATAGAATGAAAAATACCTGTGAGATGCAGCCATAATATGAAATTGTATTTCTATGGCTCTAGACGCTTTGGAGTAACCTAGGAATGGTAACTGAGATAGCCAAGATATTTATTAAGGACAAATTGAATCTGAGGAATTACATGAGTGTGTGGAGTTTCTTGAAATTAAATATGATAAAGGTAAACACCCAGAAGAGAAGAATCTGCAGTTCAGGAGAATCAGTGAAACCCAGAAAGATAAACTCTGTAATAGTGGAATGGTTTTTTATTTCAACAATTCTGTCTCCAGTGACCTGGGAAAATACATTATATTATGAATTATTTAATGTCTTAACCAGCTCATCATATTAATAATATTAACTGTTACTATTGTGTGTAGAAAGATTGAATTAGATATTATGAAGAAAAGCACTGAGCTGAAAATTGAGAGGCCAGAGGTTCTAGCCATGCTTCAGGCACAAAACTAGTTCAGTATTACATGTCAGCAGAAAACCTTACTAACATTTTAAAAACTTTTCATGCAATCATTCTGTCAGTGTCTTATTTGAAATTTCAGCTATTTGTCACTCTCAGAATTTAGTGAATGTGAAATAAATCTTCCTCTTTTTACTTAGCAGATAATATTTAGAAAATAATAAAATATAATTCTACGGAATAATATGAGCTTTGTGAGAGAATATAGTGCAGTGAAGATCATTGGTTCAAAATACCAACTAATGTGTTAGAATTGATCGTTTTTAAAAAATAGGTAAAGATCTGGCAGAAAAATGAGGATAGTAACAACATGAATGTGAAACTAATTCAAGGTTACAACTAATGTTGAAGACATTTATCTTCATCCTTATTTTTCCTTGTTTTTGCTGGATTATTTTTTCTGTTGGACGGGACAAAAGAAAATATGATTTGACCATTAATAGTTTGCAAAACATTAGAGGAAAACCTTTCATCAGTCAGATGGGAGGACTGAGTCTAGTAGGCACTCTTATCTCCTAATAACACAGACTCTAATTTATTTATTTTTCTTTTTATAAACTGTTGTTACCCCTGGGAGAAGCACATTGGAGACTTCTAAGAGAATCATTAAAGCTTCAGTTACGAAGTAATGTTTATCCAAAACCAGAACAGAGAAAGGAGAATGTTTCCAGATTTTGTGTTCTCTTAAATTTGCCCTTTGTCCCTATACTTTCTCCTTTCTCCTAGTTTTACTAGGTGGCCAGGTGTCACCCTTCTAACTACTATTTTGGCACATCTTCATCTAGATCTATAGCTACATTTGGCATTTTTATTGATTGATTAACTTTATACAGTATTCCACCTGTCACCCTGTGTTGAGTGATTCTGGACAGCTTATAATAGTATAAAAACATAGTTTTAAAAATTTAAAATTAAGAATAACATCAATTCAATAAATAAAGTGAAGGACAGTACAGGGGTGAACATTTATTTCTCATTCAGTAAATCATGTCCAGCATTGCACACCACCATCAGCAGAGCCATGTTTTAAGAGTGGAGGAGGGGGGGCAGATCATACCTCAGGTGTTAAGAAATTCTGGGACCATGACATAGAAGACAGCTCTAAGTGATCACCAATACCTGGAATTGGACCCAGAAGCAACTGGTAACCAATGCAGCTCATGTAACAATGTGTTACATGTGCCATCTTAGGAGCCTCCAAAAATATCCCAGTTTTAGCTTGCAAATATTCTCCAAAGATAACCCCATGTATAGGACTGCAGTAATTCAATCAGGATATGACTAAGGCACGAGTGACTGAGTACAGAGTCTAATGATGCAGAAGACAACATTACTGGTAAACATTCTTCCTCTCTGCTGCTTCCAAGCCCAGCTTTCATGTTTACAAAGTATCATGGGAAAAACAATTGGTTGTGCAGTTCCTTTCTACTCATGTAGGTATAGATACAAGATGGCATCTTAATATCTCATCCAAGACTTTCACTACTCATTTACAAATTGCAATTCACAGCATATTTATTCACCTTTCTGGTTTTGGTTTTTATTGTTGATATTCAAGCCTAAAATAATATTCAAAATAGTGATATAAACATAGCACAGTTCATAATATTTCTTCTTCCAATTTCAAAAACATTGACTATATTCCTTTAATATAATTTAACATCAATTTGAATACAAAAAATCTTCACACAGATAGAATTAGAATTTCACATATGTATGATAATTCACAACTCACTTCTCCTTTGCCCATTTACAAATACCTGGCAACTATTTTTTTATATTTTAAATAGAAGACTTTTACTATGGTCCAAACTGTCCAATTAATAACTAATGGTAGATATAGTAACATTCTCTAAAGTGTGTGTTTGTGTGTGTGTGTGTGTGTGTAAAACTGTCAAAGTTGTAAAAATAAACATGGTTCCTAGCTATCTCCTAGTGTTTCTTTCTTGATACTATTTTCCTGTTCCTGTTCATTTTTGGTTTATATTTCTTATAGCATTGTATTTTATACCAATTGTGCTTTTTCATAAAGGCAATTGAACATTTTTTTCCTTTGAAAACATTTTACTTCTCATCCAAGAAGCTTCTTCAATTCTTCAGAATTGAAGAAACTTCTTGGATGAGATGCAAAATGTTTCCGAGACAAAAACCAAGAAAATCCGTTCCTTTTGGAAAAAGCACCTGGGAGACACTCATGACCTGGATGATTGAGAATCTCAATAGATGATATGCTGCTAAATTTGTACATCAATCAGCTGAGGAAGAAAAAAGAGCTTTGGAAGAATGTCTGAAGGACAGTGAAGAAGATGCATTGAAGTTAGAATTCCATGAAGGCTTACAGAGTATCTGAGTGACCAAACTGACTTACAAGAAGGAAAAATAAAGAATAGAAAAGAAAATGTTGAAGTATTGCATAGCCAGTTCATAAAAAAATAGGCAAAGAAAATAACAAGACCTAGCAATGGCTAAGAGCAGGAAAGATGAAGAAAGAGACAGAGGGACTAATTGTGACTGCACCAGACAAAGCATTAAGAGTAAATACATAAAATCCAACATTGAGAAGATAGCAATAGATAACAAATGTTGTTTGTGCAACTGAAGAAATAGTAGATATCTGTAAGAATATCACACAAACTAATCATGGACCAGGTAATAATAATAATAACAACAACAACAACAATAACAACAACAACAACTCCGCCGTTGCCGGTAACAAGCCCGGATGAGAAAGGAGGAGGGTTGGGGTCAGGATGGCATCTGGTCCCGTAAAAAAAAAACCCCGCCAACCCATACAATATGGTGAAAAAAACAAATAAGAATTCCATACCGCATCGGTCGTCACGCGGGTTAACAAGGGCCACGGCGGATGTTGGATCCCTGGACATCCGTTGACAAGTGGGCTACAAGTGGACCAGCCAACAAAACGACAAAAATATAGTGCAGATGAAAACCGTGCCATAATGGCCTGTTACTACAACTCAGAGCCAGAAAAAGAGGCTATTTAAAGCGAATGTATGAATTATGGAAACAACAATATCCAGATTCAAATGTTAGTGAACAACGACTAGCAGATCAAAGGCGATTTATTATACGGAATAAAGTGTTTAGTGAAGTTGAACATGAGGAAATTCAGGCAAATTGCAAAACCCAAAAAAACAATATCACAAGCAGAAATAACTGATATTCAAGACACAACTAAAGACATTATAGTAGAAATCCCAGAAGAAGCTCTCGTGGAGGAAATAACATTACCACCACTAGAACGAATTATCACTGAACCAACTGATGAACTAACTCAAAAACAAAAAGAATTGAAGGATAAGATCATGGACCATTTTCTGCTTAATGAGGAAAGGCAACGTTTACCATCACTAAAAACTGTGCCTAAGAAAATTTTGGCCCCTATCATGAAAATGCAGTGTTTTCAACAATTGAACCGGGATCCATCTTGGAAAAAAACCAGTTAATGTACAGCACAGCTGTAATAGTCACTAATGAACTAGGTATTAAAATTAAAGTACCTAGTCACACAACAGAAAAAGCATCAAAGCCAAAGTGGAAAATCCGTTTAGAACAAAAAATCAAAAAATTAAGGGCAGATGCTAGTAACTTAAAGAACATGCATGAGCAACAGCTTAAAAACAACAAAATCATAGATCAGCTAATCAGAAGATATAGATTGGATACAAGAAACATCAATGAAGCTGTAGAGATTGTAAAACAGCAGATAACAGCAACAGCTAGAAAAATTGAAAGATATGAGGCACGAATCATCCAATATAAACAAAATCAGCAATTTCAATCAGACCAACAGCGTTTTTATCAAAGTCTTAATGTGAATGATGACACCAAAAGTGAAAAACCAGAAAAACAGGCCACAGTTGAATTCTGGAAAGAATTGTGGGAAAATGCAAAGGACTACAATAAGGAAGCAAATGGATACATGACTTTGAGAAAAGCATTGGCAACAAACAAATGCAAGTATTAGAAATAACAACTGAGATGGTCAAAAATCGAGTTAAAAAGGTAAAGAATTGGACATCACCTGGAAAGGACCAATTACATGGTTTCTGGCTATCTGACCAGTTTACATGCAATATTGGCCAGGCAACTGAATGAAATTTTACAAAAGGGCCAAATTGATGAATGGTTGACAACTGGAAAAACATACTTGATTCAGAAAGATGCAACTAAAGGAACAACACCTGAAAACTACAGACCAATAACATGCTTACCAACAACCTTCAAATTACTCACAGGCATTATTGCAGATAACATGATGGATTATTTGGAAACAAACAACATCTTGCCAGTAGAGCAAAAAGGCAACAAAAGAAGGAGAAGGGGCACAAAAGATCAGCTTCTAACTGATAAAATGATATTAGAAAATTGTAAGAACAGAAAAACGAACTTGAATATGGTCTGGATTGATTACAAAAAGGCATTTGACTCACTGCCACATAGTTGGATCATAAAATGCTTAGAAACAAATGGCATTAGCAAAAATATTACATCCTTTAATGAAAAGGCGATGAAACAATGGAGAACTGAGTTGGAAATAGGGAATGAGCTCTATGGAATGGTTAACATCAAGCGAGGAATTTTCCAGGGTGATTCACTTTCACCTCTTCTCTTCATCATCACAATGATCCCACTATCAGTAATCTTAAAAAAAATGAAATTAGGCTACCAAACAGCCAAAGAAGCTTAAAAATTTTTGCATTTACTATATATGGATGATTTGAAACTCTATGGAAAGTCAGAAATAGAAATCCAATCATTGACAAACACAGTCCGAGTATTCAGCACTGATATTTCAATGCAGTTTGGCATGGAAAAATGTGCCACTGTATCCATAAAAAGGGGCAAAATCACTGCATGTGAGGGAATTGAAATGCCCAATGGCCAACTAATTAAATGCAGTGAAAATGAAGCCGACAAATACTTAGGCATTCTGCAGTTGGATAACTGCAGAACTCAAGCATGGAGAAGTAAAAACTATTGTCAGGCGAGAGTACACCAACAGATGTAGGAAAATTTTGAAATCTAAATTGAATGGTGGAAATACAATCAAGGCCATAAATACCTTGGCAATACCAGTTATAAGATACACAGCTGGTATAGTTAACTGGACACAAGCTGATTTGGACCTTTTGGACCGAAAAACCAGGAAACTAATGACAATGCACTACAGTTTACATCCACGTGGTGATACTGATAGACTGTACCTGCCCCGAAAATCAGGTGGCAGAGGATTATTACAAGTGAAGCAAACAGTTGAAGAAGAAAAACATGCACTGGCTGATTATTTAAAAGAAAGTCAAGAACATCTATTAATCGAAGTAAAGAACAAAAATCTACTGAAGGCCCAACAGACGAAACAAGAATATAGAAAAGAAGTGATAAAATCAAGAATGGAGAGTTGGCAGAACAAAGCACTGCATGGCCAATTTCTGGAAAAAAAAATGGTTAACAACAGGTACATTAAAGAAAGAAATAGAGTCACTAATCCTGGCTGCGCAAGAACAAGCTATCCACACAAATGCCATTAAGGCCAAAATAGAAAAATCCTCTGATGATGCCAAATGCAGACTTTGCAAAGAAGCTGATGAAACTGTTGATCACATACTCAGCTGCTGTAAAAAAATCGTGCAGACTGATTATAAATTGCGGCACAATTCAGTAGCACAAATGATCCATTGGAATTTGTGCAAAAATTATAATATTAAAACAGCAACAAACTGGTGGGAACATCAGCCTGAAAAAGTCACCGAAAATCAGATGGTCAAGATCTTGTGGGATTTCCGTATACAAACCGACAAAATACTGGTGCATAATACACCAGACATCACACTGGTTGAGAAAAATAAGGTCACAATCATAGACATCGCAATACCAGGTGATAGCAGGGTCACCGAGAAGGAACATGAAAAAATCGCAAAATACCAGGACTTAAAAATCGAAATTCAATGACTATGGCACAAACTAGCAGTGGTAATTCCAGTGGTAATTGGCACACTGGGTGCTATTCCAAAAGCACTGGAATTACATTTAAAACAGTTAAAAATTGACAAAATCACCATCAATCAAATGCAAAAAGCCGCACTGCTTGGATCTGCACGTATATTACGAAAATATGTTACGACGTCCTAGGCCCCTGGGTGGGGCCCGACTAGTAACCAATGCCAAATCCGGCAAAATAACTGGCCGCTGTGATACAATTGTATAATAATAATAATAATAATGATGATGATGATGATGATGATGATGATGATGATGATGCATTGAAATACTTGAAAGAAATACAACTTTCCTGCAGGCAAGAACTGGTAAAACTACAAAATAGGCAAAGTGATTAAAAAATAAAGAAGCTAAAATGCTCTGAGACTTAAAATTCAAACAGAGCACCACCTGCCATATAACGTCAGACTTAATAATTTTGATAATAAAGCCAACAAAGAAGAAGTCAGGATAATGGACATTGTAGGATTGGGAAACAGTAGAAGAGCAAAAGGGGAGAAAATCAAAACATATAAAGATAGAAATAAAATGACTGTGGTAAAGACGAAGTCTCTTAACCGGATTGCGCCTCTACGGCCGCTCCAAGGCAGTGGATCCCAGAGGGCTCCTTGGTTTACTGAGGAACTCCGGGAGAGGAAGCGCCAAAGGAGACGCCTAGAGCACTTATGGAGGTCCAGTAAATCCGAATCGAGCCAAGCACTTTTAACAACCTGCACCAGAGAATACATTCGAGCAATTAGGACGGCTAAGAGAACACACATTGCCTCTCTGGTTGCGTCTGCCGAGTCGCGCCCAGCCGCCCTGTTTAGGATAACCCGTTCCCTCCTAAATAGGAGGGATACGGGCGATCCGCTGCAGGGCAGGGCTGAAGATTACGTCCAATTCCTCGCAGACAAGGTTGCTCGGTTCCGGGCGGACCTGGACTCCAATTCTGCAGAACCAGCCGAGGCACTAAGGGATAATCTGGTAAGCCATCGCTGGATTGAGTTTCAAGCTGTTACCCCTGAGGATGTGGACAAGGCGATGAGAGCTGTAGGTGCCTCCACATGTGTGCTGGACCCGTGCCCCTCCTGGCTGGTTGTAAACAGCAGAGAGGTGACACGAGGCTGGATCCAGGCGGTTGTTACCGCCTCTCTACGGGAGGGGGTCTTTCCCCCTGCTTTAAAGGCGGCAGTGGTGAGACCCCTCCTGAAGAAACCATCCTTGGATCCAGCTGTTTTAAATAACTACCATCCGGTTTCCAACCTCCCCTTTGTGGGGAAGGTTGTTGAGAAGGTGGTGGCCTTTCAGCTCCAGCGGTCCTTGGAGGAAGCCAGCTATCTCGATCCATTCCAGTCGGTCTTCAGACCCAGCTGCAGAACAGAAACCGCTTTGGTCGCGTTGACCGATGATCTCTGGAGAGCCAGGGATGGAGGCCACGCCTCCATCCTGGTGCTCCTTGACCTCTCGGCGGCTTTCGATACCATCGACCATGGTATCCTTCTGCGACGACTGCAGGAGGTGGGGGTGGGAGGCACTGTTTTACAGTGGTTCTCCTCTTACCTCTCAGACAGGTCGCAGTCGGTGTTAGTCGGGGGGCAGAGATCGACCCCTAGGCCCCTAACGTATGGGGTGCCGCAGGGTTCGGTCCTGTCCCCCCTTCTTTTCAACATCTACATGAAACCGCTGGGTGAGATCATTCGACGGCACGGGATAAAATACCACCAGTATGCGGACGATACACAGTTGTATCTGTCCGCCCCGTGCCAACTCAACGAAGCGATGGATGTGATGAGCCAGGGTCTTGAGGCTGTTAAAGACTGGATGGGGGTCAACAAACTTGTGCTCAATCCAGAAAAGACCGAGTGGCTGCTGTGTTTCCCTCCTGCGAATTGGCCAAGTGTTCCATCTCTCAGGCTGGGGGGTCAAATTATACGCCCCTCAGACAGGGTTCGCAACTTGGGAGTCCTCCTGGACCCACAGCTGACCTTCGAACATCACTTGTCAGCTGTGACCGGGGGGCATTTGCCCAGGTTCACCTGGTCCACCAGTTGCGCCCCTACCTGAACCGGGAGGCTCTCACAACAGTCACTCGTGCCCTTGTGACCTCTAGGCTGGAGTACTGCAATGTGCTCTACATGGGGCTGCCCTTGAAGAGCATTCGGCGACTTCAGCTGGTCCAGAATGCGGCCGCGCGAGCGATAGTGGGTGCACCTCGGTTCACCCATGTAACACCTATCCTCCGCGAGCTGCACTGGCTACCTGTTGATCTCCTGGTGTGATTCAAGGTGCTTCTTATCACCTACAAATCCCTTCATGGTATTGGACCTGGGTACTTGAGAGACCGCCTACTGCCAATTACCTCCACTAGACCGATACGATCGCATAGATTAGGCCTCCTCCGAATTCCATCATCTAGCCAGTGTAGACTGGCAACTACCCGGAGGAGAGCCTTCTCGGTGGCTGCTCCGACCCTCTGGAACGAACTCCTCGTGGAGATTCGGACTCTTACCACCCTCCAGTCTTTCCACGCCGCCCTAAAGATCTGGCTGTCCCAGCTGGCCTGGGGTTAAGACTCTAACCCCACTCGAATTTGTGTGGATGTTGTGTTTTTTAATATGTTGTATTGTTTGTATGTTGGAAATTGTTTGTCCTCCCCCCCCCCTTTTTTTGAACTGTGAGCCGCCCTGAGTCCCCCCAGGGAGAAGGGCGGCATACAAATAAAGGGGGAAAAAAAGAAAGAAAGCACAGATAGCACAAATAAAAGAACTACGATGAACACAATCCTAAAAACTATTGGAGCAGCATTGACAAAACCACCATTTGCAAAAGGAAGTGTTACTCCGAACAGCTTAAAGACATGTGAAAATGTATTTAATATATAAGAAACAATATTTACCTATCACAGGTACTTGTGAAGGATACTTGGACAAAAATACAAAATTCAGTGTCAGCATTCTGGTAATGAACTATAATAAAAATGTGTATTGTAGAAAATAAATGAATATTAGGGTAAATTGTATCCCAAAATATAAGATCAATAACATAATTTAACTTCACAATCTTGACTATAAGAATTCAATTGTTTTTAAATTAAATTAATGATTTTGGAGGGATGGTGGTAGAAGGAAACTTGAAAGAATAAAGTATATGAGAAAATTGATGAATTCAGAAATAAACTATATGAACATTCTTATCAATAGTGATATAGTAAATATCCAATATTTTCTTTTTTTGAAAAGTTTTATTTTAATTAAACAAAAACACAAAAAAGAATCATCTTTCGTTACATCTTGTGGAAAGTGTGTCGATTGGTTACAAATGCATTTCATGCGTTTCTTCCATAATCATTACATATACTTCATTCAAATTGAATTGTACATTTTAAATCAAAAAAGAAAAAAATATGTATTTTACTATCACTGTACCACAATTCTCATTTAATTACAATTATTTAAATGTGCTTTTCTCTAAAATCATTTGTATTTAAAGACACAACCACCTACCGGCATACATTCGCAATCTCAATAAACCATCAAAAACGTTACACCTTTATAACATATTCTAAAACAAAGCCAACTAGTAGGATATCTAAGCATTCCCTCCCCTTCCTCCCAACTCACAATTTAAAGCTTATATCCAATTTGTTTTTACTAGTACAACACACATGTATTTATCATTATCCATTAACATTTCCTTTTATTATTGTAGTTAACTAAAAAATATTTACTGTTTATATCACCTCTCCTCTCATCAGGCCCAAAAGAGATTATACCTTTATAGCAAGCTCTAAACAAGAATTTTTTAATAAAATTTATAGGTCTTTTCCATAAGTTCCAAATTACAATTTATATCCAAGTTATTTTTACTAATTAAGGTTATCATTTCATCATTATTATCGTAGTTAATTATATGTTAACAAGATGAACATTTAATACGAATCTAAAACAATCTACAAAATGCTAACATTCCTATTTATTAATCACCAAAAGTATCCATTAACATTTCCTTATTATTATTGTAATTAACAAAAAAATTATTTACTATTTATAAATCTTTTCACTAAGTCCCAATTCAGCCAGATTGCTTATACTAATTAAGGTTATCATTTCATTATTATTGTCATCATTAATTATATGTTAATGAATAAACATTCAATGATAATCTAAAACAGTCTACAAAATACTGAAATCCCTACTTATTAATCAACAAAAATTAACTAACTTTTTATCATCAACTTTCATTATCAACCTGTATCTTTCCAGTAGCGAAACAGTCTTATCTCTCTTGCCAGTTGCTGTGTCAATTCTCTTTTCAGCTCCTTTATAAAGTTTTTATGAACTTCTCTCTGCACTATATTGCTTAAAAGATCTCTCAGATAGTCTCTTTGTCCTTGAATTGTTATTAACTTTAGCTTGTCTTTGGTTGTCAAACTTATTTCTGAATAGGTTTCTCTTCTTAACTCCATCATTATCGCACTTTTTTTTCCTCCTGTATCTTGAAATCTGGGATAAAACTCCAAATTGTCAAGTTCACTTTTCCATCTTCCCTTCTTTCCACTTTCACCCATATTTGCTCCATTAATAAGTTCATCTATTGTCTTGTCTTTATCTTCTATATTTTCATTCTCTTCTTTAATTTTTGGGGCTACAACCCCATCATCTTTTACTGTGATAAATAGTCTATCCAACTTCTTCTGACATCTCCCAAATCCTTCTAAAATATTTTGAATTCCAGCCAGGATGTTTCAAAATTTTAAGGTTTACTCATCTGAATTTTGATCCATTTTTTTAAAAAAAAAAATGAAGTGGAAAAAAGGAGTCTAATACCCAATGCCATTCTAACCTTCCAAACTTCTTTTGTCAATATATCTATATTTATTTTAAGTCTTAAGCACAAGTTCTTCTTCAAAGGAGAAGGGTTCTTATCTTTTCTTTCCCTTTCCTTCTCTTGCCAAAATATTTTCCAAGAACATCTGCAAGAAGCAATTCATGCCCTTGAGTCTTTATCAGGTTTTGTAAGCAAGTTGCAAACCCTTCAGTTACAAAGTCAATAAAATCAAATAGGAATGAACAAAGGATACATTGTTTCAAAGAAAAAAACTTCAGACTCTGGCTTCCGAATGGCAGATTCCACTTTTTTATACTTTTCTCAATTTTATGGAAAACAAAAATCTTTAATTGTCTTTGGTGGAATTTTATAACAAATAGAAGGGAAAATTTGTTAAAATAAAAAAGAGAGTTTTAATTTAAGCCAAAAAATAGGATAAAAAAGTAAAGAAAGTAAAGAATAAAGGAAAAAAATCAATTCATTCAGGAAATGTTACAATCACTTCAATCCACAAAACATTGTTACAAGAAAGAACAAAAACTTTCCAAGGCAGTCCAATAAGGATTAAATTCACCACTTTATTCTTTTCTTAGAGGACTAATTTTTCTTTAAATTTTTTTTTCTTTGGGTGATCTTTCTCAGAGTAAAAAAACCCCCACTCGATGGATTCACTTTCACTTCTTTCCTTCCGGAGCCTTCTCTGACTTCATCAGCCTGGGGGCTACCTGTTTGCCACTGGCTTGAAGCACTTCCTTTGGGTCAAGCAGGGACTTTGGGGTGTCCCTGAGACCAGCAAGGCTTTGTCTTCCTGGTCACCGTCTCTCCAGGACGGTTTAGGTCCTGCTGGACCGTCGAATGGCAAAAGTGTCAATGGCGGTCTCAGACAGTCGAGGCTGCATGTTGTGTTGTCATGACATTGGCCCCTCCTTCTATGTAAATATCCAATATTTTCAAAATACAATCAACCCTCCCAGTTCTGTAAACTACAAATAAAATTAATTACATCAAAAGTCTTATAACTGTTATTTTTATTAAAGAATGACAACAAAAACATATTAAGAATTGTAACAGCAATTACAGAAATCATGCAAATTTCTAACCCTGTCTGTTCACTGTGGTGTCACTTCAGGATAATCCTAAACAATCCAAAATACAATTTTTTTTTAAAAAAAATGATCTGCTATAACAAGAAAGCTGATTGCTCTTTTAGACAAAGAAGGCTTTCAATACAGAACTTTACAACATGAAAGTATGATATTTAATTCAGTTTATGTAGCAAAATATTGGATGCCATATATCTAAAAACAGCACAAGCAACATGATGTAAAATACAAACAACAGTTGAGGAGCCAAATCAACCAAACTTGTGAGTCTATGATTATTTTCCCACAAATCAAGTACTTTTAATTTCAGGGACCCTTGGTATTCTCTGAGTTTGGTTGCTTTTTTCCAGATGTTTTATTATCCAATTTAGATAACATCACCAGCACTAGCATAGATTATATTACCTAGCTAATTCTAGTAGTGCTATCACTAATTATGTTACCTAGTTTGGGTAATCATGCTGAGAAAGCACTAAGAACTTCTCCTTTCAATCCTGAGTTACAAATATTCTCCTTTATTTATGCTTTTAATTCCTCTACCAATTTTACTATATAACCCCCCCCTTTTTTTAAAAGTACTAATTGCAAAATTAGAAATATTCAATATGTACTCTGAATGTAGCTTCAGATATTTCTAGAATGTTTTAAAGTAATGCTTCATCAAATAATTCTTATTTAAGATACATTTTCATGTAATTTATGATGATCAGGTTTTCATTGTATTTCTGGGTTGCCTGGAAGAAAAGTTTTAAGAAGTACTTTTGAAAATAAGAAATAATAATATCAATCACGTAAACAAAATGTTTGATATCCAATTTTGTTACAATATATGATATGTTTGTATTTTATACCAACAAAGAGACTCTTAAGTACAATATGTAATATATGAAGAAACATTGCTTAATGCTCACCATAATAGCAGGAATATTTTACTGATGAAATTTAAGATCTTGGTAGAACCCTGAGATTGCCAGTGAAAATTTTCATTGCTTCTTTAACATCCTTGTTTCTCAAAGAATATATGAGTGGATTGATAACTGGAGTTACCACTGAATAAATAAGAGACACAAGCTTGTCCTTATCTAAGAAATAGACAGAAGAGGGTCTCATGTACGTGTAGATGATTGCAGAAAAATAAAAACTGATTACAAAGAGATGTGAGGAACATGTGGAGAAAGCTTTCTTCTTCCCTTCAGTTGAACGGATCCTGAAGATAGTCCTCATTATAAAAAAATAAGACGTTAGAGTCAACCCACAGGTACACATGCCATAAACCACATCTGCAACCTTTGTCATTAAGTCATTTATGCTAGTGTCTGAACATGAAAGATGTAATACTGTAGGGATATCACAATAGAAATGATTTATAACATTGGAATCACAAAAAGAAAGTTGCAGGAGAACTCCAGTATTTACAGCAGTATTTATCATTCCAGTAACCCATACAAAGATTGCAATGCCAACACATACTTCTTTCCTCATAATAACTGTGTAATGCAAAGGATGACAAATGGCAGCATAGCGATCAAAAGCCATAAATGAGAGAAGCACCAGTTCTGATCCCAATGCCCATATAATGAAAAATATCTGTGTGATGCAGCCATGAAATGAAATTATTTTTCTATGGGTCCAGAGACTTTGAAGTAACCTAGGAATTGTAACTGAGACAGAAAATATATTCAGTAAGGACAAATTGAATATGAGGAAGTACATGGGTGTGTGGAGTTTCTTGAAAGTAGATATGAAAAAGATAAGAAGGATATTGGCTGTTAGAGCTGCAGCATAGATGAAGGCAAACACCCAGAAGAGAAATATCTGCAGTTTAGGGGAATCAGTAAGACCCAGTAGGATAATCTCTGTGACAGCAGAATGGTTTTTTATTTCAGCTACTCTGATTCCAGTAACCTAAAAAGATACAAGATATTATTATTTTTTTGTTGATGTAAACATCTCACACTTTTAATATTAAAGGTAATTGATGTGTAATGAAAGGCCCAGTTTGATGTTGTGTAGCAATGCATTGGGCTGAAAATTGGGGGCACTTAAGTTCTAGTCTTGCTTTAGGCAAAAAGCTAGTTCACTATTATTTGAAAGGAAGAAAGCTTCAGTTGCATTTGGAATCTTTTCATCTAGATTTTCTGTGATACCTGAAAATTGTGCTATTTTCTTTCTCCCCAGAACTTGTGGGTGGAGGAATACCTCTTGCTTCCTGTTTAGTGGTTGAATATTATAAATCAAATTTAGAAAGAAAGTTGCAGAATTATTCTCTTTTAATAGAATGCATCTAACTGTATACTAAAGTTCTATTAGAAAATACGACAATTTGTGAGAGAATATAGTGCAATGAATTTTCAAAGTATTAGAATCAGAGGATTTTAGTAAAAAATGTAGGTAAAGATCTGAGAGAAAAATGAGGTTAATAAGAGTATCAATGTGAAATTCAATCAAGATTATATTTAATGCTGAAGATATTTACCACCATTCTTATTTCTTCTTTGCTCTTACTGGACTTTGCTTTTCTGTTATATGGAATAAAAAAAATAAGGTTTGGCATCTATCAGCTGCAAAACATTGGAGCCAATTACTTTCACCAGTCTGCTGGGGAAGGTTCAGTCTATGATAGGCATGTTCTGGTTTAAAAATCTATGTTCTTATCAAGCAATGTTACACCTGGGAAGAGCACTTTGGGACTTAAAGAGAATCCATAATTCTTCCAGATATTAAGCAATACTTGTCTAAAACCAGAAGAAAGAAAAAAAATGTTTCCAGATTCTCTGTTCCCTTAGGATTGCCCCCTGTGCCCTGCATCTTTCTCCTTTCCATTGCTCTTACTTTCTAGAATGGTGCCACCCCTCCAACTAACATCCTGGCATACCTCACTACTGAAGATAGGTTTCTTCATTACTCATCCCCAAGGCATGGTTTCCACGATATTTGGCAGGTAAATCCTTTGCATTGATCCCCCATCCTATACTTTTTGTGTAATAAATCTGGATAGAATATAACTCATTTTGCTCTGGAAAGTGAATAGACAGTGTTAGACTGGGTGAACGGGGGAGGCAGACTCAGGCTCAGTAACAACAGCTCTTTATTCAGTGACTACAATCCAGTGAAGGTCCTGTCCGGCAGCACCCTTTTTAGAGGACTTCGGTAAGGCCTTCAGCCAATCAGATTTAAATGAGTTCCCATTGGTAGCAATGGACCTTGGTGGAAACTACATGCATTCAAGGTGCTTAACATACTCAAACTACTTAACACCCCTGACCTCTTAGTTGGGTTCATCCAGCTTATGACGTAGTCATGCAGGTAGGTGGGTTTTTGGTGGCTCAGTGCAATCCCCCAGCATAGTTGTGGACGTAAAATCGATCCCCTACACTAAAATGTCTAACCTTGCTGTTTGAATCAGGCGGCATTATGGCAGAGTAGTTTGGGTGTAACTGGTCTAAATGCAACCTTAGCCGACAACCCATTAGAAGCTCAGAAGGGCTTCTCCCAATGGTAGAATTCAGTGTGACGTGTTGAATTAATAGAAATTGATCAACCCATGTTTGCCAATCCCCCAGCCACATCCTGGATAGGGCTTTTTTAGCAGATCGCACCATTCTCTCTGCCTGCCCTTTACTGGCTGGATGGAATGGAGTGACCAGTGTATGCCTGATTCCCTGTGCTGTAGGAAGGTCTCAAATTGCAGGGCCATAAATTGGGGCCCATTGTCAGAGACAAAGACATTGAGTAGGCCGGGAGTAGAGAAAAGTCTGTGGTGCCTTGATAACTGCTTCTGCCATGATGGAGTTATAAGGACTACCTCTATCCATTTCAAATATGCATCCACAACTACCATGAATTTTTGGCCATGAACTGGGCCGGCAAAGTCAATGTGCACCATAGACCATGGTGCTTGAGGTCACTCCCACTGCTTAGCAGGCACCTATGGGGGGAGGGGCTGGTCTGGGTTCCTGGCATGGTGTGCAGGTAGCCACCCATTCCTCAATCTCCTTGTCTATGTTAGACCAACTCCTGGTCAAAGATTTCATCCGGACAATTCCCGAATGCCCTAAGTGCCCTAATACTGCAACTCGCAGCTTGGCTGGAATAACAACCCAGTCCCCATACAGTAAACAACCATTAACAATGGATTGTTCATCCCTTTTAACAAAAAACATTTTAAACTCTGCCCAACCGGTCCCTTGGGCCACCCACTCCACATCCAGTTCAAAACTTGTTTCAGAGTCTAGTCTTTAGCTGAGTGGTGGGCGACTTCGCTGAAGGAACAGGACCAGCCTCCAGGCAGTCTATGAATAGAACTGGTATCTCGGGAGTCAAATCAGCAAGCAGTTCTGGTACAGGGCACTGGCTGAGGGTGCCAGAATGCCCCAATGTGATGCCCGGTCTGTGAATAAGGCAGTAACTGTATGCTGCAAGGAAAATAGATCAATGGGTTATCCATGGTGACAGTGAAACAAGTGTAGGTCGGTTCCCAGCCAGTAGACCCAGAAGTGGTTCCTGATGATTTTGAAATCACAGCCATATGGAACCATTTGAATCCTTACTCCATCCTAGTAGTTTATGTCCCAAGTAGGTGCAAATTATTTAAACCCATATAATACAGAATCAGTATCATACTTTATTCAGGTCACTTTATTCAGTCTGCTACTGGTTTGTTTCATGTGTGCATGAAACTTTTGTGATGCAGTTATCAAATGCAATTGTATTTCTATGCATCCAAAGACTTTCAAGTAATCTAGAAATTTTAACTGAGATGGATAATATATTTACTAAGAACAAATTGAATATGAGGAAATACATTGGTGTGTGAAGTTTCTTGAAAGTAGATATGGCAAAGATTATATAAAATTATACATAGTAATGTTTTACCTGTAAATGACTTTTTTTGTTTTAATCACAAAAATACACAAGCTAACAACCGATTTAAACTTAATATAAGTTGTTCTAAACTTGACTGTAAAAAATATGATTTCTGTAATACTTTGACATTCTGTAATGTCAAAGTCTGGAATGCTCTACCTGATTCAGTTGTTTCAGCTACAACTTTTCACAGTTTCAGTCACAAATGAACTTCTATGGACCTTATATTATACTTAAGTGGTAAGTAGAGGGGTTGGCAGTTACAGCTACAATATAGATAAATGCAAATATCCAGAAATGTATCTGCAGCTCAAGGGATAAACTCTGTAATGGCAGAATGTTTTTTTTATTTCAACAACTGTGAGTGAATATATTATTAATTTATTACTGATGTAACCAGTCCATCATTTGTAATATTAAAGGTAATTAATGGATGAATACAAAGGGTTAAAACATTTTACTTTGAAAATTCATGATCAATCAAGATGATCAGATTCATTCATTTTATATATTTTAAATAAAAAATAAAAAATAAATAATCTTCAAATAAACAACACAGTAAATAGCTCTTTGAACTGTTTCATTAAATAGTAGATGCAATTAAAAATGGAAAATTATTAGGACTGCCTATTTACTGTACTGCCATTTAAAAATAATCTTACCCATTGTAACCTTTAATAGACTATCCACGATGAGACAATTCATGAAAGAGTTATTTATTGATTGATTGCTTTATTCATTCACTCATGTATTGCATATAATAGCTAACCTTTGAGCTGGACACCAATGAAAATGAGTTATAGGCTTAATGCAAAGCTAAACAAGTGAAAGATAGAAAAGAAGCATCCTAAGTGGTCATAACATGGCACTCTCTTGCTCCAATTGTTTTTAAATTCTCTTCTAAACATAGCTGATTCAAATGTATTTATTTATCTGTCTGAATAAATAAATAAATTTAAATTTAAAATAAATTTATTTAAATAAATAAATTTAAATTTATCTGAATTAGCAATTGGAGTTACAACTGAATAAAGGAAAGTAATAAATTCACTTATCTAGAAAAGATGAAGGGAGGTCTGATATATGTGTGGATAACTGAGAAAAAGTAGAAACTGATTACAAGGAGTTGTGAAGAACACATGGAAAATGCTTTCTTCTTCCCTTCAGCTGAACAGATTCTGAAAATAAAAGTTGAAAAAAAAATAGGATGGCAAATAAGAGATGTGGCATTTTTCAAATGGGCCAATCTGAACACACACACACACACACACACACACACACACACACACACACACCATGTTTTCTCTCCACTTTTCTTAGATTTTTGTAGTAGAAGAGCAGGAAGAGGTAAGGGCAGAAGAATAAAATAAGTAATCAGTTTAGAGATCCAAATGAATTCCATTGACCCTATCTTGAACTAAATTATTGCTGACCATTAATTGTGTATAAGTAAGTATAGGTGAGTGAATCTTCTACCTGTGTATAAATTAGTAAATCTTCTATTCTGCAATTTTAACAAATGCTATTGATTTTGTGTGCCTAACACGTTTGGTAGTAACATGAATGTCCTGTGCTAATGTGTGGTTTTCTA
The DNA here is from genome assembly GCF_009769535.1 of Thamnophis elegans. Lineage (NCBI taxonomy): Eukaryota > Metazoa > Chordata > Lepidosauria > Squamata > Natricidae > Thamnophis > Thamnophis elegans. The sequence continues at coordinate 110,363,447 of NC_045558.1, forward strand.
ACTACACAAGGCCTCTGAAAACAAATGTCCTCTAAGGGCCAACTCCTTGTGTCTTATTTCTAGAGAAACTTGTTGATTCTCCAGAACTTCTTCTCATTTGCTATTATCATGAATAGTGCAGCTTATCACATAATTTATCAGAAACCTGATTTCGTGGCTTCCTTCAACTTTTAATCTTTGAGACAATATTTTGTAAATATTTTGCAAACAATATGATATAAAATGCAGACAAAAGACTATTGTCCTTACAAGCCAAAGCAAAACAACTTTAAGTTCATGAACATTTCACCCAAACAAACATGAAAATGACTTGCAGGCTTTATGCAAAGCTGAACAGAGGAAAATAGAAAACTGGCATCCTAGGTGGCTATAACATGGCTTTCTCTAGTTCCAATTGGTTTGGATTTTTTTGTAAATTTCTCTTCCAATTTTAATTTATTCACATGCATTCATTGTCTCAAGATGTATTCTGAATATAATTTCCAGTTTATCTACCTGGTATTTATGTGTTTTCTATTGCATGAAATATTCCCAATAACAAACAGTAACATATTAGGAAACTTTGCAAATTAGAACTTTAGAAAAATGTTGTAACTGAATCTTAAGGCCTAAGAAACATTTTAAGATTTACAGTAAGCATTTTCAGTGCATCTTTAACATCTTTGTTCCTCAAAGAATAGATGAGTGGATTAACAACTGGAGTTACCACTGTATAAAGAAGAGCAATAAACTTGTCCTTGTCTAGAGAAGATGAAGGGGGCCTGATATATGTGTAGATGACTGAGGAAAAGTAAAAACTAATTACAAAGAGATGTGAGGAACATGTGGAGAAAGCTTTCTTCTTCCCTTCAGTTGAACGTATTCTGAAGATAGTCCTCAGTATAAAAAAATAGGATGTTAGAGTCAAGCCACAAGTAACAATCCCAAACAACACATCTGAGATGATTGCACTAACATGAATGATAGTGGTGTCTGAACATGTAAGATCTAATATTGGAGGTATGTCACAGAAGAAATGATTGATGATGTTGGAATCACAGAAAGAAAGCTGCAGCATAAGGACAGCTTGTATTGAAGTGTTTAGCATTCCAGTAATCCATACAAAGATTGCTATGCCAACACATACTTCTTTCCTCATGATAATGGTATATTGCAAAGGGTGGCAGATGGCAGCATAGCGGTCAAAAGCCATAAAAGAGAGAATGAACAATTCTGTTCCCAAAGTCCATATAAAGAAATATATTTGTGTGATGCAGCCATGAATTGAAATTGCTTTTCTGTTAGTCAAAAGGCTGTGGAGTAATCTAGGAGTTATAACCGAGATAGACAATATATTCACTAAGGACAAATTGAATACGAGGAAGTACATGGGTGTGTGGAGTTTCTTGACAATGCATATAATAAACATGAGCAGAATATTAGCAGCTAGAGCTGTGGCATAGATGAAGGCGAACACACAGAAGAGAAACATCTGCAGTTGAGGGGAATCAGTGAGACCCAGTAAAATAAATTCTGTAATGGCAGAATGGTTTTTTATTTCAAACATTCTGTGTCCAAAGACCTAGGAAGATATATTATATTATTAATTATTTCTTGAATTAACCCGCTTTTCACTTTTAATTTTAAAGGATATTAATATTTAAATAATGGAGAATGAAGAGCCAGAATAATGTTGTGGGGAAAGTCACTGGGCTGGAAATAGGGACTTTGTGAATTCTAGTCTTGCAATAGACACAAAGCCAGCTGCATGAATTTCTCATTTTCATCCTTAAGGTAAAAGTGGTAAGAAAGGCTTTCAAAAATGAAAGAAAGAAAGAAAAAACAATTAAACATAAAAATAAATAAAAACTAAAAATTAATGGAATCAAACATGTATGTATGAACAAATATATACAGAAATTCATACACATGCAAACACAGATGGTGAAGAACTTTAGGTAATTATTGTATTTTTTGGAGTATAAGACGCACTATTTCCCCGCAAAAAAGATGTTGAAAATCTGGGTGCATCTTATACACTGAATACAGTATTTTTGGCCTCCCGAAACCCTGCCTCACGCATCCTGGTTTTTTTTGCAAAAAAAGGATACACAGATGGCACTTTTTTTGTGTGCAAAAAATGAGCCTTTTTCTACTCATTTTTTGCCCTCTCTAGCCCCTAGGAACACTCTACTGGCCTTCCAGACACTCTGGATGCCCCCCTTTTTTGCAAAAACTGGGTTGTTTTTTGCTCGTTTTTGGCCTTTCCAGCTGCCAGGAGCACTCTACAGGCCACTACACCCTTTGCACTCCCCATTTTGCAACAAATGGGCCCATTTTTCACCTCCCAATCCCCCCCCATGCATCACATATTTTCCCTTCCCAACCTTTAGGAGCATTTTGCAGGCCTCTCAAACTTTCTGTGTGCTCCTTTTTCACAAAAAATGGGATGTGCAGAGGCTTTGGGAAGCCTGCAGAATGCTCCTAGGGGCCGGGGAGAGCAAAAACGTTTTTTTTTTAAAATTTACTTCTTCAAAACCTTGGTGCATTTTATACTCTGGTGCATCTTATAGACCGAAAAATATGGTTTATCCAGTTTCACATTACGCATTTTTGTATATATTACAAGTTTGGTGCAGATGTCAAATATACTTGAATTACAGGACCTTTAATGAGTCCTAATTCAGATTCATTTTTTCATCAGCTGTTCCTATTTCCTCTGTTAATTTGCTCTTTAGGGAAAATTGATTAACTGAAGGGTAGGACAATGTATGCAGGAAATAGTGCATTAGATACATTTGGAATGCTATTTAGTATCAGTAGTATTTATGTTTAATTCTTGGAGTCAGTCATTTTTTTGTAATTGTACTAAATGTAATCAAATCTAGATTATATACATTTATGCTGCAATTTGATGCTTACAACATTGATATATGTTTTCTATTGATTTAATATTTGAAAGATTATACAATGACTTATTATCTCTATTAATATTCTGTTCATTTTTAAGCCTCAATAACTTATTTAGATTATAATGAACTTAAAAAATATATTACTGACTTTTCTTAGTTATTCTTACTAATAAAATGCTATTAGTAAGAAAAAGAAGTAGCATCCTGGTTAATGTGTTTAGCTATTCACAGTTCTGGTCACAGTTAATTGTGTTGCATGTTTGACCTCAGTCCTTTTTGATTGATGAAGTCCTGAAATTAAAAAAAGAACATTAACATGTTTTTGTAGTTGAACAATAAGAAAAGAGGGAAAGACAATGATGGGAGTTCTATACTATGAGCATGCATTCTCCATACAAAACCTCTTTCTATTCCTGATACAGTCTTTGCAAATCCCACATATGAGAAATATATCATGGTGAGCCCATTTGGGAATATATCATGGTGAGCCCATTTGAGATGAAAATATGGGCATCTGAAACTGAGTGAATAATATTTAGAAATATAATTATGTTTCTACAAAGAAATATGGCATTTGTGGAAAGAATATAATACTCTGAAGATAATTAATTCAAGTATTTCCAAAATATTAGAAGCAGAGCATTTTAGTAAAATTGCAAGTAAAGATATGGGAGAAAAATGAGGTTAATAAGAACATCAATGTGAATTTCAGTTAATATTACATATAATGTTGAATATATTTACCTTCATTCTAATTTCCTCTTTGTTCTTACTGAATTATGTTTCTGTTGGATGAAACAAAAAATTATGGTTAGCATCTATCAGTTGCAAAACAAAGGAGCCGATCAATTTTCATCAGTTTAATAGGGAAGACTGTCATAGACATCTTTACCTCACATGGTACCCAGGTACAAGGTTAGAAGTCTTTCTTCTTATAAACTAGTGTTGCACCTGGAAAAAAGATCTTGGGGACTTCAAGGGAGTTGATAATTGGATGTTTCCAATTATGAAACAACAGTTCTCTTTAAGAATCAAATTATTAAACTGTGCTCAGAGAAAGGTTTGGTTTAATATTTACCTTCAAAGTCATGTTAGCTAGATTTTGAAATCCATATCATATGTATTCTCAACAATAATTAGTGTTTCTGTGAACAGTAAACATACTGTAGTTTGTAAGATTGTCATTTTTATGTCTCCATCAGTACAACTGGTATTATCAGCATCCCAGTAATCTATAGAAAGGTTGCTGTGCTGTTGTAGGTTAGAGATATTAATCTAGTATGATAAAATTGTTCTTCTGGAATTTATTAATGTCCAAAAGGCATTTTATAATCCATTTCCAGTATAACTGACTGAGAGAGGAAGTTGACAAATCTCTCATTCTCATGAAAGATTCCAATTATCACTTGGGTCAAGCTGTTTCTCCCAATCCCCAGAGCTCTGAAATCCACTGATGACACTACTTTACAGTCCCATAGTAGGGAATGCTATAAGGAGCCCTTTGGGTCATCCCAAATGCTCTTCTTTTCTCAAGAGGAATTAATGGAACTTTGCTTACTCCATTTATCATCATATTCACCAGCTCCACTAAAAGCAAAGCCATCTTAGTTTGCCATTATTCCCCAGAAGAGATAGATTTCTGGAGGTCTTTTCCACTACCCATTGTTATACTCCTTAGATATTTTTCCTGATCCCTCTGCTTCTTTCACATTCTGAAATAGGCAGGTCCACATTTGGTCCAGAGATATGGTTATATTGACAAATAGGAGACAAAACCCACAGAAGGTTATCCCACTGTGAACTCTTCCATGTTTTCTCCCTATTTTCCTTATTCTTTGGTGATAATGTTACCCATGTAGTTTTCATGCTATGCCACCCCTCTGGAAAAGAATGTTGTTCTAGTTCCTGCTCCTTGTCTCTCTTTTGAAGAGAAATTTGTGAATTCTCCAGATTTTTCCTCATTTGGTATTAGCAAGAAGGATACAGTTTATTACACAATTTTACAAAAAATCTGCTTTCATGGTTTCTTTCAAAGTTTGAATGTTTTAATTGTAATTCATATATTGTGAAAGAAAATACTTCTTTCTTTATTTCTTAGTGTTTATTCATTTCTTTCACATATTTTCCATTATTAGGTACATGCCTGAATAATCAATTTTTCAATGAACAATAACCAAAATATCCATTTCAGTCTAATTTTAGCTGAAAACTTCAATATAGTTTCCAAAACCAGTTAGCAGATAACAGGAATCTCTTATTCGATTTATATTATGCTGAACTAATTCAAGACACATACAGGAAATTTATTTTTACATATCTTTCCCTAATATATATGAGGGTATATTTAACAGATGGATGATGAATATCTTGAATATAGAATATGATAATTAAATAAATATTGTAGACACTCATATTTAAAGCACTAAATACTAAAGTACTAACACTAAAGAATGTATCCTATTTACATTAAATTTTATGATTTCTTTCTTCAAAAATGTACTAATAAATCCAGTATTGTATAGCTATTGCTACATGCATTTTATATTACATAAGAGGTTTCAAAGTACAATATGTAATTTATAAAGAGCAATTGTTTTCTGCACATCAAAAGTGAAGCAGCACTTTGTCTATGAATTTTAAGGTTTTGGAAGCAACCTTAGATAACCTGTGAGAATTTTCATTCTTTCTTTAAAATCTTTATTTCTCAGTGAGTATATGATTGGGTTAATAACTGGAGTTATCACCAAATAAATGAGGGACACAAGCTTGTCTTTGTCCAGGGAATACACTGAAGAGGGCCTGATGTATGTGTAGATTAGTGCAGTAAAGTAAAGACTGATTACAATGAGATGTGAGGAACATGTGGAGAATGCTTTCTTCTTCCCTTCAGCAGAATGGATCTTGAAGATGCTCCTCAGTATAAAACAATAAGAAGTTAGAGTCAACCCACAGCTACAAATCCCAAATACTACATTTGCAAGCATGGTCATAAATTGATTTATACTGGTGTCTGAGCATGCAAGATTCAACATTGGAGGGATATCACAAAAGAAATGATTGATGACATTGGAATCACAAAATGAAACGTGCAGCATAAGTCCAGCATGTACTGCCGAGTTTATCATTCCAGCAATCCATACAATGGTTGCTATGAAAATACACACTTCTTTCCTCATGATAATGGTATAATGCAAAGGGTGACAGATGGCAGCATAGCGATCAAAAGCCATAAATGAAAGAAGTAGCATTTCTGACCCCAAGGCCCATATAATGAAAAATACCTGTGTGATGCAACCATAAAATGAAATCATTTTTCTATTGGTCAAAAGACTTTGGAGTAACCTAGGAATTGTAACTGAAATAGAAAATACATTCAATAAGGATAAATTGAGTATGAGGAGATACATGGGTGTGTGGAATTTTTTGAAAGTGGATATGGTAAAGATAAGGAGAAAGTTGGCACTTAGAGCTGCAACATAGATGAATGTGAACAACCAGAAGAGAAGCATCTGTACTTTTGGGGAATCGGTGAGATCCAGTAGGATAAAGTCTGTAATAGCAGAATGGTTTTTTCTTTCAACAATTCTGATTCCAGTGACCTACAAAGATCCAAAATTATGTGCAGTATTTTTATGCTTCTGAATAAATGTTATTAATTTTCTGCAAAAGACCAATCATCCAAGAGATATAGTTTGTTCCTAAATCAAACAACACACAACCTAATTGTATATTTGCCATTGATATTTATGACGATAGTTTCCATTGCAAATCAGACAGATGTTTTCTTTTCTGTTAATTAAATTGATACAGTGATATGAGACCATTGTAAGATTGAACTGATACACTTTAGCTTCCTTAATAAATTATCTTTTTGTCCTCACAAAATGCCCAGTTTTGGGGAGAATTATGTACCCAAGGAAAAACTATCCTTGCAGCATATTGTCATTTGCACCTTTTTCATTTTGATTGAGCTACTTTTTCAATAGAATATTTAATTACCTTTAAATACAGTCCCAGTGTTTTTAATGTGATTATTCAAAGTATAATGAAATCTGGATGGAATACTGTTTTTTAAACTGCAACTTGTTCCTCACAAAATTATTATCCTCCTTCTATTTGATATAATTCTCATAAGATTAGAGAAAGAATCAAATTTACTTTTTCATATTCTTCTCATTATGATTTTTTTTTAAAAAAACCTAAGTAAATTCTGCTTAGATTGAGAAACTGTTTCTGACTTTACTTGTTCCTTTATATTGACAAAAGATATTATTAATATGAAACCCAGGAATTTTCTGTGGTTTTAACTATATACATAACTCAAAATTTAGTGAAATCTAAGAATGTTCAGAAGCCACAGTTATTTAGGTTGCTGATTTATTTTCATTTAATAGAACGTATCTGTTATATTCCTAATAGAAAATATGACACTTTGTGTGAGCCACAAAGTTCTAGTAAAAAGTGGAGGTAAAACTTAAGAACATCAATGTAAAATTCAGTTAATAATTCACATAATACTAAAAATATTTACCTGCATTCTTATTTCTTCTTTGTTCTTACTGGACTTGGATCTTCTGTTGGCTGGAAGGTTTGGATATTATGGTTTGGCATCTATGTGCTTCAAAACATTGAAATCAATCACATTTCATCAAGTCTGATGAAAAAGGCTGGTTCTGTGGTAGGCATTCTTATTTCTACAATAACCCAGGTTTCAGGTTAGAAATCTTTATTCTCATAAAAGGATGTTGCACCTGGGAGAAACACCTTGGGGACTTCAAATTAATCCATAATTGAATGCTTCCAATTATAAAGCAATATTTGTTCAAACTCTAAAAAGAAAAGTAAAGAAACTCCCAGTAGCTGTATCCGTTCAACTACGGTACTCAAAACTATTACAACAAATACAAAAAGATTTAGAAAATTGGGCAAAATTACAAATATCTTTGATTGGAAGAATTGCGACCATAAAAATGAATATTTTACCAAAAATTCTATTCTTATTCTAAACTGTACCAATAAAGTTAGGGAATTTTTTTTGTAGAATTAAATAAAATAATTTTAAAATTCATTTGGTTGGTGGGGGAAGCTAGGATAAACTTCCACAGGACTCTAAAATGCAAAGATGGTTTTGTCTCCCAGATTGGGAAATTTACTACCAGGCAGCAGCTGTAACATGGCTCAAAATAATAAAAATATTGATGATAGAGGGTCATGATTTATACCTGGGTTGGTACACCTTTATCTGGGAGTGTAAGAACAAAGCCCATAAATATTTTCAGGACACCAAGTGAGAGATGCCCTATTAGAGATTTGGATGAAAATTAAAAGAATGCAAAAAATCCTAGGTGGTTATCAACCATGGAAACAATGATTTACCCCAATGTAATGGATCTGAACAGGCTAGTGACCTACAGAGAGTTATTGGATGGGCAAGAGAAACTAAAATCAAATGAAGAATTAAAATTGCAGAGAATTGAAATAGACTGATGGCCATACATACAGATTCAAACAAAATATAAAAAGGATTTGGAACGATACGGGTTTCAAAATGATCAGCAACAATTGAAAAAAATAGTAACAGGGACAGAAGAAAAAATGATTACTAAAATGTATAATTGCCTTTAAAAATTCAAAATGGAGGAGGAAATTGTGAAGGAAACAATGGTTGTCTGGGCTAAAAATTTTGGGTACAACATTGAATTGGAGCATTGGGAGAAATTGTGGGAAAAATATAAATTGATAATGTTGGCTGTGTATAAGGAGAGTATCTACAAAATGTTTTATAGGTGGCATTTACCTCCAGCGAGATTGGCCCCAATAGACCTCCAAATTTCTGGAAATGCAACTATCAACAAGGGACCTTCTACTACATGTAGTGGACATGTCCCAAAGCTAGAGAGTATTGGTAAAAAAATTAAAAAATAATTGGAGGAAATAATGGAACAAAACTTGATATGAACCCAGAGCTGTTCCTTCTAGGAATAATAAAAGGAAATAAAACTAAAGAAATCCAATATATTATGCTTCACATTATTATTGCAGCCACAATTACCCAAATTTGGAAACAAAAAAAGTCCCCTCAAATGCAGAGATTAGAAAAAAAGGTGTTAGAATGCATGGAAATGTATAAATTAACAATGGAACTAAGGGATAGAGATGAAACAGAGTATTACAAGATGTGGAATAGGTGGTATAATTGGCTTGAAAAGAGATACAAAATTAATGCATAATGAATACATAGAAAATATAAGAAAAGGAAATAGTATATATTTAGAGACTAACAGAGGTGTAAATGTTGTATATGTTATATAAATGAGTAACTATGAAATAAGGAGGTATATGTATAAAACAATAGGTCTTAGAATGGAAAATTTGAAATCAGAAAAAAATACCAATAATGGAAAGTTGTAAAAGTGTAATTGTAACTTTAAAGTTTAAACAATGTTGAATAAAAATTATTTAAAAAAATAAAAAAAGATTAACCAATGTTGATTCATTCATTTATTTGAATTTATTAACTGGCCAAATTCAATCACTTCTGGGTGGCATATAAAAGCAATGAATGAATAAATAAATAAATATTTTTTTTAAAACAGTTTGTTAGTCCTTTCAGTTAGTCCAGAGAAGAAATGTCAACAATAATTATTAATATTACCCATATTGCAAGGTTACAATAACAGAATCTTGTAAATTTAAAAATACCACTCTCTTCTTTCAATTTTTCTCTGTCCAAATCTAGAGAGGGTCCCTCATAAAACACTCTTCCCTTGACCATTCAAACTTAGATTTCATTTATCAGACAAGATTGTTGCCTAAACTGCCACTCTTTCTGTTGTATAGTTAAAGTTAGTCCTCGCTGTTACGAATGACAGCTCGGCAGCAGCCAGGCGCGTCTTAGCCAATCAGACGCGCCTGTCAGTTGCCGGGCTGTCAGGCGCGCGAGTCTGCGGAACTATAAAAGGCAGACTCGTTCAAACTGTCAGTTGTTCAGCACCAGAGCAAACGAACACTCCAGTCCAGCTGGAGCTGCTTCTCTGCCTCTCTCTACACAGATCATCCTTCTGTTGCTACATTGTTAAACCAGCACCCTGCCTGGTTGTTTTCTGTTAATGTTACAAGTTGTGTTAAAATAAATTGGTTACAGAGTTACCGGACACGAGCCTCTGTCTCATTCCTGAAGATATAATACTGGCGACGAGGATGGGACCTGTAACCAGAAGAAAAAGGAACCAACTGCCACTTCTAGTCACATCGTCTACACTCCAACCAACTGCTATGGCCGGAATGCCAATGTTTGCCCCTTTTGGGGTTGGAGGTGAAACCTGGGAGGCATTTCTTGAACGGTTTGAATGCTTTTTAATCGCTAACAACCGTCAAGGTCAGTCTCAAGCGAGGAAATGTGGGTTCTTCCTTACGGCTTGTGGCCCAGAAATGTTTGCCACCGCAAGGTCCTTTGCCGCCCCTAGAGCGGTGTACGACCTCACCTGGCAAGAACTAACAGATGGATTGCAGGCATACTACGCACCTACTCCATCTCAAATAGCCAGACGCTTCGCTTACCGCAGGCGAGTCCAAAAGCCTGCAGAAACGGTAAATCAATTTTTGCAAGCCTTGAGAGTTGCTGCAGCGCAGTGTGAGTTCCCAGATCTTGAGGCAAATCTCGCAGAGCAATTCGTCTGTGGCCTAAAGGATATTTTTCTCAGGCGTATACTTTTGGGCAAGCCTAAGGTCACATTAGCTTATGCCATAGACGAGGCTCGCGCTGCGGAGTTGGCAGATTCATCCTCCAACGAAATAGAACGCTACCTCGCGCAGATGACGGTTGCTGGAGGGTTACCTGCCACTCAAGCCTCAACCGTTCCAACTCCTCCTCCGCTCCAGCAGCCAACGTACATTACAAATCTAATTGATGAGCTAGCCCCCCTGCCTGACTATCTACAACAACTTCAGGTAGATAGACTTGGGGCACAACCCCGCCGTCAGCAGCCTCGACAGAGTCAAGCCATCAGCCGTTTTCCTTCAAACTCCTCTGCTTGCATTGGCTGTGGCGGAGCGCACGCCCGGGCTAATTGCCCCTTCAAGGCAGCGGTTTGCCGCCGCTGCGGGAAGAAAGGACATTTAGCCCATGTCTGCAAAGCCTCACTTCCTACTCCTTCTGCAGCAATCGAGCCACCTCCTCCATATGGTCCTCCTCCACCCCCGCCGAAGAGCTCGCAGCAGCGGAAACCTGCTCAGCGTCAAGACGAATGCTTTAACATCAATCAAGCTTCTTCGTCCCTGCATGACACCTCCATCAACTCATCCTCACAGGGTACGGACAAAGTCAATATTAAAATACTGATTGAAGGGAAGCCGTGTCAGATGGAAGTGGACTCCGGCTCATCAAAATCCCTTCTTTCATGGGACACTTTTTCTATGTTGTGCCCCCACATGAAACGTTGTCACTTGTCACCCCTTAACGCAATTTTAACAGACTATCAAGGCTCCCATATCTCTATCCTTGGTTCATATGCCTTGAGGGTTTCTTATGGCAAGTTTTGCGCTGTTTTACCTGCTTTAATTGTTCAGAAACCCTTACCAGCAATTCTGGGGTTAGAGTGGTTTTCTCCCTTGGGTATCTCCCTTCAGGGGATTCATTCTACTGCGGACACGCCCCCAGACATAGCAGCAGTCTTGTCAGACTATGCTGATATTTTTGATGGCCAGCTAGGCCATTACAAAGGAAGCCCCATATGCCTTAGCCTGGACCCCCAGGTTGCACCAATCAGACTGAAGGCCCGCAGGGTGCCCTTTGCATTAAGGCCAAAGGTTGAAGCTGAGCTCGATAAGCTCGTGGCGCAGGGCATACTGGAGCCCGTCGACCACTCACCTTGGGAGACCCCCATTGTGATTGCGGTGAAGGCCGACAGCTCCATTAGGATCTGCGCCGACTATAAGTCGACCATCAACCTTGGCCTTCAGGCAAACCCCTATCCAGTCCCTGTTGTACAGCACCTGCTCCACTCCTTGGGGCAGGGCCGTATTTTTGCTAAACTGGATATGGCGCAGGCCTACCAGCAACTCCCTGTGGATGACGATGCAGCGGCTGCCCAAACCATCGTCACTCACCGGAGGGCTTTCCGTTGTCGCCGCCTTCAATTCGGCGTTTCCGTTGCCCCGGGGATTTTCCAGAGCCTCATGGAACGTCTGCTCCATGGGCTCCCTGGAGTGGTACCTTACTTTGATGACGTCCTGATCGCTGCTGACAGCCGCTCAGACCTCATCAAAGTACTGAGGAAAGTCCTCGACCGTTTCAGGGGCGCGGGTCTTAAATTTAAACGCAGCAAATGTTTCTTCGCTGTGCCCCAAGTGGATTTCCTGGGCTTCACAATTGATGCCCAGGGAATTCATCCTACCCCTTCTAAATTGGCAGCTATCAGGAACGCTCCCACTCCTACTACAAAGGCGCAGCTCCAATCGTTCCTGGGGCTTCTAAATTTCTACGCGCCTTTCATCCCTCACAAGGCATCACTAGCCGAGCCGCTACATCGGTTGCTCGACCGATCCGCGCCTTGGCAATGGGGCATGCGTTCGCGGCTGTCAAATCCCTGCTGATGTCAGAGGCAGTCTTAGTGCAATATAGCGACAAGATGCCCCTGACTCTAGCATGTGATGCCTCCCCCGTCGGTTTGGGGGCTGTTCTGAGTCACGTCCTGCCCAACGGCTCAGAAGCCCACATAGCTTTTTATTCCAGAACACTGTCCTCGGCTGAGAGGAACTACAGCCAGATTGACAAGGAGGCTCTGGCTGCAGTGTCTGGAATCAAAAAGTTTCACGACTACCTATATGGGCGGCACTTCACCCTATTCACAGACCATAAGCCACTCCTTGGGCTACTGGCTGGTGATAGACCGACCCCTCCTATCCTGTCCCCAAGGATGACCCGCTGGACGGAGTTCTTAGCGGCGTATTCTTACGCCCTGTGCTACCGTCCGGGCAAGCAAATAGGGCATGCAGATGCCCTTAGTCGCTGCCCTCTTCCGGACACGGAAGATCAAGCGGTTCCTTGCCATTCTGTTCTGGCAATTGCTCAGTTAGAATTGCCATTGACTTCTACCCATGTGGCCGCCTACTCTCGGTCTGACCCCACACTGTCACAGCTATTGAACTGGGTCCTGAGAGGCTGGCCTGCGGGTGAGTTACCACCTCAGTTCAAGCACTTCAAGAACAGACAGTGGGAGCTTTCTATACATTCAGGCTGCCTACTGTGGGGTGACCGTGTGGTCATCCCAACGGTCCTCCGACAACAGATTCTGCAACGCCTCCATGAAAGTCACCCCAGAGTAAGCAGAATGAAGGCCCTTGCTCGCAGTTTCGTTTGGTGGCCAGGGTTAGATGCAGAGATCGAAGCCTGGGTCGCCAAATGCGAAACCTGCCAGCAGTCCCGACCATCTCCTCCTTCCTCTCCCTCCCGGGAATGGGAGATGCCTCGGGGTCCCTGGTCTAGAATACATATAGACTTCGCTGGCCCCTTTCACGGCCAGACTTTCCTTATAGTTGTGGACGCGTACTCTCGATGGGTGGAAGTATTGCTCATGCACTCCACCACATCTGACAGTACTGTGCGAGTCTTGCGATGATTGTTCGCAACCCACGGGTTGCCGGACACAGTGGTGTCCGACAACGGCCCGCAATTCACGTCCACAACGTTCCAAACATACCTGGCCGAGCAAGGGGTCCGCCATGCGCTGGTTGCCCCTTACCACCCGGCCAGCAATGGCCGAGCAGAAAGGGCGGTTAGATCTGCCAAGGAGGCTTTGGGCCGTCTAAACCGTGGAGACTGGCAGGCAAGGGTGGATGCTTACTTATTGGCACAACACTCCACACCTTGCCCCCTGACACAGAAAAGCCCCGCGGAGATGTTGATGGGCAGGCGCCTGCGGACCACCCTGGATAGATTGCATCCCGTCTATTCAGGAATTCAGTCTGGCAACCTGGGGCCTCCAACCCCCTCCCGCACTTTTAAACCTGGGGACCTGGTTTGGGCTAGAAACTATGGAGGAGAGATGAGATGGGTGCCCGCAATTATAACCGAAATAACAGGGCCCGTTTCCTACAGGATTCAAGTTTCAGATGGATCAACCTGGAGAAGACACCTGGATCAATTGAGACAACGATGGTCATCAGAAAATAATTCTCAAGCCGACACGCAAGGTCCTGGCTTAACCGTTTCTCAGCCAGACCTGAATCCGCAACCGCAGTTAAATAACCAGAACTCTCCAGCCTTCTCCAATCCAGGCCAGCCTAGCTCAGTATCACAGCCCAGCGTTGCTTCTCAATCCGGAGTCGAAAACCCCAACCCATTACGTTCAGGCCAACATAGACCCAGCCTTCCCCTTCCAGAGGCCGCCTACCGGCCTAGTCACAAGCCGACAACATCCTCGGCCGCGCCCCCTTCGCCCAGCTTACCATTCAGTGGGAGTCATCCATTCAGGGTTCCTCTGCCATCAGACGTCACCTGGAGCTTCACTCCCCAAGGGGAGGAGCTCAGACAGGGACATCACTGCGATGATCCGCCTGCAATGCAATTGCGGCGTTCGGGGCGTGTCCGCCGTTCTCCTGTGTACTTACAAGACTACGCGTGCGCAAACATCACGCATGCGCACAGCTGGGGGGGAAGAAGTGTTGTATAGTTAAAGTTAGTCCTCGCTGTTACGAATGACAGCTCGGCAGCAGCCAGGCGCGTCTTAGCCAATCAGACGCGCCTGTCAGTTGCCGGGCTGTCAGGCGCGCGAGTCTGCGGAACTATAAAAGGCAGACTCGTTCAAACTGTCAGTTGTTCAGCACCAGAGCAAACGAACACTCCAGTCCAGCTGGAGCTGCTTCTCTGCCTCTCTCTACACAGATCATCCTTCTGTTGCTACATTGTTAAACCAGCACCCTGCCTGGTTGTTTTCTGTTAATGTTACAAGTTGTGTTAAAATAAATTGGTTACAGAGTTACCGGACACGAGCCTCTGTCTCATTCCTGAAGATATAATACTTTCTCCTTTCTCTCAAGGTCATTCCCACATAACTATTACATAGATTAAACATCAAATCATTCAAATAGCATACACTGTGTGCGATAAAAAAAGGAGTCCCAGAAATACAGTAATACTTTGATACATTAACCTTAGCCTTGGGACCAAAGGCAGATTTTAACAGTTTTCTTGAGCCCTAGAAGAAATGGCATGGTTCTTATCTTGGGGAGTGGGGGTTAATAATCCAGAGGATGGGGCTGCAACATAGAAAGTGTGCTTCCTCAGTCTCACAAGATTACAGCATTTAATGGAGGAGACCAAAAGCGCACCCATTTGTCCCCTCAGATATTCAAATTTTCAAAAAGTCCATAAGATGATTTTGGTATTGTGACCAGTATGTAATAGGTAGTATAGCTGCTACAAACTACTCCAACTGTAGGTTTTCAAAACTTAAAAATAGTCACACATTCCACAAATGGTAGTACTAAACTCATGATATAATAATATCTGATTATTTAAGCTGTAAGAAGAACATAATCCTAGCATTAAACAATTATTAAATATTTAGCATTATCTAAAGAGAAAATATGAAAGCCCCCGAATACTATCAATATTTCCGCAATGATTGTAGAATAAATAGCTACTATAAAAATGTGTAATTTAAAAATTCCACATGGCCTTAGATAAGAAAAGAAAAACACAGAGAGATATTTTATTATTTTAAATGGTCACAGGTATCCTACAAATTGATTGAATTTGATTGAATTTCACATATCAGAAATTTGGTAGATAGCAACTTGTTTGCCTCAGGAGATGAATAGAATTATGAATATACTCCCTTTTATAGGAGATGACTCAATGCAAAGGAATCTTATAATGATCCTCCTTGCCTATTTCACTCTGTGTCCTTAGTCTTAGAAATTTATATCAGCACCTGGCTTAAAAAAGGGTACTCCCTATTCTCTGTATAAATTGGAGTCTTTACATCCTTGGTGTGTATTTTTAAAAACAAATACACAAATAGAATTATGCATTTAAGATTGAAGAAATCTTGGAGGAGTTCAGAAATACATTAGCAAAAAAAAATTCATATATATATATGAATAACAGCTAAAAGTTCTAAGTATGTTTAGCTTAACAAGGAAAAAAAGAATGAGGGGAGACATGATCACAGTTTTCCAATACTTGAAGGCTTGCCACAGGGAAAGAGGTATCCATAATATTTGAGGTTAGAACAATGAGTTGAAGCAGATCCTACCTGGAAATAATTTCCTGACAGTGTCAGGAATTTCCTGACAGTGAAAACTATTAAGCAGTGGAATAATTTGCTTCTCAGAGTTATTGATGCCCCAACACTGGAGGTTTTACAAGAAAAAATTAGACAAATATGCCTATGTCAGCTTCTGGCTTGTACAAAGTATTAGACTGGAAGACTTCAAAGGTTCCCCCGAACATAATTATTGTAGAATAGACACTAAATTAATATTCTATTTATTTTTAATATACAGCTCTTCCATCCTAAATTATGTAAATTTTAAATAAATGTAATCCATACAAAAGTCTATTTTGTATTTTTATTAAATAGTAGTGACAGTACAGATATTTTAACAATTATTGTAACAATAATTGTAACAATAATCACAAAAATCATGCAATAGCACTTAGATTTATATACTGCTTCACAGCGCTTTACACTCCTCTCTAAGTGGTTTACAGAGTCAATAATTTTTTTTTAATATTAGAATTGTAGGAGTATTTTGTAAATTAATCTCACGTTGGAAGGAACTTGAGTTTACCGGTAAACATTTTGACTGCTTCTTTAAAATCTTTGTTTCTCAAAGAATATATGAGTGGGTTAACAACCGGAGTTACTACCAGATAAATGAGAGAAACAAGTTTATCCTTGTCTAGGGAATAGACTGAAGAAGGCCTGATGTATGTGTAGATGATTGCAGAAAAATAAAAGCTGACTACAAAGAGATGTGAGGAACATGTGGAGAATGCCTTCCTTTTCTTTTCTATGGAACGAATTCTGACAATGGTCCTCAGTATAAAAAAATAGGATGCTAGAGTCAACACACAACTACCAATGCCATACACCACATCTGCAACCATTGTTGTAAAATGATTTCTACTTGTGTCTGAACATGCCAGATCTAATATTGCAGGGATATCACAGAAGAAATGATTGATGACATTGGAATCACAAAAAGAAAGCTGCAGCATAAGTCCAGCTTGTACAGCTGAGTTTATCATTCCAACAATCCATACAAAGAGTGCTATACCAACACATACTTCTTTCCTCATGATAACAGTATAATGCAAAGGATGGCAAATGGCAGCATAGCGATCAAAAGCCATAAATGAGAGAAGGAGCAGCTCTGATCCCAAGGCCCATATAATGAAAAATACTTGTGTGATGCAACCATAAAATGAAATTGTTTTGCTGTGGCTCAAAAAACTCTGGAGTAACCGAGGAGTTGTAACTGAGATAGACAATATATTCACTATGGACAAATTGAATATGAGAAAATACATAGGTGTGTGAAGTTTCTTGTAAGTAGATATAGTAAACATGAGGATGAAGTTGGCAGTTAGAGCTGCAGCATAGATGAATGCAAATACCCAGAAGAGAACTATCTGCAGTTCAGCGGAATTGGTGAAACCCAGAAGGACAAACTCTGTAATGGTAGAATTGTTTATTTCTGCAACTCTGATTCCAATGACCTAGAAAGATAAATTACATTACTGATTCTCTTATTGGATTAATCAGCCCATCACCTTTAATATTAAAGGTTATTATTGGGTATAAGAGAGAGGGGATGGAGAATATCAGTAGTGGGATACGACCAGTACGCCCCAGTACAGGCATACCAGTGCCTGCTGGGAGCACCAAATATTATTCAGTACAGTGCTCTGGAGGGCCCGCCCACCTGCCTGCTCTTCTTACCTGGATTTGAGCTGATCGGGGCTTTTGTGCACATGCACAGAACATATGGAGCCTGCACGATGCTCGCTGAGCAGCTGGAACATTTTGGGCAGTAAATATGCATGCACGCAATGTGCATGTGCTATGCGTATGCATGTGGTGGACGCCGGGCCCCGTTGCAGCGTATCGGTTGCAACAGGATCCGGAACCCACCACTGGAGAATATATACATTGCAATTAATTTCCTGGTAATCCTTTGAAAGTCTAATTGAGAAATAAAATCAAAAAATGGATAGTTGGATGTGCAATCTATGAGTCCCATGGCCATAAAATAATATATTTTATTGACTTTTATATACTGGGTATTTCATCAAAGAGATGAAGTAAACTGTCAAAAGGTCTTTTGAATGTATAAGACTTTGCTATTGAAGCATAAAAACTGTTAACTGCTTTGAAATCTGAATCTACCTGTTTCTATCACAAAACATTTTTCAGCTTTTCCTTTAAAATACCAAACATATTTGAATGGCATTTCATTTAATTCATGTGGAAAAAGAAAACTTGATTGTAACTTTGAGAGCACTATTTTATAACTTTTATAACTCAGTATCTATGAAATCAAATTAGAAAGTGATTTTATGAATCCAAATTGATTTGGATTGTAGTAAACAAAAAAGAAAAAAAAACCCTCTCAATTTATTTAGGTTAACAATAATGGGTGAACTTCAGAAATTAAAACTATAAACAATGTTGTAAAATGATTCTATTTCTATTAACAAATATGTTATAAGTGCAGTGAAGATCATTAATCTGAGGCTTTTTAAATATAAGTACAAATATTGGAAAAAATGTAGCTAACAAGTGTGCATGTCTATATTACAAATAATATCACAAATATTAAAACCAGTGGGACTGCCTTGCACCAAGTTTAATTTACATCTAAATCATTAGTATTCAGGAAGCTGAAATAAAGGTAAAGAGTATGCAGAAATTTCATATTTAATTTTATATAAACACACACATTTATATACCTTCATTCTTATTTCATGTTTATCTCTGCTGGACTTTTCTTTTCTTTTGAATGATAATATACAATATTTTTGTTTGGCACTTATGAGTTGCAAAACATTGAAGTCAATTGACATTGAGGAGGGATGAGTCTCTGAGAGGCAGCCTTTTCCACCACAACCCAGGCTCATGGTTAGAACACTTTTGCCTTATAAGCTGGTAATGCACCTGGGAGAAGGACCTTGGAGGCAGAAGCAATATTTCTCCAAACTAAGAGAGAGAAAGAAAAATAACTCCCCAACCCTGTACTCCAGGCCTTTCCTTCCCTTTGCAGTGAGAGTGTCAGACTCTGTTTTGCTTGCTATGCTTGCTTATTATCGGCTGCCATAGGAACGGGGTGGTGCATAGTATTAGGAAAGGGAATTATATTGTACTGGAGGAGCCTTGTTGTCACCATCTTCTGTGCATGCTGTTGACTGATTAGGACTTGGTCAAGGCCAACCTTTCTGCATACCAACTTGATGAGGCTGCTTGAAGATGCAGCCCACATGACACCTTAGGGAGTTGCAGATTGGACAATGGGTTGGGGAATTGGGGGGGACGGTGCTGGGTAAACGTTTGATATGTATATGTTCCCGCCTTTCTGGCTCAGCTCTTGCTTTCCTTTTGCTGTTTTCAATTAATATCTAGTAAAAGTACTTTATCTCTATCAAAATTGAGTTGAGGTTTTCCTTTCTTGGATATTGAAGGAGGCATCCTCGACGTCCAGAAGCCTGACACTCTGCCCCCACTGGAGATGAGTCTTCTTAAAGGTCACCTACCTCTCCTCTCCCTTTTAGACACAATGCCCAATGCTAAGCAGACTAACCTGCTCCCCTACAGGACATTGTTGGTCAGGTGGCCCACCCTCAATAAAATGGCCTACCCCACTTCTTTTTCTACCATCCCTTGGCTAGACCACGCTCCATTAGGTTCGAAGAGGTGAGTGGACTGGCACTATTCTCAGCAGGCAGGCTGTATGTGAAGAGATCCCATTCTGAGCATTGTTCTTCATCCCTCCTCCCTTTCTGCAGACTTTGGTGGCAGGAACACTTTGCCCATTACACTCTCCATCCAGAGAAAAAACAACCTTCCCCACTCCCTCCTGCTTGGCTGACATATTACTTGAAAAGGGTCTCTCTCCTGCTTCCTCTCTGTTCTTTTCACTTTTCCATTCCCTTCTTGTCTTTACTGGAAGCAGGCCTGAATTGGTTCATTCTCAGAACTAAAAAAAAAGGATAAAAATTATTCTGGCTAGCATTTTAATAGAAATTGATTTAGTTCATAAAGTATACAATGAAATGTGACTATAGTTTTAGATCTCATGCTCATTTTTTATTATGAACATAAAATGTTTTGGATGAAATCTGCAAGTAATTTTTGTTAGCATCTTTCTCAATGGGCTGAAGCAAGGAATTACTTTTCACCTATGGAAAAAAAATCTAAATTTTGCTTCATTTCCCTGCCCAATTCTGCAGTCCTTCCTCACCATGAGGATTATATTTCTGGCATAGATGACTGAAGAATGCTGGCGAGCATATGTCAAAAGAATTTGGTTTCTGCATGCGCAGAAGCAAAAAACAAGATGGTGGTGCCTATGGTGTTGCCAGGAGAACTGGTTCGGGGGCATAGGATTCTGGGTTGCTGCTGGTTCCAGTGATCCAGGCCGCCAAACTATTACTGGTACAACTGAAATGGTCCAAACCAGTAGGAACCCACCATTGGTATACATACTGTGATGACCGGAGCAAGGCATAGAGGCAACACAGGCAGTTTTTCAAAAGAGTTACACATTGCACAAATTATAGCAGTGAGATTATAACATAAAATGTTTTATTATTCAAGCTATAAGTGGAACATAGTCCCAGTATTACATGATTATTAAGTATTTGTTACACATAGAGAGAAATATGAATGCACCTGAATATTATTAATATTCCCACAGTAACTGTATAATAAACTGCTACTATAAGAATGCTTTATGGCAATTAGCAATAGTCTTCCCCATAATGATGCAGGGTTGTGAGAGTTGGACATTAAAAATGGCTGATCGAAGAAGAATTGATGCCTTTGAATTGTGATGCTGGTTTAAATTATTGCATATACCATAGACAACCAGAGTAACTAACAGGTGTTAAATAATGTAAAATCATTTGAAGCAAAAATCATAAGACTACCTCTGTTTTACATTAATCATCTCATGGATGCAAATTCATTGGAGAAGTAATGATGTTAGGAAAAGTGGAACAAGAAGAAGCAAAGAACAGGATGGCTTGCTAACATCAAATCTGATACAAAGTTGAACATCCAAAAATGGAAAGAAGATGTGCTTGACAGGATAGCATAGAGAGGACTTGACTATAAAGTTGCCAATAATCTGATATGACTAAATGGTTAAAACAATAAACAACAACAACAATTAAAAATGAATAACTTAAAAATTCTGCATGGTCTTACATATGAGAAAGAAAATACAGAGGGATACTTTATTATATGAAAAGGTCACATATGTCCTTACAAATGGGTTAAATTTTGAAATATTATATTGATATAATTGGAATCTTCAATGCATAAGTGCATTTCATGAGAATATTACCAATCTCTCTCCAATCTTCAATTTTCCAAGAAAGCTCAATGGCTAGATTTGTAACCATATTGAGATTTTGTGGTTGAATTTTGAAATAAAGTTATGCCATCATAATCAAGTCATGATATAACATAGACATAATCAATCAGAAAATGATAATACTGTAATCTTGTTCTTAAAATAAGCCTAAAACATTGAATTTAGAAAGTTATGCCTGGACTGAGATCATCAGAAAGAGTGAGGTTTGATGTTCAAAGACCATCAGACAAAGTATGAAGCAATGCATAGATATGGTGAAGACAACGATGACAACTACAACAAATAGTATTCTTTTTCACTCCTGTTAATTAATTTTCAGAGTCCAGTCCATCTTAAATTTAAAAAAAAAGAATTATATTATTTAAAATTAGTATGAGCTAAATAAACATTCAATCATGTTGTCATTTATTTAGATTACATTCTAAAAATCTAACTACCAAGTATATTTGGGAAGCAAGCTTGAAGAACTAATGATGTCTCAAAGGTATCACTTCATACCAATATATCACTTAACAGTTCTGGCTTCGTTCCCAGGTAATGCTTATAATCAGAACAAACTAGTTGTCAACAGCCATTATGATAGCAGAAAGGAAGAGAAACTGATCCTTGCCAGAGTTAACCAAAAAGAAAAAAGAAAAAGAAAGCAAAAACAAAGCAAAACCCTTCAACGTTCAAGGGGACAGAAAACAATACCCATGAAGGCAAGTATTTAGTATAATCATTTTTTTCCTATAATACCTTGAAATGGTTTTGAGATGATTTTGTGACCTATAATGGTGATAAGAAGATTGGACATAGATATGACACTTGAATCTAACTTTTGGTCTATAATGAGCCTACTTAAAGTTAGACAATTGTAATCAGTATGATTAGTTGTTACTGTATAAATTTAATCCCATTTGTTATATTACTACTATTATTGAGGTTGTGATCATGATTATAAAATTTTTAAGTAATTTGAAATCTGGAATCAATCAACAACTCTGGGTGTTGAATGAAACAATCACAACTGATTTACCTTTTTCTGGAACTTGATGTCACTTTGCAAACACAGCCAATAATTTTAATAACTTTAAGGTGGGCTGGATGCCTGCTCTTCTTCCAGTATAAGTATACCAGAAGATTTGCTTAAAGCTGTAAAGGAGACTACTCCGATAAAAGGGGAAAATAATGCATCACTTATCATTGTCTTTAAATGTTTGCAGTAGCTTGTGGCAAAGCTTTGCCCTATTGTTTAGAAAAATAAACTACCCCTTTGAAATATTGTAAAGCTCCAGTAAGGCTTGCCAAGTAATTCTATAAAAATCTGTTTAGAATTGTGCAATGAATAAGTGAGTAGAAGAATTTGCTTTTCATATAGTGTAAGAGGCAGATAGAGAATGAAGGCAGAAAAAGAATGTGTGTGTGTGTGTGTGTGTGTGTGTGTACATGTACGTGCACACACACGCGCGCGCACACACACACACACACATTTGTATTCCATTGTATATGTATTCCATTGCTCAAATCGTAGCTTTCCTTCCCTTGTTCTTCTTCCCCTTCCCTTTCTTGTAAATGATGTAGTTGAAAGTGGAACAATCCATATTTCCTTTGTTCACCTTTCCAATTATTAGAACATTTTATGAAGTTTCATAGCTTTCAATAAAAGTTCAATGTTCATTGCTAATCTCTCTTTTAGTTATATACAATAGTGGGGTTCTGGAGAGAGCTTGGTGGAGTATTATGATAACTGATTCACAAGATACAATTTGTTTGTTTAGGTTATAAACATCAGAGACTTTGAAAGAAAGAACCATTCAGCTATGAGGGAATTTGTGTTATTAGGCTTAACACAGTCTCCTGAAATACAAAGAATTCTATTCTGGTTATTCACACTTAGCTATGTTGCAGCTCTGATGGGTAACTTCCTGCTTATATTTATCATATGCACTTCTAAGAAACTTCACACTCCAATGTATTTCCTCCTTGCCAATCTCTCCTTGGTGAATGCACTCTCCATCACAACTACAACTCCCAAATTGCTGCACACTCTTTTCTCACACAGATATACCATCACATTTTATGGCTGCATCATTCAGGTCTATTTTTTCATATTGTTCCTGGTGACAGAACTGATGTTGCTCACCAGTATGGCTTTTGATCGTTTTGTTGCTATCTGTTACCCATTGCAATATACACTGATCATGAGGAAAGAATTGTGTGCTGCAATAGCGGTTGGAGCATGGGTTTTAGGACTGACAAACACTACAGTTAACTCTGGGCTTCTCCTACAGCTGTCCTTCTGTGAATCCAATATTATCAATCATTTCTTCTGTGATGTGCCTCCAGTTTTGAAGTTATCATGCTCAGATACCAGCTTCAACGAAACAATGGCTTTTGTGGCAGATGTAGTTTTTGCTGTTTTTAGTTGTGGACTGACCCTAACATCATATGGATTTATTATAAGGGCCATCTTCAGAATTCGTTCCACTGAAGGGAAGAAGAAAGCATTCTCCACCTGTTCCTCCCATCTTATTGTAGTTAGTTTTTACTTTTCAGGAGTCATCTACACATATATCAGGCCCACTTCAGTCTATTCTTTAAACAGAGTCAAATACATTTCCCTCCTTTATTCAGTGGTAACCCCAGTTATTAATCCAATCATATATTCACTAAGGAACAGAGAAGTAAAAGAAGTTCTCAAAGACTTTATTGGAAGAGGTAGAATGTTTTAAAGACATTAATGCTAATATACATAATGTTCTAAATTACAATTTGGAGAATTAAATATTTGATTGATTAACTGAAACATATTTGGTAGGAACAAATTTATCACTTTGAACATATGTGGTAAGAATTATGTAATAATTGTGATAGTCAGTTTTGGAAAATGTGTCTTATATTGAAACATCAAGAACAGTAAATCAAATAATTCTGATGGGAATTCTTAATGTTACATATACCAAATAAACCTGAAAACTATACTGTGGAATCTTAAAAACTAAAATGTGCCTCTATGTCAGAGGTGGGTTCCTACCAATTCGCACCTATTCGGTAGAACTGGTTCATCAAATCTACCGAACAGGTTAGAAGAGGTTCCACTAGTGGACCCAGAAAGCAGGCCACACCTACAGAAGAGGTTCCAATTTTTTTTTAAACCCACCACTGGTCCTTGGATATGATTATTCTACACTATCATGTTCATATTTATAAAACTCAGTGCCTCTGTGAAAGGTAAGGATGACTACTGCGTTTGTGGTGCAATCAGAACATTGCGTGTGTTGAAGTTGTTTTAATGGAAACCAAAGATGCCTTTAAAAAAAACAAGTTTACATCAAAATCCTTTGCATGCCAGTGCTGTGTGTGAGGTAATTTAAAGTGGTTCTGACAAGTGTTGCCGGCATCTTCATATCCGGTCACATGGGCAGCAAGCCACTCCCATCTGGTCACATGGGTGGCAAGCCACTCCCACAATGGAGGCCACACCCATAGAGTAGGTTTGAACAATTTTTGAAACCTACCATTGCTCTATGTATTTACCAACACTCCCCCTCTCATGGCTACAAAACAAATTATGTGTTTACTGTATAGATGTATATCCACATACATTTATTAAATTGCTAAATTTTAATGTTAGCTCTTTGATATCACTGAGCGGCTGCAAAGTGATGACAGTTAACTGTGGTTTATTGAACAATTCAAAGAGACCTTGTTTGCACCTATTATAAATTATACATTGTGACTAAGCAAAACAAAAAAAAATATTTATTAAAAAAAATCACATCACCTTCTCCAAGATGATAGTTATATATGTTTCTATGTTCCTTCCCGGTTTTTCCAAACATTTTCTTACATTATCTTCCTTGCCCATTAAGAACAACTTTTGCATGGGATTTAATTCTTGTCTACTTTATGAAAATATTTACAAATTCATTAAAGCAGTCCTATTGATAAAGTACTGTATAATTATAATATTGGTGATACTTGATACGAACATGAAAAAAAAATAAGAAGTTACCACTCAAAGGATAAAGAATCAAAATGTCAATTGTAGAAAGACATCAGATGAATGGGAACAGATTTAGAGGTCAGCAGAAAAAGAAAACATACCTTTCCCTTCTTGCTAATAACTTTAATTGATTGAATAAAACAAAATACTTTATTTGGTCAAGTGTCATTAGATGCACAAGTTTGTCTCTGGTTCAGAAACAAATAAACAGAACTGTAAGAATCATAATAATGATATGAATAATATCCATTTAAGACATGGGCACTTTAGATCAGCAGGGCAACCTGCTCCCAAGAACAGTCATATAATTCCGGATGCACTTTGATGCCATCTCTGCTTACAGTTCTATTTTTTTTCATTGTAAGATTGGAAATATTTGATTACTGTATGCTTTAATGTTTAAAAAGAATAATCTTTATCAGTATAAGCAGAGGTGTATTCTTCAAACTTTAATGCAGTTTGCAAAAATCATTGTAGTAAACTGAATAACACTGTAAAACATCATTTCTCACCCAAAATGCAATTTAAT
Source organism: Thamnophis elegans (assembly GCF_009769535.1). NCBI lineage: Eukaryota > Metazoa > Chordata > Lepidosauria > Squamata > Natricidae > Thamnophis > Thamnophis elegans. The sequence goes on from NC_045558.1 coordinate 110,389,458, forward strand.
GAAAAGGAAAGTAAGATTTTAGAAAGCAAGAACAAATGTATAGAATAGGTGGTACCTGGCTCAACTGGAAGTAACTGTGAGACGGATCTGTGAGATAGAAACCTATCAAACAGATCCAACCTAGAAATGAGAAATTAGAGAAATTGGATACCTTCAGAAACTGTGGGTATACCATCACTGGAGGTTTTTAAGAATAAATTTCTCCATAATAGTCTCATCTATTGAGGCTAATAGGGTCTCATCTCATGCTTCAGCAGGGGTTAAAGTAGAAATCCTCCAAGGTCCCTTCAAACTCTGTTATTCTTCATAAATCTCTCCACTCAGTCTTACCAAGAGAATGGTGATAAACAATATTTGGAAATGTACATCAGGTGGTCTTCTGACAGCAAAATCTCATCTTATTGGCTAGTATCAAGGGGAAGATGACTTTGAAAATGCTTCCACCATAACATGCAAGACTAGGCGAGGACTGGCTGGGAGGGGAGGGGCAAGGAGAAGCCAGGTGAGGTGCCCCTCCATGTGAGTGACATCGAGTTGTGCCATGCCCACCCAAACCCATGACCATAATCACCTAGTCATATCCACATGGCTGCCAAAACACTCCTACCCAGTCACATGATAAGCAAGCCACACCCACAACATATGCGACACCCACAAAATGGGCCATGCCCACAAATAGGTAGTTAAAAATTAAAAACCACCCTGCTTTCTTCCTTCCCGCTGTCAAACTCAGAAATAATTTAGAAGACCATTGTCTAAGTTGACACTTTCCCCCTTTTCTCCAAAGATAATTCCCATATGCCATTATACAGTGACCAAAACATGGGCTCCAGAAATGCCCTATAACATTGATAAGTCAACCTCAGGCTTGGGACAAAACCCAAGTTTTTAAGAGCTTTGTTGACCCTAGAAGAGATGTCATAGTTCTTGTTTCTTGGGGAGGGAGATGTTGTTCCAGATGATGAGGGATGCCACAGAGAAGGCATGTTTCCTCAGAAACAAAGGATGACAACATTTAATAGAGGGGACCTAGAACACACCCACTTTGCAAGAATATAGTGATCCCTCAGATTTTTCAAGAAGCCCATGAGGTGATCCTGGTGTTGTGTACTGATAAGCAGTGGAGCTGCTACTTACCACCCCAATTATAGTTATACATTCAACAAATTGTGGCAGTCAAGTCATGATGTAACAATATCTGATTTTTCAAGCAGTACATAGCATATAGTCCTAGTGTTACATGATTACTAATTGGAAAGAAAGAAAGAAAGAAAGAAAGAAAGAAAGAAAGAGAGAAAGAAAGAAAGAAAGAAAAAAGGAAGGACCTGAATACCATGAATTTTTTCACAGAGACTGTAGCATAACCTGCTATTACAAAAAAAATGTATAATTTAAAAAAAAATCTGCATGGGCTTATATAAGAATCAGAAAATACAGAGATGGATTTTATTTACCTTAAATGATCACAGATACCCTACATATTGATTGAGTTCTGAAAACCTACATTCATATATTTGAGATATTAAATGCACAAACTGCCTCTTATGAGAATATTACCAATCTCTCTGAACAATGTTTAGTTTCAAGGAAGTTCATTGGTCAGATTTGTACCTTGCTGCATAATGAGATTTTGTGACTGAATTTTGAAATCAAGTTGTCATCAAGTCATGATTTAACATAGGCATGAGCAGTCAGAAAGTGGCCATACTGTAGTCTTGCTCGTAAACGTAACCCAAATAAATGAATTGAGAAAGTTATGTCTGCACAGAGTTCCTCAGAAAGAGGAACATTTGATGTTCAAAGACAGGCAAAGCCAGGAAGATGAGTAAAATAAATAATTTATTATATTCTAGAATGTGGTAGATTTCCTTTTCTCTTCTTTTCATTCATTCATTCATTCATTCATTCATTCATTCATTCATTCATTCATTCAGCTTTTATTCTAAAATATAATATTTACCAGAAAAGTATTTGGAAAGCAAAGATAATGATGTCCCAAAGGTATGTTCCTCAACAGCCCCATCACCTTATAACAAGAAACCATTCAATAAAATTGGTTTGGTTCCCAGGTAATGCTTATAAACAAAGCAAACTAGTTGTCAGCATTATGATAGCAGAAAAGAAGAGGAATTGATCCTTGCAAGAAAAATCCTTTGCAAGAAAAATCATTCAACCTTCAAAGAGGGGGAAAATAATAGCTATAATATGAAGGCAAGTATTTAATCTTGTTCTTCTCTGAAATGGCAAATAATTTTAATGGCTATAATGATGGTAAGGATATAGGGGGACACAAATATATCATTGGAATCTGATCTTGATCCAGAATTTCTTTACTTAAACAATTGCAATCATGTGATTAGTGGGAACTGTATAACTAACTGTACTCCCATTTGTTATTACTATTGCTATTATCAAGACTGTGAACATGATTATAATTTCTCCACACTACATTTAGCATCTATAGTCAGCTGATAACTCTAAGTACTGTACATGTATGAAGCAATCACCACTGACTTGCCTTTTCTTGGAACTTTCTTTCACTTGTTACTTATTTTTTTTATAAAATGTATTTGCTACCCATCTCACACCCAATGTCTTATATCCATTTTTCAGGCACAGGGAGTTCTATCAAAAACTTGAAAATAGTTTGATGAATGTTCCTCTTCCAAGACATCATCTGAGAGTTGGTTAAAGTTGCCTCTGGAATGAAAGGGAAAAAAGCAATGCATCAACTCTCTTTGCATTTAGAGGTAAGCAGTAAGCTGGAGAAATGCTTTCTCCTAATGTGTAGGAAACTCAAGTAACCCTTTGAACTACTCTTTGGTATTTTAGACATCCACTAAGGCTTGCAAAGTAATTCTATGACAACATATTCAGAATTAAATGTAAAAAATAACTTAATAGAGGAATTTACTTTCAATAGTAAAGAACTATCCTTTTATTATTTGATACATTTCTGCTTTTGTTTCAGACAGACTTTTCTTTCCTGACAGAATTTCTCAAATTTAGAATAGAATTTAGAATAGACCTTAGACTGACAAAAGTCTCAAATTTTCTCTTTTAAGACTTTACAGTTTTTTTTTAAAAAAAATATAGGTTAAATCTTCAGCAAAGTTTCTATCTTGTTATTAGTTCTTGGCAAGCTTGAAGTTAAGTAAAATTGGTTTAGACGTACTATGGATGTAGTCCATAACTCACATAGTAAGATTTTATCTAACCCTAGCTCCCCCATCCTTTTCCCTCTCCTCCTCCTTCTTCTTTTAGATGATAAAAATGTAGTGGAAAGTGGCAGAGACTATATATTTTTTCATCTTTACAATTATAAGAATATTTTATATTGTTTCATAGTATTCTATTGTCTAATAAATGTTAATTGGTACATTATATTTCTTTATTTATTGTAGAAGGGTGAATGGAGAAAGCTTGAAGGGGTATCATTATAACTGATTCACAAATATAATTTGTTTGTATAGGTTGTCAAACTCAGAAGCTATGAAACAAAGAACCATTCAGCTATGAGGGAATTTGTGTTGTTAGGCTTAACACAGTCTCCTGAAATACAGAGAATTCTATTCTGGTCATTCATACTTAGCTATGTTACAGCTCTGATGGGTAATTTCCTGCTTATATTTATCATATGCACTTCTAAGAAACTTCACACTCCAATGTATTTCCTCCTTGCCAATCTCTCCTTGGTGAATGCACTCTCCATCACAACTACAATTCCCAAATTGCTGCTCACTCTTTTCTCACACAGAAATACCATCACATTTTATGGCTGCATCATTCAGGTCTATTTTTTCATATTGTTCCTGGTGACAGAATTGATGTTGCTGACAAGCATGGCTTTTGATCGTTTTGTTGCTATCTGTTACCCATTGCAATATACTCTGATCATGAGGAAAGAATTGTGTGCTGCAATAGCAGTTGGAGCATGGGTTTTAGGACTGACAAACTCTGCAGTTCACTCTGGGCTTCTCCTACAGCTGTCCTTCTGTGAATCCAATATTATCAATCATTTCTTCTGTGATCTGCCTCCACTTCTGAAGTTATCGTGCTCAAACACCAGCTTGAATGAAAGAATGGCTTTTGTGGCAGATGTAGTTTTTGCTGTTTTCAGTTGTGGACTGACCCTAACATCATACGGATTTATTATAAGGGCCATCTTCAGAATTCGTTCCACTGAAGGAAAGAAGAAGGCATTCTCCACCTGTTCCTCTCATCTTATTGTAGTTAGTTTTTACTTTTCAGCAGTCATCTACACATATATTAGGCCCACTTCAGTCTATTCTTTAAACAAAGACAAATATATTTCTCTCCTTTATTCAGTGGCAACCCCAGTTATTAATCCAGTCATATATTCACTAAGAAATAAAGAAGTCAAAGAAGCTCTCAAGGACTTTATTGGAAGGTAGAACATTTCATTCATATATATGAAACCCAATATTTTTACTGTTGCCTTTGTTATATTTGTGTTTTTTTATTTGTGCTGATACATAAATAAAGGGAGACTAGTATAGATCTGTTTCAAGCTATTTAGCTCTCATCAGCTAGCCATACCCTTACTGGGATTCGAACCTGTGCTGTATTGCATCTTAGGCAAACGTCTTAGCCATTATGCCACAGGTCTCCTCCTTATCAGCTGAAGCCAGGGAAGAAGGTATATATTTAGTGTCACAACCCCTGGTAACCCCCAATTATGGGAGGAAGCTAACTGCTTCCATCATCTGTCAATCGGCTCATCACAAGAGTCCATCACGACAGAAACCCAATATTTTTACTGTTGCCTTTGAGGAGACCTGTGGCACAGGTTTGAATCCCAGTAAGGGTATGGCTAGCTGATGAGAGCTAAATAGCTTGAAATAGATCTATACTAGTCTCCCTTTATTTATTTATCACCACAAATAAACAAAACACAAATATAACAAAGGCAACAGTAAAAATATTGGGTTTCTGTCGTGATGGACTCTTGTGACGACCCGATTGACAGATGATGGAAGCAGTTAGCTTCCTCCCATAATTGGGGGTTACCAGGGGTTGTGACACTAAATATATACCTTCTTCCCTGGCTTCAGCTGATAAGGAGGAGTCCTGTGGCATAATGGCTAAGATGCAATACAGCATAGGTTCGAATCCCAGTAAGAGTATGGCTAGCTGATGAGAGCTAAATAGCTTAAAATAGATCTATACTAGTCTCCCTTTATTTATTTATCAGCACAAATAAAAAACACACACACACACATACACACACACACACACACACACACACACACACACACATATATATATATATATATATATATATATATATATATATACATACATACATACATACACACACATACATGTATGTATGTATGCATGTATGTTACGTTACTAACTAAAGAGTTAAAGAATAAAAATATGAAATGAAGTAGCTCATTAGCTGAATGAGGAAAACAGATAGAGGGGCATGTGAAAAAATTATATGAGCAGATAAACAATCCATATCTTTCCTTGCTTGCAAATAATTTTATATCATAAAAGTGAATTGCACTCTAGATAAGCCTGTTCCCAATAACAAACCATATGATTTGGGACAGAAGTCCAACTTTGAGTTTTATTGATTATGAAAATGCTAATCAGATTATGTCTTTTGAGTCATGGCAACAGGATGCAGGATGCTGCATGTTATCTCCATATTGTATATTACAGAATGTATCATTATATGTATTAGGTTCAAATATTTATCGTGTACAAAAGTAACAACTATACCTAATTTTCCCTTTATGCTTTGACATGCTATATTGTATTTATGTGCCATTTATTGTACATCATCAGTTTTTCCAACCTATATACAAAGAAAACTATTGCTTTGAATATAATTTATTTATTGTCTCAATTCACATTGCTCAGCTGATTTTCAATGTAAAAGAAGATAAAACCAAGAGAGAAAGGGAAGGAGAGAATCATAACTGTAAACTATTAATGCCTGACTAAAAAGTTCTGCCTTATGTGGATTTCAACAGACAAGAAACTGAAGGCCAGATGAGTTCCTGAAAGGTTTATGAAACCACAATAATATTCTATAGAAATTCATAATATGATAAATCACCTTTAAAGAGGTTAATAACAACTTACAAAAGTTAATCATTAATTCAATTCTTACAAAGGAAGACCGGATGAATGACACCCCAGGGTTCTGAAGGTATTCGCAGAGGGGATCTCAGAACCACTGAACTATATCTTTCAGAGATCCTGGAGCACCGGGAAACTGCCAGAGGACTGGAAAAGAGCTGATGTGGTTCCCATCTTCAAAAAAAAAGGGGGGGGGAACAGATCCAGGAAACTACAGACCTTTCAGCCTGACCTCAGTATCAGGAAAGATTCTGGAAAGGATAATCATGCAACAAATTAGCGAACACCTAGAAGTAAACAAAGTAATAGTCAAAAGCCAACATGGGTTTGTCAAAAACAGATCATGCCAGACTAATCTTATTGCATTCTTTGACAAAGTGACAAAATTAGTGGACCAAAGGAATGCCATCGATATAGTTTACTTGGACTTCAGTAAGGCATTTGATAAGGTACACCATAACCTACTACTAGATAAAGTAGAAGAATGTGGGTTAGACAGCATCACCACCAGATGGATTCATAATTGGCTGACCAACCACACTCAACGTATAGTCCTCAATGGAAATGCATGTACACAGAGATAAGTTTGCAGTGGAGTACCCCAAAGCTCTGCTTTAGGCCCAGTACTCTTCAACATCTTCATCAATGATTTGTATAAGGGAATAAATGGGAAACTCATCAAATTTGCAGATGACACCAAGCTGGCAGGAATAGCCAACACTCCAGAAGATAGGCTTAAGATACAGAAAGATCTTGACAAAGTTGAACATTGGGCACTATCTAATAAAACAAAATTCAATGGTAAAAAGAGTAAGGTTCTACATTTAGACAACAAAAACAAAATGCACAGGTACAGTATAAGTGGTACCTTCCTCAATAGTAGTAACTGTGTGAGGGATCTTGGAGTCCTAGTGGACAACCATTTAAATATGAGCCAGCAGTGTGCAGCAGGTGCCAAAAAAGCCAACACAGTTCTAGGCTACATAAACAGAGGGATAGAATGAAGATCACATGAAGTGTTAATACCACTTTATAACACCTTGGTAAGGCCATACTTGGAATACTGCATTCAGTTTTGGTTGCCACAATGTAGAAAAGATGTGGAGACTCTAGACAGATTGAAGGGAGAGCAACAAAGATGATTAGGGGACTGGAGACTAAAACATATGAAGAACGGTTGCAGGAATTGGGTATGTCTAGTTTAATGAAAAGAAGGACTCGGGGAGACATGATAACAATGTTCCAATATCTCAGGGGTTGCCACAGAGAAGAGGGAGTCAAACTATTCTCCAAGGTAGCTGGGTGTAGAAAAAGAAGCAATGGGTGGAAACTAATCAAGGAGAGAAGCAATTTCTGAGGAGAAATTTCCTGACAATTAGAACAATTAATCAGTAGAACAGCTTGCCTCCAGAAGTTATGAATGCCCAAACACTGGAAGTCTTTAAGAAGATGTTGAATAGCCATTTGTCTGAAACGGTATAGGGTTTCCTGCTTAGGCAGGTGATTGGACTAGAAGACGTCCAAAGTCTCTTCCAACTCTGCTATTGTATTGTATTGTATTGTATTGTATTGTATTGTATCGAAGAGAAGAAATTCCTTAGATTATCAGTTGATCTATTACTTTACAAACAGACCTAGTGGTTTTGAACACTTATCAATATAGTGACACATTTCTTACAATGATAGGATTCACTTACCTTCGCTACCAGTTCGCAAATTTGAGCGTGCTCATACATTACATCAGGGTGGGTGGGCAGGGCCTCCAGCAGCTGCCTCTACCGGTTTGCCGGAACTGGTAAGAACCGGCAGAATACCACAACAGATTTCCCATATTGCTGTAGAAAAGTCATAATTTAAGATAATTATGAATTTTCAGAGAACATTATAATCACACAATTTCATTATAAATAAATAATGGAATAATCCTACATGAGTTTATATTAGACAGGAAAAAAATCCCATGACTACTTTTACTGATGTTAAATGATTAAAATATTTCCAAATATTTTAATTTAATTCTGTTTAATTCTGAAATTGGTTTTTCACATTTCTGTTTATTAAGATGTCATCAAAAATATTAATAAACTTAATACAAACTTTCTATGTCCTCTTCATTAGACATATTGGTCAGTCACTTTGTCATGTATTGTATTTCTTCATGAATTATGTTTGGCTTTCAATATCTACTTTTAAAAGAAGACTTAAAACTCATCTCTTCTAGTCAAATGAAAATGGAGGTATGATTATGGTAACATTTTAAATATCTGAGTTAAAATACTTGAGTTAATATGAATTATGTTTGTTGACTGTGAAAGAAATGCACGAAAGGCTTTTTGTAACCAACTGATACACTTTCTACAGTATGTTTGTTCTGAAAATAATATATATATATATTATATATATGTTATATATATATATATATATATATATATATATATATATATATATATATATATATATATATATATATATATATATATATATATATATAAAACCTCATCTCTTTAATCCTATCTTCAATGCAAACTGTGCTTTAATCCAATTTGTGCTTTTACTATATTTTTCCTTTCTCTTTCTATGTTTTTGTTTTGATTTATTATGTAACTCAAATGTGCATTTTAAACAAAAAGATGACTTCCAAATAAAGAAATATTGTTTGAAGAAGTAACTTTATTTCTCCATAAAGAATCTCAGAACATTGGGTATAAAATAACAGTGTATTTTAAATCCCATATGATTCAATATGCATCTCATTGTATGAACACCATCCAAGTTTCATTAATTTTGCAGCACTCACAATGCTGACCAGTGATACTACACAAATAATACATTCCTATAAAGAGAAGCCTAATCTGTTCTATGATTAAAAAACAAAGAAAACAAAAGTTTGCATGTAATACCTATGATATGTTGACTATCATGTAAGCCAGGACCCTGATTTGCATAATTTGCACAATTTGAAGAACATCCATGTGAATTTATCTCACATGCACATATTTTTATAAAGCTCTAAAAACCTTTCTATGTTCCTGAGCTGGGTGGTGGTGATACTATATGTACCAAAGGCCCTGTCATGTTGGCTATATTGTTAACAGCCAGAAATATTGTTTTTATATATACTTCAAATTAGATGTTTTAATGTTTTCTACCATTTTTTAATTATTTACATTGTTTAAAATATTTTTAAATGTTAATTGTAATATGTTTTGAATTGGGAGCTGTGCAGAGGCATTTGCTGAGATGAGCAGCTATTGAAATCAAATAAATAAATAAGTGAATGAATGAATGAAAATTGAGGCAAATGCTCCAATTTTAATGATGACTTAAAAGAGATACACATGATGTGGTAAATAAGGTTGCGTCAGTTTAAAGGACATCTCTTCACAAAACAAAACATCCCCCCACCCTATCTTCCTAAATTATTACCATAGATCTCCTTCTCTAGATGTCTAAATTATCATACACAGCAGAGGAAAAAATATTGCACCAATGATATGTAAAGAACGTTGTGTAAGCCTTTTATTTTTTGTTTCAGTGGAAGGATCATGAAAATACAGCTCAGTATATATGAATAGAATCAGAGGTGGGTTGCTCCCGGTTCAGTCTGATTCAGCTGAAACAGTAGTGGTGGCGATGGGATGCTCCACCAGGATGCTTCTGCACATGCCAGAAACTTCTGTGCATGGGCAGAAGCATTGCTTGCGAGCATGAGTATGTCCGCGAGCATGAGAGAACCATTAGTAAACTGGTTAGCAACCTGTCACTGAATAGAATGTTAATAACAAGCCACAGCCCCAGTCCCATTATATCATATCTGTGTCAGTTGCCATAAAGTCAAAGTTGGTGTCCTTTTATTTTAATCATCAATCAGACATATCAACACACAGCAGTACATCATAAATACAACATACAAGAAAAATTTATAGCTGTCCTATTAGTAATGGTAATGGTCTAATCTACATACCATAATAATTTACTAAAGTTTAGAAAATGTCAGAGACACTCTGGGACTTGCATCAGAGTCCTTCAGGATTGGGCGGCCTATAAATTAAATAAATAAATAAATAAATAAATAAATAAATAAATAAATAAATAAATAAATAAATAAATAATCTGAGCATGGCTTTGGAGTTGCACAAACATACAGAAGCCTAAGCCCAGCATGGACCATTCAAATAATCCAGACAAGTTTTCCTATTTCTATTTTCTTATTTATTTCCCTATGGTAACAATGTATTGCAAATGCTAATAAAAGTAATACAGTAATCAGCAGACACATCAGAGAGAAGCAAGTATTCTTTACCCATAGCCTTATTATTTATTTAGCATATGGAATATCATACATGGATTAACAACATATATTAACATTTTATCTAGATTAATAGAACATCATAAAATAGAAATGTTAAAAAGATCTATGTTCAAACGCCAATGTCTATTCCATCTAACCATTGAAGTGTAGCAGATGCTAGACTGTATACACTCTCAGCCTATAGCCAGTCATAGTGTTATCTACAGTTTGATGTGGAACCCTGCAGTCACACTGAGGGGGAGATATTTATATAGAGTCCTGGCACTATGTGAATCCTTTTCAAGATTTTCCATTTCTGATGTGGTAGTTCAAAGCCTGACACTTTTTTGTGAGATCATTTATGTATCTTCCTATGGTTAGGCATTCAGTAAACCATATGGCTTTCCATTGGGAATCTATTTTAAACTTGTTGAGCAGCTTTTGTGCAAAATGGGGGCTTCTTAAATTTTAATCTTCCTGCTGATAAATGAGGAAGGTTGGCATGTACAGTGGGAATGAATTGTTTGTAATGTTTCTGTATTCTCTCACTAGTGCATCTTGTCTTCTTAAAGATGGTAATATGATATGACTCAAAACAGGAGGTCAGCAAGGCAGAGTGGTTTAATGCATTCGCTGATAATCCTCATGGTGTCATTGAGTCTGGCATCTAACTTTTTAGTATAGCAGCTATTGAGATCTACAGAGTACTCTACTGTGAAGTAGATCAACCCTAATGCTGATGTGCTGAGGGTGGCCATTAAAGTCCCCATTTAATTCCACATAAATTATACAGCCCTAATGAGCAAAAATATAAAATAAAATGTTATTTTATCCAATCAAAAAACTATGGCACAATTTAGGAAGTTGACAAATAGATTTTTAAGATGGGCTGTAAGCTGCCCAGACTTAGCCTGAGATAAGATGGCCAATACATTTTACAAAAATAAATAAATAAAATTATAAAATAAAATAATAAATAACAAAGTGAAATGAAATAAATAAAATAAGGTGAATAAATGGGAAATTATGTGAGTGAAACTATGGGAAGTCTTACAGACTGAAACCTATCCAGTGTGATGAAATGAATTCTGGAGCAAATGTAATTTGTGAAAATCAGATAACACAAAATCTGAAAGTGATATGGAGCCTCATTTCATACTCCAGGGACATTCTGAGAACAAATGCCAAAAATTAGTATCATTGTCATCTTACAGAATTTGTAGCTTCAGCCCTGTAATAAATGTAATATGATGTACAAGTTAACATGAATAAAATAAAGTACAAGTAAGCATTAGGTTTCAATTCTTAATTTGAATATTTTGTTTTTTTTCCTGATGTTGATTAATAGATATCACCTAGGTGATGCCTCCAAGGTCTCCCTCCTAGTGGTTTCATTATTTTAATTGATGAAGATTTTAAAGTGATGATGCACATTCATTGAGATCATCACTCATTAAATTGTTAGAAGGAAAAAACAGATATCAGTCCAAGAAAAATCAAACAGCCAAGTATATGTCTCAGTCATAAGCAAGAGAATAATCCTTTATTGAGAAATTTAAAAATAACAGGGATGGAGGTAATCATTTCATTTTATTCCATGTTATAACATTTCATAATCTTATTTATTATTTGTAACAGTTGTAGATATTTTTTTCTATAAACATTTGAATGAATGAGAAAAAGTATCAAGCATACTAAAATTAATATTTAATTTGATACTTAATATATTTTAATGCAAACCTATGTATCTCTCTAGCACTCCAGCATCAACAATATTGACATAAAGAACAAGACTGCTGTATTGGAATTTATCCTTGTTGGGCTATTTACAACAACTGAAATGCAGATCCTTCTCTTTTGGGTATTCATTTTCATCTATGCTATGGCCCTAATTGCCAACTTCATCCTCATTCTTACTATATACTCTTATAGTAAACTCCACACCCCCATGTATTTCCTCATTGTAAATTTGTCCTTAGTGAATGTTTTCTCCATTTCAGTTACAATACCTAAATTGCTACACAATCTTTTGACTGGAAGAAAGACCATCTCATTTTATGGATGCATTGCACAGGTCTATCTGTTTATCTGGGCTTTGGGAACAGAACTCCTCCTCCTGTCATTCATGGCTTTTGATCGCTATGCTGCTATCTGTCATCCTTTGCAGTACTCTGTTATTATGAAGAAGGAAGTGTGCTTGGGCATAGCAAGTATTGTATGGATTTTTGGAATGATCAATTCTGGAATCCATGCTGGACTTATGTTAAAACTCTCTTTTTGTAACTCCAATATTATCAATCACTTCTTCTGTGATATACCCCCTCTATTGCAACTCTCATGTTCAGATACACATCCAAATGAAACTATGGCATTTATTTCGGATGTGATATTTGGGATTTGCAGCTGTGGACTAACTTTCACATCCTATTTTTTTATATTAAAAACAATTAGTTCATTGCGTTCCACTGAAGGAAAGAAGAAAGCCTTTTCCACATGTTCTTCACACTTCATTATAGTCAGTATTTTCTTTTCTTCAGTGATCTACACATATATCAGGCCCTCCTCAGTCTACGCTCTTGATCAGGACAAGCTAATTTCCCTTCTTTATTCAGTGGTAACTCCAATTGTTAATCCAGTCATATATTCATTGAGAAACAAAGATTTTATAGAAGGATTCAAAGCACTTATAAGGCGAATTAGATTGCTAAATTGACCTATATTTTGAAACACCAATCTGGAGAAAAAAATCTAGTAGACAAAGTCCAACACTTTCTCTAAAATACAACGTATTTTTCATTTGTTTTTTGTGTGTTTTCTCTAATTATATATAATAAATGTGTATATACATTATTATCCATAATAGTTTTTCCTTCTCTGTGTAGGACATTAAAATTCTAATATTTGTAATAGAAAGTTTTATGAAACACCATAGGTATGTGATGTGTGTGTGTGTGTGTGTGTGTGTGTGTGTGTGTGTTGTATTCAGATCTTTTCCCATGTAAAATTGAGATTGTCTTGGCAATGTTTTGGTAAGGTCCCACTCACCATCTTCAGGCTGGTGTTTTTGGCTTCGTGCTTGTGCAAGTAAAGCGTGAAATTGATTTTGAAGGAACCAAATTATCTCCAAAACAGAACACTTCAACAAGAGAATTATTATGGAAGCCATCGAAATAGAGAAACACCCCCACAACATGAATAAATGTGACAATACTTCCTGCCTACCAGACATCTGAAAACCAGCCCTAGTCAACAAATGAACCCCACCCACCACCCAGATCGTTACAACACAAAAGAACAATGGACACACAACCAGCACCTCAGCCACACAGGATGATACGAAACAGCCGACCAATCTACAAACATCAACTCCATCTACCAATCAGGATGCATCTACACAGCCAACCAACCCACTTACAGCACAAAGCCAGCACTCCACCCTCCTGCAAGATTTATAGAAAGACGGCAGCTCTGACCACGCTTTACTTGCACAAGCATGAAGCCGAAAACACCAGCCTGAAGTTAGAACACAAATCTAACAAAGGCAACATAAAAAGTGGCCTTCTGCCTGGATGGCTCCTAGGGTGATCTGAAAGACAGAAAAGGGAAGCAGTATGCTCCCTCCCATATTTGCGCATACCAGAAGTTGTGAAACTACACACACACACACACACACACACACACACACACACACACACGAGTGTGTGTGTATCTCCTAAGTTGAAAAATTATTGGGATCAACAGATATAGCATCCAGATCTCTTTTGAGTTGTTCTCATTCAATGTTCCTATATTAGAACATTTTCACTGAATAATCTTGGTCTCAATGGTAAATGATCTCAGTTAGAAAACAGATCTACACTCAGATGCATATGTAAACTTCATGCAAATGAAAAGTTGATGAAAAGATGGAATGGAGAAGATGGACTGATTATATTCAAAATAATATGGGACTAAGAATTTTCAGTTAGCTTATGAATGAATGAACAAGGAATGTTACAATTCATCTAAAGTTAGATTACAAAAGGGGAGTTAAAGTACAAATGAAGGTACGATGCCAAAGTTAGTTTATTTAGTGTATGATTGTTAAATGTTTATACCCTGTATTTGCTCTGGGATGTTGGGGGGGGGGGCTAGGGGGTTGTGGGATTGTGGGGGAGGAGGGAAGGGGAAAGGTATACTATTGTAAAACTTATTAAACTTTTTAATAAAAAAAGAAAAGTTCTAGTCAAGCTATATCTTCCCTTAGTAAATTTTATATCACTGTTTACTTCTTGTGCCATTATCTGTCTTTGGATGTTGGCGATCCTATTTTTATCAACAACTGCACAAAAAAGTGCTGTTTAGTTTTGTCCAAACCAGTCCCTTAGATTTTGAAGCTATGAAGTCAATCTTTCCTTGGAGGATTAAATGAAGTAGCAATATTTTTCTGAGTTGTTACATCACATGTCCAAAATACTCTAACTTTCACTTTTTTATGTTTTGATGAGGGGTAAGCATTTAGGCAAATATTTCACCATGTTACACTAATATTGTGAATTTTTTGCAAATATCTTGGGTTTGTGAATATTTAAAATTTTCCATATTGCAGAGGTCAAGTCATAACATAACAAATTTAAGTAGTCAAATAATATGTCATATAACTACACATAATATTAGTTTTCCACAGAAAGGGAATAAGGCAAGCAGGTTGCATGATATATGGTATGTGTGGATTTTGAATTTTTCTTCAAAGCAGCTAATAATTGTATACAAGATGTGCTTTTGAAGCATAGTCATTGACTCTTGGATCCCTTGTGAAGTGGCTCTCTCATGAAATTTCTCTTTTAAATTCACACAGTTGTAATGTGTGTTGTTTTCTAAGGCTATTTCAGCAATAAAATTGCTTATAGATAGTGATCCTCAAATTGAAGTTGTCAGTGGGAACTTCAATATAAAAGGTGATCTTCCTCCCAAGACCAATGTGGCTAAGGACCAAGGCTAAAGTTACAGGGGGGGTACCCTTCCCTTTTCATTTTCTCAGTAAAAGCAACTGAGTAATATTTCACATGTTTTAATGCTAAATACTCTTTGATATTTGAATTATTAAAACATTAAAATATTGTATTTATGTTTAAGGTAAAAGTTCTTCTTCGACATATGTGTTAGTCATTCCCCGACTCTGGGGCGGTGCTCATCTCCATTTCAAAGCCAAAGAGCCAGTACTGTTCGAAGACGTCTCTGTGATCATGTGGCCGGTATAACTAAATGCCGAAGGTGCCCAAAATGCTGTTACCTACTCACCAAAAGTGGTTCCTATTTTTCTACTTGCATTTGTACATGCTACATGGAAACAGGGATGTGGTGGCTCAGTGGCCTAGATGCTGAGCTTGTTGATCAGAAAGGTCAGAAGTTTGGTGGTTTGAATCCCTAGTGCTGCATAATGGAGTGAACTCCTGTTACTTGTCTCAGCTTCTGCCAACCTAGCAGTTTGAAAGCATATAAAATGCAAGTAGAAAAATAGTGACCACATTGATGGGAAGGTAACAGCATTCCATGCTCCTTCAGCATTTAGTCATGCTGGCTACATGACCTTGGAGATGTCTTTGGACAGCACTGGCTCTTTGGCTTTGAGCATGGCCCTCTAGTCAGCTTAAAAAAATAAGATCCCAATGCAAAAACCAATACCTTCTTTCTTATGAAACAACAATCAAATCAACCACTTGACAGGCTCCATCACAGGCCCATTGACAAACTCATGTCTTTAGGATCTTTCAAAGGAATGTCAAAGTGGGGAACAATCTTATTTCTGTGGAAATGATGCTATACACAGAGTGAGACACTATGCAGAAGGGTCTTTTTGGTCCTATCAAATGGACCTCCTTAATAGAGGGAGCCTATTAGAGGTGGATTGCCAATTTTTTTTATTACTGGTTCGGGTGCACAATATTTTTATGCATGTGCAGAAATGTTTTGCACATGTGCAAAAGCGTCTGGGTGGGTGGGTGGGGCCTCCAACTGCCTCTACTACTGGTTCACCTGACCCGGGCCAAACCGGCAGCAACTCATCTTTGGAGCCCATATCCTGCCTTCCTACTCTCAAGTAGATATAAGTGGGAAAAGACAAATAACCTGGTCCCAAGCTATGTAGGGCTTTAAAGGTGACAATCAACAACTTGAATTAGTCCCATAAGGAAACTGACAGCAAATTCAATTCTTGCAAATGAAGTCACACCTGTGCAAATCTAGACTTGCACAGAACCATGTAGGTCACCATATTTTGAACCAAACAAAGGACAGACATGACAGTAATACTTTTTCAAGGACAGACATGGCTGTAATAAAGACTGGGCTTGGGTGACTGTGAGTAGAGATTTTTAGATTATCTTTCAGGAAAAATATAACAAAACTTGCTTCAAAAATTAAATCATGTTCTCAATCGACAAAAATTGACTTCAAAATTAAATCATGCTTTCTATCTGGAAGACTACCTGGGGGAGTAAGAATACTTTATTTCTGTATATCAGTTCTGGGTTTTGTCTGTAAAGTAAGCAGATTTTTTGAAATAGCTGATTATTTGGAAATGTTGCCTCATTCCAAAGAAACAAAAGCTGAGTAACACTAAGTTACACTACATGACTAAGTTGCTACAGAACTTCATCTACCTTGAAGGGGAAAAAAAGACACAACAAAATTGTCCAACAATATGTTCATTAATATAATTGCATCAGGAAATTCTGAAAAGCCTGATTGGAACAATTTGATGAAGTCCCAGAGATCACATTCCATTGGCATCCTGATTTATATAATGTAAGTTTCCACTCATCCCTGGCTTGATTCATAAACAAGATTTATAACAGGACAAAGCCAATCGTCAAAGGCTATTATGATGTAGAAATGATTAGGAATTGAACCTTGCCAGATGCCAGCGCTGACATTAATTATAAACTAACAAAGGGGGAAATGGCATAACTTTCAACAATGAAAAATATGAAGGCAAGTATTTCATATAATTATTTTCCTTCATCCCAGGTATTTCCATAATTCATATGTGAAACATCAAAGAGTCTCAAGGCTTTTGCTATATGATGGTAAAAAAAATGATTTCACTGGCATCTAGATTTGGAATTAAAGTGAGCTTAAATCATGAGAGTCAATTTAATGTAGTGGATAAGACATCAAGCTAGAAACTGGAAGTTCTAATCCTGCTTCAGACCCAGATCCAGCTGAGTCACCTTAGGCCAGTCATTTTCTGTCAGACCTAGGAAGGAAGGAATGGTAAAAGCAAGCTTCTGAAAAACCTTGCAAAAAAGACTGTAGGGATTTTTCCAAGCAGTCTCCAAGAATCAGACATGATTGAATAACAACAATGAAATTTAATTAGGATGATTTTTGGGGAATAGTGAAGTTCATAAGTAAGCAAAGTCTCACATATTATAGTTATCTACTTGACCACAATGGATCTATTTCCAATCCATAGCAATAATATTGTGAACTTGGTACCAATTTGCCTTTCATGGTAACTTGAGTCACCTTGAGCACTATAATAAAATTGGAAATGCTTCAATGCAATAGAAATAGAAAATATTTTCATAGAAAATATTCCAGTGCTTTGTTCTCTGAAAAATGAGCATCAGTTTCTCAATATTTCATCTGAATATTTTTCAACATTGAAAGGTAGACAATGGGGCAGGGGAGTTATGTAATGGTGATGATAAATAAATATGATTTATTAAGAGTATTTAGAAAGTGTAATTGGTCCAGAATGCAGCAGCACAGACAATTTTGGAAGTCCCTAGGGTGGCATTGTTATGCAAGCTGCTTTGGTTGATTATCTGCTTCTGGGTGCAATTCAAGGTGTTGGTTATTACCTTTAAATGTATTTATCTCATGGGTCCTGTATATCTGTGCAACAATCTTTTCCCAATGAGATTGACTTGCCCCATGCATGTTGGCAAAAGTGTTCTACTACAGATCCCACCAGTCAACTTTCTGGTGGAATCCAGGAAAATAGCCTTTTCTGCCATGGGTCTTCTTGTTGGAACATCTTGACCCAAGAGGTAAAATCTGCCCCCTGCCCCCTAAAAAGCCTTTCTTAATCCCTTATAAACTAGCTATGTCAGTTGGCATAAATCCTGAAGGAGATGCTGTTAGCTGGAAGTAGTTGGGTCAGAGTAGGTACCCCATCTCTCCTTTCCACAATCTAATTTTAATCCCTTTTATATTTACAATTATTGTGATATATTGCTTTATCTTGAAATTGCCTAAACCATTGAAAAAAAATGATAAATAAATACAACTAATATTATTTAGATCAGTGCTTCTAAGCTTGTCAGCTTTAAGATGTGCGGATTTCAACTCCCGGGATTCTTTCATGGTCCCTCTTCTAGAGAGATAATCACTTTATTTCACAAGTATTTCAAAATGTCCATATTAATATAATCCATTCATACTCATATAAAGCAATTATTATCTTCCTAATGTCAGTACAGAAAAAAATTAAGCAAGTAAGCATACCCCCAATAATAAGAAACAGCTTCCATCATAAGACAATTTTTCATATTTATTATTCTACTGGTAAGAATAAATAGGGATGAAGGCAATCATTTCACTTCATGTCATATCTTAACTTTTTCATCTTCTTTCTGTTTTGTATAAAGTATCTGAACAGAATTAATAAATTTTAAAAGTAGAATTATCATATCATGGCAAAACATGAATGAACAGTTCATATGATTCTATATAATACTAGAGTTACATTTTTTCTCTATAAAAGTGGAGGGGGGAACAATAGAGGTAAAGAAATTTAGCACCTTAATATGTAAATACATTTTCAGTGCTAGAACAGATAAAATGTTATATTACAAATTGTATGTGATATTATTAACCTCATCTTATTACTAAAGCTTCTATTTATTATTATTCCACATTCCAAAAATATGTAAGAAACATTTTATATATATATAAAATCTAATAGATACCTTTCACCCTGGCTTCGCTGATAAACGGATAAGAGCCTGTGGCCTAATGGCTAAGATCTCTGCCTAGTATGCCTAGTGTGCAATATAGCCGAGGTTCAAATCCCAGTAAGGGTATGGCTAGCTGATGAGAGCTAAATAGCTTGAAATAGATCTATACTAGTCTCCCTTTATTTATTTATCAGCACAAATAAAAAAACACAAATATAACAAAGGCAACAGTAAAAATATTGGGTTTCTGTCGTGATGGACTCTTGTGACGAGCTGAAGGACAGATGATGGAAGCAGTTAGCTTCCTCCCATAATTGGGGCTTACCAGGGGTTGTAAAAAAATCATTCATATATATATATATATATTATATAAATTATATATAAATATATAAATAAAAAGAATTTAGTGAATTTCAGTTCTGTTGATTACCACTGATATTACCAGGACTATAAGGGTTCAGAAACACCCAGGTCCATCACTAATGTGAGTGGAAGATTTTTCCATATTTTAAAATAACCACATAAAATAATCAGATTTCAATTTTTGATATAAAATTAAAAGAGGTAGAAAGAAACTGAAGAATAGTTAGATAAATTATTGAATTATGTTGATTATTATAGTAAATCATGTTTCTCTTTAGGATAGCAGCTACAACAATATTGAAATACAGAACAAGAGTGCCATATTGGAATTTATCTTGGTTGGACTATCTACAACAACTGAAATTCAGACATTCCTCTTCTGGGTATTCATATTAATCTATGTTATAGCTCTCACTGCCAATTTCATTCTTATCCTTACCATATGTACTTTCAGGAAACTCCACACACCCATGTACTTCTTCATTGTCAATTTGTCCTTAGTGAATGTAATCTCTATTTCAGCTACAACTCCTAAATTGCTCTTTAGACTTTGGACCAGAGGAAAGACCATCTCATTTTATGGATGCATTGCCCAGAGCTATCTGTTTATATGGGAACAGAACTTCTGCTTCTCTCCTTTATGGCTTTTGATCGCTATGTTGCCATTTGTCACCCTTTGCAGTACACTATGATCATGAGGAAGCAGTTTCCATAGCTATTGGCATATGGGTTGTAGGATTGGTCAATTCCTCTACACATTCTGGACTTATATTGCAGTTGTCTTTTTGTAACTCCAATGTTATCAATCATTTCTTCTGTGACATACCTCCATTGCTGCACCTCTCGTGCTCAGATATAACTCTAAATGAGATTGTTTTATCTTCCTCAGATGTTATATTTGGGATTGGTTGTTGTGGGTTGACTGTAACATCATACTTTTTTATAATAAGAGCTATCTTCAGAATCCGTTCCACTGAAGGGAAGAAGAAAGCATTTTCTATTTGCTCCTCACATTTTATTGTAGTCAGTATTTTCTATTCCTCTGTCATCTATACTTACATCAGGCCCTCTTCAGCCTACTCTCTAGACCAAGACAAACACATTGCTCTTCTTTATTCAGTGGTAACTCCTGTGGCTAATCCAATCATATATTCACTGAGAAACAAAGATTTCAAGGAAGGATTGAGAGCACTCACAAAGACAATTGGACTTCTCAGTTGATTCAATGCTGAGCTATATTCTACAGTGTAATTCTGGAAAAGCAGAATTTGTAATGATAAGATATAATAGGAATAGGAAATAGGAATAGGAATAGGAAAGTTTATTTATAGGCCGCCGCAAATGTGCAATACATATATTGCACATTTTTAACCAGAAAATATACATGCATGCCAGTGGTGAGTTGCTAACTGGTTTTCTACCAGTTTGGTTATGTTTGTGCTTGTGCTCATGCTCGTGCATGTGCAATACTTCTGTGCATGCACAGAAGCATCCGGGTGAGTGGGCAGAGCCTCCCACCATTGCCACTATCGGTTCAGCCAAACTGGACTGAACCAGGAGCAAACCACCTCTGATGCATGATTATGCATATGCAAATGCACACACACACACACACACACACACACACACACACACACACACACACACATCAAAACACAGACATTTGTATATTTCCAAAGTTAATTGAAAACACAAATGTATATATCCAAATAAATGTTTTGAACTCTTAATAAAGTTTTATGCTCCTCTAGCAACCACTAAAATTAAGACAGCAACATACTTCAGTTTGCACAATTTAACAGGAAAATTGATACAAAACATAAGGACAAATTATGAGTGGCATTAGAAATAACAAAAAATCAAGAAAATTCATCCAATAATGGCTCAATTTACTTTATCCCAGACCTTGGAGGAATATTTAATAGCTTTCTGAATATGATCTACATAGGGACCATCTTGATCTCTGGGGATAAATCATTTCACAAGGCAGCTGTCATAAGGGAGAAGGTATGCTTTCTGACACTGCTTAAGCAATGGGACTCGGAGCAGAAACAACCACAGAAAGATGTTCCCTTATATAACCAGGATCTATGCTATGAAGGACTTTATAGGTGAATCTGAACTCTGATAATTATGATGCCTGGTTTAAGGATTCTTTTGTTGAAATGACAGAAATAAAATTCAGGGTTCAGAGTTGTGGAAACCTTGATAAAGAAACCAAAGCTTACAGTTGAACTACAGGAGGGAAGCACAAACATTTTTATAACTTTTAAAACTTATCTCTAGTAAGCAATCTTCCTGTTAGGTAACCAAATAAAACTAATAAACCTATATATGTTTGCTTAGAGTTGCATTTGGGATTTTTGCAGCCTTATTAGAAGACCCATATTTGTCCAGTACTAACTTTGTCCAGCACTAAATAAATGTGTGTGAGAGAGAATCTGGTTTCTGCCTTTTGTTCATGTTGAGCAACATCTGGTCTCTGATTAACAGCACCTTGAATTGCAACAAAAAAGTATTTAATAATCATTGCAACATTCACGTGAGTTACATGTACATTATGAGATATGTCCAATACTGCCTGTAGCATTAAATTCTGGATTAACAGTAGCTTTTGAATGGTCTTCAAGAATAGCCTCATATAATATACCTTAACTAATCTATTTATAGGATGTAAAGTAGGGGGCACAGTAGGTAAGACACTGAGCTTATCAACCAGAAAGGTCAGCAGTTTAGCAGTTCAAATCCCTAGCACCATGTAATGGAGTGAGCTCCCATTACTTGTCCCAGTTTGAAAGGATGTAAAAATGCAAGTAGAAAAAAATAGGGACCACCTTTGATGGGAAGATAACAGTGTTCCGTGTGGCTTCGACATTTAATCATGCCATTGATATGACTATGGAGACATCTTCAGACAGCGCAATCAGATAGATAATAACAAATTGGGAATGACTAGCACATATGTACAAGGGAACCTTTGCCTTTATATTTAGTCTAATAGGGGGGAAAAACTAAGGGTGACATGATAGCAGTGTTCCAATATCTAAGGGACTGCCACAAAGAAGACAGGATCAACCTATTTTCCAAAACACCTTAAAGCAGAGCAAGAAGCAATGGATGGAAACTAACAAGAAGAGACCCAACCTAGAACTAAGGAGAAATTTCCTGATAGTGGGAACAATTATTCAGTGAAATGACTTACCTCCAGAAGCTGTGGATAGCAATAGCACTTAGCATTTAGACTTACATACCGCTTCATAGTGCTTTTACAGTCCTCTCTAAGCGGTTTAAAGAGTTAGCACATTCCTCCCAACAATGGGTCCTCATTTTACCCATCTCAGAGCGATGTAAGACTGAGTCAGTGAGATTTGAACTGCTGAATTGCAGCTAGCAGTCAGCTGAAGTAGCCTGTAGTATTGCACTCTAACCACTGCACCATTTCAGCTCTTGTTTAGAAGAATTTTGAATCTTGGATCTTTACCAAGGCCTTTGGGGAAGAAAGTTGAGACTCCCTGCTTCATCACCCTTGCCATCTTTTAGTCTTTTTAAAACATTTTATTGATTTTATGTCATTTATTTGATTGTTATGGATTACCCAGAACCATTGAGTTATCCCTAAGTTAGGGATAACAGAACAGAATAAAAGAAGTGGAAAGGATCTTGGAGGCCTTCTAGTCCAACCTCCTGCTCAAACAAGAAATTCTATGCCATTTCAGACAAATGGCTACCCAATCTCTTCTTAAAAACATCCAGCATTATAGTATGTCAATTGCGCCTGCGTGTGATTCAAGGTTATATTTAAAGCCCTATATTAGGAACAACCTGTGTTCATAACATCTTCTTGGACAATTTGACCAGAAAGAGTATTAAAATGATTTCTTATGTTAAACAATATCCTCTTTCATTAGTGCTCTGTATGTGCTCTACAGTAGCACTATCCTCTGGAACAATAATACTCCAAGATCCAGATGACTTCTGTTCTACTTTTGTTTAGAAGAAATTTGAAGCCTGGGTCTTTACCCAGGCCTTTGGGGAGGCAGGTGGAGGCTCCTTGCTTTATCACCCTGGCCATCTTTTATTTTTTTAAAACATTTTATTGATTTTATTGTTATTTATTTGATTGTTATGGGTTGCCCAGAATGATTTAGAATTAGGTGGTGTACAAATTCAATTTATTGTTCTTGTTTTTGTTATTTATATCCTAAATATGATGAAATTTGTGTAGAGGTTAGATCAGGGTTGGGCTGCTCTTGGCATTACTGAGTCAGTTTAGTGAGTGCAAAAATGTTGTGAGTGCATAAATGCCAGATGTGCACTCCTCGTGAGTGCTCATTTGCACAAAAATAGGTTTACGCATATGCAAAATATTTAAAAAAATAAAACAATATTTTTTGCAATTACAATTGTTCTGTGCATGTACAGAACCAAAAGTCAGATGGCTGCCCAATAGGAGAACCAGTTCAGGGGCATGCCAGGTCTGATCGCTGCTGGTTTCAATGACCCAGGCCACCAAACCACTACCAGTTCTACCAAACTGGTCCAAACCGGTAGAAAACATACCTCTGGGTTAGATATGCGGAATCAATAGTATAACCAACAAAATAAGCAAAGGATATTTATTCTAAAAATAAATTTGTTGCATGGTTACTTTAATTATGATGATGTCCCAAAGGTCAGTTTCCCAGTGGCATCATCATTACATGCAAAAAAGTCTCTTCATTAGTCATTATTTTGATCAACAAAGTATGTTCTTAAATGAACCAACTCATTTTTCAGCAGAAATTATGCTCCTTAAAAAGAATAGGAGCTGATCATTTCCAGATGCCAAAGCTGAAAATAATTCTGAACTTCAAGAGGGAAATTTCAAGAAAAACTCATCAACAATAGCAATGATGGCAAGTATTATCATTTTCCTTCATCCTAGCTAATTCCTCCAATATTTCCTCCAATTTCAACAAATAAGGTAAAGGCTTCTATTAAATATTTGTAGACCAAACTATTTCATTTGGATGCAGATTTGGAGTGCAGATAGCCTACATAAATTAGACTCTTTGCAATTAGGATCATATGTTGGGAGTCATTCATTTATAACTAAGCAAAGTCCCACATATTTTGGTTGCCTATTTTTACCATGAAAAATATGTTCCCAGTCCATTGTAATAAGTACTGTGAGTGTTAATATAAGAGTATATATTGGGGTTGAAATATGTAGTCCTTGGTATTTGAGAAATAAGGGGCATTTTACTTTTCAGCAAATTCAAAGCAATAGTAGAAACAGAAGCATTCTTTCCAGCTCTGTACTAACTAGTAATTCTAGTAAGTATATAGTAATTCTGTAGTACAGTATAAGAGTCAATTTACTATAATGTATATGTGGTTAGTGTGTTGTCTTTTAAGACATATGATTAAGAAGGAATGGAGAAGGAGGAGAGAAGGTAGGAACGAATTACAATGATCAATTGAAATAACTTTTGATTAGAATCAAATCAAAATTTCCCGATAAGGAAATTTTCTGCAAGTGAAAATAAATCTCATCAAAGAGACCTAGTCAGTTGACTATTTTACAATTTCAAAATAAAATAAGAAATAGAATTATAACTGAAACAAAATTTTTATCCATTCTTATCATGTGACCTGGGAATGTAGAAGTCAGTTGAAATTGCTTTGAGGATGATTCAACTCATATTTCACAATTGACAGAGGAACTTTCTCCTATTCCTCTTCTTTCTGCTTGTTTGTTAAAATGGTATGTAAACAGTAATTAGGTTCTTTCAAAAGCCTTCTGTCATTTCTTCTGAAGAGACAAATTTTCTGAAAAGATTTCTGAACAACTAATCATATTGACTCTTTTATGTTCTTAACAGTTGAATTCTGAGGTAATTCAGGACAGTATTGTTCTTCATACAAGAACATCTCTCTCTCTCTCTCTCTCTCTCTCTCTCTCTCTCTCTCTCTCTCTCTCTCTCTCTCTCTCTCTCTCTCATCTATCTATCTATCTATCATCATCTATCACATAGAGTAACAGGATTACATAACACAGTATACATATACAGTATTTTGGTTACCCTGAGCAGGATAATCATTTGCACTTAAAAAAAGAATTTGATTTTATTTTGACTCAGCATTTCCGGATGGAAAAATGGATACAATAATAATCAGGAAAATCTAGTGTCTGTATGTTGAACAAAGCACAAATTTTCCACATTTTATTGTATCTATATTGTGAATTATAAACATATAACATCATTAGATGTTAATTTTGTTGCTAAAGGAATTAAGAACAGTTGTCACATGTAGAAAAATCCCAATATTATGCAACTATACATTTATATTTAATGTAAAACTATTTACCTCTCTAGAATACCAGCATCAACCGTATTGAAATAAAGAACAGGACAACCGTAATGGAGTTCATCCTGGTTGGTCTATCAGCAACAACTTACATGCAGATATTTCTGTTCTGCATATTTATAACCATCTATGTTACAGCCCTAAGTGCCAACTTCATCCTCATCCTTACCATATGGACTTTCAGGAAACTCCACACACCCATGTACTTCTTCATTGTCAATTTGTCCTTAGTGAATGTATTCTCTATTTCAATCACAATACCTAAATTGCTCCAGAGTTTTTTGACTGGAAGGAAGACAATCTCATTTCATGGTTGCCTTACTCAGGCCTATATGTTTATATGGGCTGTAGGGACAGAACTTCTGCATCTCTCCTTTATGGCTTTTGATCGTTATGTTGCCATCTGTCACCCTTTGCAGTACCCCATGATCATGAGGAAGGAAGTGTGTGCTTGTATAGCTATTGGAGTGTGGATGGTAGGACTGGTTAATACTTCAACTCATTCTGGACTGTTGAACCAGCTATCTTTTTGTAACTCCAATGTTATCAATCATTTCTTTTGTGACCTTCCCCCTTTATTGCACCTCTCATGCTCAGATCCAAGTCTAAATGTATATGTGTTATCTGCCTCAGATTGGATATTGGGAGTTGGTTGTTGTGGGTTCACTTTAACATCATATTTATTTATAATAAGAACAATCTTCAGAATCCGTTCCACTGAAGGGAAGAAGAAAGCATTCTCCACTTGTTCCTCACATTTTATAATAGTCAGTATTTTTTACTCCTCTGTAATTTATACTTATATCAGGCCATCGTCAGCCTACTCTCCAGAACAAGATA
This sequence comes from Thamnophis elegans, assembly GCF_009769535.1. Lineage (NCBI taxonomy): Eukaryota > Metazoa > Chordata > Lepidosauria > Squamata > Natricidae > Thamnophis > Thamnophis elegans. The sequence goes on from NC_045558.1 coordinate 110,416,365, forward strand.
AGATTGTTGCTCTCCTTTATTCAGTGGTAACCCCTCTTGCTAATCCAGTCATATATTCACTAAGAAACAAGGATTTTAAGGAAGGATTTAAAACACTTATAGGGAGAATCCGGCTGTTGGAGTAGGCTTCAATGCTGAGAATAAGTCTGAGAAAAGAAAAAAAATGTTAACAAGACCACCTAATAAAAGCCAACACATTGTACATAAATAGAACACTTTTTCATTTTATATAGTTGTATTTCTAAATTCTATTCTGATTCTTCTGTTGTCCATGTACAGCATAATGACTGTATTTATTTATGTATATGTTAATTTAATAATTCTGAAACTTACATAGAAGGTGAATACTGGGAAATATATATAGATGCTAAATATTTTCCTCTTTGTGGTACCCCTAACTGCAGTGACATGCAGTTAGGGGAGGTAGGGGAGACAGGGGAGGCAGGGCCTCACCACTGTCATCATTTAAAAAAAATTAAAAGGAAAAAGGTTGAGGTAGTTGCTTAATGACTCTGCTTAGTGCTTAATTGTTTAAAAAAGCCTCTTTAAAAAGTGCCTTCTGAAGGGGGAGGCGAGAGAACGACGTGCCTCATTTAGTCTATCTTTAAGATCACTTGAGCAGAGTTAAGCAAGGGTTAAAAGGCGAAAAATTCCTTATGTAGATGAGGCATGTGGTTCTCTCGCTTCCTCCTGTAGAGGGCACTTTTTTAGAGGCTTTTTTTAAACAGTTAAGCAGAGTCATCCATTGGAGGCTCTGGCAGCAGCTAACCCAGTCTGACTTCAGCAGTTCTTGCCTTGTTCTTTTACATTTTTACATTTTCATCATGGCAGACAAGAGGAGAGTGAAATCCTCTGTGAAACAGCTGGAAAAGGTATGTGGGTCGGAGGGGAGTGGGGAGGAATTCAAAATTATTGTAATTTGTTAATAATTGCAATTTGTATTATTGTAAGTTGTGTGTGTGTGTGTGTGTGTGTTACCCGCCTCTGCTGGTGCGCGGGCTGGCACTTTTTATTTTTAAAGCTCTGCCTCTGTGTCCACCATAGATGTGGTTGCAGGGCTTTAAAGTGGCAGCAGAGGCCCGGTGGCAGGGCTTTAAAATCCCAGTGCCGCGTCTGCCTTGGAGCAGGACGCATTCCGCTCTATGGCAGATTCAGCAGCAGGGCTTTAAAGTGGCAGCAGGGCCCTGGCGGCAGGGCTTTAAAGTGCCGGCAGGGCCCCGGGGGCAGGGCTTTAAAGTCCCAGCACCGCGTCCGCCATAGAGCGGGACATGTCCCGCTTTATGGTAGACACAGTGGCTTTGGCACGGCTTTCTGAAAGCCCCGTTGAAGCCCCCGTGCTGGCAGACAGAAGGCAGCTTTAGCCCACTTGCCTCACCGGCCATGAATCTCACCTCATGTCACTGGACCTCTGTATATGATGTCCTTCAAGAAAGGAACCTCACTCACATACAATCATGTATGTCTATGGTTTTTCCTACTTAGATTTGTAGTGAAGGTGCCATGCTTACCATAAAGTATCATTTGAGTAGGGATAGTAGGTTTAAAGTGCATATCTTGTGTCCTTATGGTATGTGCTTCAGTATTACTAAACACTGGTAGGGCTCTTTATTTATTGTGTATTCAAAAATATCAACACTTCTTGTTAAACTGTTTTGTGCTTTCATGTTTTAAAATTGTACTTTTATTTGGGTAGCATACAATATACATTGCCACATCATGCAAGATCACTTAATTATGAAAAATAAAAATGTTTCTTTCAATTATTTTATTTATTTATTTACTCAATTCAGATAATATATTTTTATCCAGAATGTTTCAAGGAAATTTGGTGACAACGTATATCAATATCAATCTTTGTTTGACTCAAAGACTTTAAAGATATGGATAAGGACAATTTGTTTATTCACCAATCTCTACACACACACACACACACACACACACACACACATTCTATTTTGGCTATTGATTGTTTATAAGTTGTGATGCTCCAGCACTGGAAGTTTTTAAAGAGATTAGACAACTATTTGTCTGAAATGGGCCATGGAACATGCAGTCAGGGGAGGCAGGGGAGTCATAGCCTCACCACTGCCATTATGAAAAGAAAAGAAAATGTAAAAGGAAAAAGAATGCGCTAGTTGCTGCCAGAGTCACAGTGGATGACTCTGCTTAGTGTTTAAATGTTTAAAAAAGCCTCTAAAAAGTGCTCTCTACAGGATGAGATGGGAGAATGAGGTGCCTCATCGAGTCTGACTTTTTGATCACTCGAGCAGAGCTAAGCAAGGGTTAAAAGCCGAAAAATTCCTTATATAGATGAGGCATGTCGTCCTCCTGCCTCCTGTAGAAGGTGTTTTTTAGAGGCTCTGGGAGCAGCTAGCCCAGTCTGACCTCAGAGCTCATGCCTTTTTCCTTTTACACTTTTTTTCTTTTCATGATGGCAGGCAAGAACAGAGTTGAAATCCTCTCTGAAACAGCTGGAAAAGGTATGTGTGTGGGTCGGAGGGAGGAATTCAAACTTCATCCTCAAATGTAGATCCCTCCTCAAGTGTAGATACCTCCCCAAGTGTATTTTGATTGCATGCAGAGCTACATTGCCTTTACACACACACACACACACACACACACACACACACACACACACACACCTGGATAAAAGTATATAAGCCTAGCTTCACTAGGCTTATGGTGGCGCAGTGGTTAAATGCAGCACTGCAGGCTACTGCTAGATCAGCAGTTCAGCGGTTCAAATCTCACCGGCTCAGGGTTGACTCAGCCTTCCATCCTTCCGAGGTGGGTAAAATGAGGACCCAGATTGTTGGGGGCAATATGCTGACTCTCTGTAAACCGCTTAGAGAGGCCTGAAAGGCCTATGAAGCGGTATATAAGTCTACTGCTATATTATTCACTGATTCCAAGTTTGAAAAGGCAATGTGGCTCCACCTGCAATCAAAGACTCAAATCGAAAGGCAGCAGGGGAATGGGTGGGGGAGTATGGCAATGGAGCTGCTTTCAAGCCATTGGAAAATATATCCAATCCAACTTCTGTGTTTGTTTTTGTTTGAGATTGAGTGAGTGAGAGAGGGATCCAATTTCTCTGTGTGCGTATGTCTGTTTGAGACAGGGGCAGGGAGGGGGAGAGGGAGGAAGGAGGGGGAGGGAGAAGAAAAAGAATGAAGGAAAACTTTTTCTCAAAGGAGAAAAACAAATGCTGTCACTTTAAATCGGAACTGAACATGCCTGGCTGTGGAATTCTGGGAGTTGAAGTCCACAAGTCTAAAAGAAAATTGAAACTCCTGTGTCAGTACCTCACCAGCCATAAACTCACCGCACATCACTGAAAATGGCATAATTTTTCCTGCTGAGAGGAATTGGACCAGAAGACCTCCAAGGTCCCTTCCAAATCTGTTATTCTGTTATAGTGGGTATATTATGATTTTTCAATGAAGGACTGGTCAAGATAGATCAAGAAATATTATTACCCCATTCTTCATATATAGGGTAGAAAGGTAGGTTGGTAGGTTGGTAGGTAGGCAGGCAGGCAGGCAGGCAGGCAACAGGCAGGCAGACAAACAGACAGACAGACAGACACAGACAGATGTGTGTGTGTGTGTGTGTGTGTGTGTGTGTGTGTGTGTTACATACACACACACAGCTCCATTGATTGATCCATCCATCCATGACATCTTATGATATTAGTTTTTTCTTCCTGTCTGCCTGTCTGTCTGCCTCTCTGTCTGTCTGTCCGCCTGTTTATTAGTTCCCACAAGTGAAGAGGTTTTTCTTCCTTTTTTCCACCTGAACTTGCCACAACATTATGAGGAATCTGTTTAATCCAGATGCAACCTATTATTCTCATACTATCTTCAATGACATTGATTTTGTAAACTTTTGATAATGACAAGTAATTGTTCAAAAGATGTTGGAGAATTTCACAACTGGCAAAACAAAGCTGAATATTTGCAAAGCGACATGCATTTTACAAACAATATTTTCTCCATCACCATTTCTAATGAAGGCCTACTTAAAATGGGCTTCTTCTTCTTATCTTTTTTTTTTTGCTTGTTGCAATATCCAGTATATAAAGTAGTGAACCACTACTTTGAATAATAAGAAATAAGCAGTATCTTTTACATATTGTGTCCAGTATCCTCTACAACCAAAGCTGGATTTTAGAAGTAGTCCTCAATTTACAACAATAGCAGTAGACTTATATACCGCTTCATAGGCCTTTCAGGCCTCTCTAAGCGGTTTACAGAGAGTCAGCATATTGCCCCCAACAATCTGGGTCCTCATTTTACCCACCTCGGAAGGATGGAAGGCTGAGTCAACCCTGAGCCGGTGAGATTTGAACCGCTGACCTGCTGATCTAGCAGTAGCCTGCAGTGCTGCATTTAACCACTGTGCCACCTTGGCTCTAAATGAACAACAGTTCATTTAGTGATGGTTAAAAGTTATATCAGCACTGAAAAAAGTGTCATGACTGTTTTTCACATTTACTATCTTTGCATCATCCCCATGGTCATGTGCTCAAAATTCTGTTGCTTGGCAACTGACTCATATTTATATGGTTGCAGTATCCTGGAGTCATGTGATCACTTTTTGTGGCCTTCTGGCAAATAAAGTCAACAAGGAAGCCATATTAATTTAACAATTGTTTTACTAACATAACAACTGTGGTGATTCACTTAACAATTATTAGATAGTGCCCTGTTCTGCCCCCCCCCCCCTTGACAGCTCATTAACAAACACAGGCAGACAAAACTTAAGAGGACTTTTTATCAGTTTTTCAGTTCAAACTGGCTTCGAGCCCAGAAAATAACATAAACAAAACTCTCCGATAAGAATTCAAAAACAAAAGCTCTTACAAACTCGGCAATTCTTTCGCAGTCTTCACAGATCAGATTTACATGAAAACACCAAAGCATTTCTCCAAATGTAACAGGCAAATCACGACTAATAAGCAAGCAATATTGTATCAGACACCAAACACACGAAGGAACGAAGGAACGTATGTTGACTCCAGCAACTGGGGCATGGCAGCCTCCCTCCTTTTATCCCCAAACCTGCCTCAAACCCGGCGGCAGCTGCATAATGAATCTTGATCCTGAAAAAGCTCTCAGAAGAACTGCTGAATTACCACACTGAATTTTGTATGCTGAAAAAACTCTCAGCATAACTGCTGAGTCACAACAGTGCCCAATGTTCAAGTTTGTCAAGATCACTTATCAAATGTCTCACTCAAAAAGTTTGGGCTAGAGGACCACCTGTATTCCAAGCTATTTGTGCTATTTTACTAAAACCAGAATCTCTAAAAAATATCTTGCAAGACAACTTCAATAGTTGTATTTCTTTTATGCTAAATTTAATGATGGTGATGCAGGTGTTGGTAATGCACTGTTAGGATGCCTAAGATATTGAAGGTGGGGTTAGTTGTCAGAAGAAAATAAAATTCTTGAAGATATGGAAAAATTGTTCTAATATATAGTAGGTATACCTTGAAATGACAATAGATTTATACACCGAGCAGTGTATAAATTAGTCAAAACTGTAGTATATAAAATTAAATAAACAGCTAAATACACTGTGATATATTATTTTAAATTCAATACTTGCCAGTTGTAAGCATAATAGGAACAGTGACACCATCCGAAAAAAAATACAATTTTTAAAATGCCCAAGACAATACAGGAATAGAAAAATATTTACCTTGTGCCTAAAGCTTGTTTAATAGAAATATTACATTCTCTGCATGAAATAAAACATTATATGTCCATTCAACATTGAAAGATCATTTCAAGATTCTTGAGAAAATGACAAAATCTTTGGTAGTACAATGTCTATGGAGTGTCTCAGTTATGGTTGTCACAAAGGTACATTTTATTTATTTTATTTATTTATTTTATTTGTCAATCGTTTGCAAGATAAACAGTATCAGAATAAACATGAATAAGAATGAAATGGATATGAATAAATGGGGACAGTAAGACAGGGATGGTAGGCATGATGGTGTGCTTATGAATGACCCTTGTAGAACTCCTAGGAATGGGGTGGGGTCTATAGTAGACAGTTTAAGGTTAATGTTATGGGGTTTTGAAGGTGTAACAACAGAGTCAGGTAATGCATTCCAGGTATTGATTACTCTGTTGCTGAAGTTGTATTTTCTGCATCAAGTTTGGAGCGGTTTACGTTGAGTTTGTATCTATTGGTTGCCCTTGTATTATTGCGGTTGAAGCTGAAGTAGTCATTGACTGGTAGGATGTTGTAGTGCATAATTTTGTGTACTACAAAGTCCAGTGTAGGAAGCATAGTTCTAGGTTGTCCAAGTCCAAAATTTCAAGCCTGGTAGTGTATGATATTCTGTTTGCGAGCAGAGGAATGTAATACTCTTCTATTGAAATATCTCTGGACTTGCTCAATTGTATTAATATCCAATATACAGTGCAGATTCCAGACTGATGAGCTGTATTCTAGAATTGGTCTAACAGAGGTTTTGTATGCCCTAGTTAGCAATACAATATTACCAGAGAAGAATCTTTGTAAGATTAGGTTAAAAACTGTTAATGCCTTTTTGGCAATTCTGTTACAGTGTGCTCTAGTGCTTAAATTGTTTGATATGAGTACTCCAAGGTCCTTGAAAGAATGAGGGTCATCTACAAGGTCCTATCCACATAGTATTTTGATTTTTTTTTACCAATGTGTTAGACAGAGCATTTGTTTCTTGAGATTTGGAGTTGCCACATTTTTGATCATTCAGACACAAAGTCAAGCACGCCTTGAAGGGCAGTAGCATTGTTAGTGGTGTTGAATAGTTTCATGTTATCAGTGAAGAGGACACAGTTGCTTGTAAGATGATCTCAAAGGTCATTTATGTAGAGTATAAAGAGTGTAGGTCCTAGGACACTGCCTTGGGGGACACCACTGTTAACTGGTACAGGGTTTTTCAAAAGGGAAATAGATTTTGTTATTCCTTAAAGAGGTTTCACTTCTTGGATGAGATGTTAAAAGTCATCAAGGAAAAATAAAGTCTAGTTGCCTCTTGAAAAAGCACCTTTGGGTCTTTAATAGCAGATTTTAAGTTGCAACTACATCCAAAAAGATTTAGTATGATATCACTAAGAACTGCTTGATTTAATTACTGGTAAGTTCATTCAAAATTTGATAATAGTAACAACACCATTAAACAACAAGATTCCAGGTACTTGGGAAGAACTCAGTAAGTGAATTAAAATGCCAACTCCAATCTAAACACCTGACTAACTATTCAAAATGGTCTCTTCACTGGAATCTTAATACAAAGAACTTCTGTATTTAAAGTGCTTTACTTTAAACCTGTGCTAGCAGAATGTTCCCTCCCATATTTGGGTAGACTGGTCTCACCTGAAAAGCACTGTGCTAGCTGTGTTTCTTATATTTTTGTGCCATTATCTTCTGCTACAATAATTTCCTTTGATCTCTTTTTCTGTGTCCATGAGTTATTCACAGAATTTCAAGTATGGCCATCAGTCCCAAAATATTTAGAGTCCCTGTTATAATGTATATTGAAACTACTTACAATATATGGCAATATCTCCTATTAGTCATATAATCTCATTTTGTGATTGCATTTGGAAAGTGGAAACAGCTGTTTACTGTCAGGCCTGCAGCCATGTTCCTTTTGGATCTTTGGCCTGCCATACTTCTATTCTACTATGCTGCTTCTACAGTGGGGAAATGGGAGGGGGGTTAGTACTGAGTAGAATGTTACAATAAAATTCCTCTCTAAATTGCCAAGATCATTCTTTGTCTTGGTACCTATGCACCTGACCGGAACTGGATGGGTGGAACTGCCAGCATGGCAGTGGAAGATTGGGCCATGTGATGGACTTGTGGGGGCAAGATCATGAACTTTAACTTGGGGTGGTGGTGGAAGAAGCTTCAATTTGGATTTCCCCCCAAATGTGCCAACATGGCTCTCTTAATAAATTGGAACTTTGAGCAGCATGCTGCTTTGGATTCCAATTTAATTTTGGATGCTATCTGGAATGCTAACATTTACAGAATCCTGTGGTCATGTGACCCTGATTTACAATATTATTTCCCGGAAACTGGTGCTTACTTCCAGTTTCCAGCAAAAATTTTCCATTGTGGAAAATTTTACAACTGCAGTGCGTGCTTAAGAAATGTGGCATTCACTTTACAAATACATGTTCACTTAATAACTGCTGTAAAAAAGGTTGTTAAATTGAGCATGGTTATGTGACCCTTAAAACTGGCATGGTTTACAACTGTAATTCTAGTCTTACTTATGGTCATAAGTGGAGAACTACTTGTATTTATAAAAGGTTATTTGTCTTTAGAACTTGAAACTATCTAAAAGTTGCATCCCTTTTAGATAATTTATGTATGCATGTATGTATGCATGTACGTATGTACATACGTAAATAGGTATGTATGAAAAAATATAAAAATGTCATTGTTGTACCAAACCAAGAATGTTATTCATCTGATCTGTTCTGATTAGAAAAAAATGGTGAGTTCCTTATTACTTAGGCCTGACTTTGGATCACTTTGTAAAGAATGCTATGTTATCCTAACAAGAGAAACAGAGAACCTAAGTAATCAAAGTAATGTTTACCATTAATTAAAGAAAAAGTTGAAGTATGGGAATACCTCTGATACAATTCAGCCTAAACCAAAATTGCTCCTTAAGGATTCTAGATGAAGTTATTGTTGGAATACACTTAGGAAATTGTTCTCTCAGATGCTACCTATATACCATTCTACATATCATCCATTATTTTTCACAGTATGAATACTGAGTTCTATATTGTACCAAATTTTTATTTTTGATCCACTGTAAACTGTTAAAGGTGACAGAGCTTAGATTTCATATTAATAGAATAAAGATGAATAAAGATTTAATAAGAACTTCATCCATCTTTATATTATAATATACTGTAATATTTCTATTATATATTACAGTCTACTGTAGCATAATAATACTAAGAAACTTCTCCTCTCAATTACTTAATACAGATTCCTTTTCTAGAGAAAACACTGCAAAAATGGAAAAGATATATTTTGACTACCTGTAAGTATACTCCTTTTTAATCCATATAGAAGGGTTTTTTTAAAAAAAAATGAAGCAAGAGAGATTCATAGGGCATCTTTTCTTATATTGCAGACTGATAAAGATAGAATATGAGAAAAAAAATGTCTAATGTAATGTTAATCAGCATTCACATTTGCTACTGTTTACGTAAATAATTTTGTTTTTAAAATGGTTATGAATTAGATGAGTTTTTATTGTATAATATCCTGCATTACATCTTTCCTCATAAAACCTCATTATGAATGCTGTATGGAAAAGATTTAAATAACAACTTTTCCCATGCATACTTCTTTTTTCCCTTACATCTGTGCAGGTGTCTGTGTATGGGGTGGGGTGGGATGCATGCATTCACATGCATATTGTTTTTCCAGGAAACCCTTTAAGATAGTTCACTTAATATTATATGTAGATTTTTAATCCTTAACTGTCTCCATTAAAAATGAATACAAATGTATCACAATCAACCATGTTTAGTTTCAGTTATCCTTTTAAAAATCTTGCAAAATATTCATTTTTTAATATTACTAAACATTATGTTTGTCAAGTACCATATATAGGAATGTTTAAATATACATGCTTGTTTTTAAAAATCTTAATGACTGATAGACTATACAAGTAATTTGTGCATTTGAGGCACAAATGACCCCCACTCTGCATCCCCCCCCATAAATAGATTAAAGTCACTTTGCATTTACATTTTATTTTGTTGCTATTTACCCAGAGCCCATCAAGATTGATGGACTAAGAAATAAATAAAATCCACTACATAAGAGAGGAATGTCCAAGATATTGGGAATTATATCAGTATTTCTATCATCCCTCCCTCTGCACCCCCACCATTCTTATGTAGGAATGAAAAATTGAAAAATCATTTCAAAGATGTTGCTTATTAATTTGCATGTGATTGAATATATCTTTGAACACAGGCAATAGGGACAGATTAAAAATTAGCAATGAGGAACAACAGTGATGTCCTTTCAATTTCTGCTAATTTAACAATAGATAAAACCCCATTTTATTGAACTCAGGGTCATTCAGATTTCATGTAGACAATCATTTGGAAGCATTCACTGCAATTTTATAACTGATGGGGTATGTATGAATATGTGAGAGAAGTTAACTTCTGACCTTTATACATAATCTGTCCAGCACAGATGGAGAACTAATATTTCTTTGATTGGATTCTTGTTTTATTTGGCCAATTTTAAAAGACATGGTACAAAGTTTACTACCTAAACATTTATTACAGTTGAATTTTAAATACATTTAAAAATAAAATAGGGAAAGATGAACAATCACTTAAGAACTGTATATGACAATACAGGTATTATTGTTACAGTTGTTTCATGATGTACTTTGTCCCTTTTTTATAAACAAAAAAAATGGATTTTTTTAAAGGAAAACATGAAGCAATAACAAGAATATATTATCATGTCTTTCATTGCCTGATTTAAAAGAAAGTATAGATAAATTTAAGCCCAAGTTGTTTGCTCTCTTCTTTCTTGAACAGCACAGAGAGCATAAATTTATAGGTTTTGAGATAAACTATTATTTTTTAAAAAAACTTAAAAGAACAGCTATTTGAGATTATTTAGATATATAAAAGTAACAGTGTTGATGATCAGCATAATGATAAATTTGCTGTAATTATTAAATGTGCTGGACTTTGAGTGAAGAGAGTAGTGTTCTAAACCCAGCTTGGGCATCACTTTTTTCAGATAGAGGAGAATATTATAGGAGATAGATAGATAGATAGATAGATAGATAGGTAGGTAGGTAGGTAGGTAGGTAGGTAGGTAGGTAGGTAGGTAGGTAGGTAGGTAGGAAGATAGGTAGATAGGTAGATAGGTAGATAGGTAGATAGGTAGATAGGTAGATAGGTAGATAGGTAGATGATAGGTAGATAGGTAGATAGGTAGATAGGTAGATAGGTAGATAGGTAGATAGGTAGATAGGTAGATAAGTAGATAGGTAGATAGATAGATAATGCCCCATCTCATCCCAAATTGTTCCAGTACATATTGGAGGAAAATATGGAGAAGTCAATGAATGGAAGCCAAACAAAAAAGGAGAACTCTCTGAATGTCACCTTTGTTCTGCAATTAGATTAATGCAATTCAAATAAATAAATAGTAATTAAAATGTAATGAAAATGAACAGCTAAAGATGTAGTAATGTGATGATGACAATTAACACTTTTTGCCTAGAATCACTTAACTGCTTTGGAGCATGTGTCTCATAAACCTGTCAGCAGGCTCAATGATCACAAACTTTGGTTGCTGAAATCCAAAACACCCCAAAAGAAGTCCACTGCATATATTTTCTCTAGATGTTAGATACAGGTTTAGCTTCATTTTAGGAAGGCCTAGTGAAATATGAGGAACTAAATCTGTTGTAATTAACTGCTATCACATTAACATTAATGAATGTGTTCTACGTATGAATAAGTGTTCCTTCAATAGACTCTATTGTCATATTCTTGTTCTTAGCATTGGTACCTAAAACTGATGGATACTGATAAAGATAGGTAATGCCAGCACTGATTTTATTTTGGACCTTGCAGTGAATTATTAATATGTTCTATATTATTGAATATGTAACAGATACTGTGTAAAAATATGGTAATCATTATACTTTTCAATAGTTACTTCAATACTGTAAAGGAAATAAAAACATTTTCATGTAATTTTCTTAGAATTAAATTTCCCTTTAAAGCAATTGAAATAAAAATACATAAGAAGACAGGATTCTATGTGTCTTATATTAAAACCTTAATTTATTTATACTGTGTTTTAAATATGAATGAATAAATGAATCAAAGAGACTGATATTTTAAAGAAATTGTCATGGAAATTATTTTGGATCAACAGATCATGTGAGAAAATTGGAATGAGAAACAAAAGCTGTGTGACTACTTTCGTGATGATAGGTCTCTCTGAAAAACCTAAGCTGCAGTTGATGCTCTTTGTTCTATTCCTTGTTGTTTATATTATTGCCTTAATTGGAAATCTTGCTATCATTGCTGCCATCATTTCCTATCCTAAACTTCACAGACCAATGTATTTCTTCCTCTTCCATTTGGCTGTGGTGGACATAATCTGCACTTCTGCCATTATTCCCAAGATGCTAGGAAATATAGCAACCTCCAGCAAAGGTATCTCCTACTCTGGATGTATTGTTCAACTCTATTCATTCACCTGGTGTTTGGGAGCTGAGATGGTCCTCTTCACCATCATGGCTTATGATCGCTATGTGGCCATATGTCATCCATTGCATTATACCATCATGATGAGCAAGAAAGTATGCATGGCACTATCTACAGTGGTGATTCTTATAGCTATTAGTAACTCATGGGTTCATACTGGTCTAATTATGAGGCTCACCTTCTGTGGTCCCAATGGTATCAACCATTTCTTCTGTGAGATTCCACCACTTCTGGCTCTCTCCTGCAGTCCAGTAAGATTAAATGAAGTCTGGGTCTTCACAGCAGACATCTTCCTAGCTATGGGAAATTTCATGTTAACATGCTTATCTTACTGCTTCATTGTTAGAACAATCCTTAAAATTAAGACATCTGAAGGAAAGAAAAAGGCCTTCTCCACGTGTTCATCTCATCTTATTGTTGTGACCTTGTATTACTCTACAGTCATTTATACTTATATACGTCCAGCTTCCAGCTATAACTTTCAAAGAGATAAAGCAGTTGCAGCCTTATACACATTGGTTACACCAGTTTTAAATCCCATAGTTTATTCTCTGAGAAATAATGATGTCCAGGCAGCTCTTAAAAAAGTTTTCTTTATAACATGAGTTAGATAAGCAAGTCTCTCCATGTTCTTTCAGCAGAAATTCAGTGTTATATTTTTGTCTTGATTTATTTTAAGAATTGTACTAATTGTAAATGTGAATGTACAATATATATTATTTGTTTATTCAACATTTTATGACTTGAAGCTCAATGAATGAACTAACATTGTTTCAAAGTATGTTTGCAGGTGAGATGAAATAGGAGCTTTTTCTCTACAGTATTTTATGTTGAGTCACACAGAATGGTAGCATTAAGAGTTGAACACATTTGTGTAAATCAATCTTATGTAATTTAGAAAGGCCAATTCCAGGGTTCTTGTTTCCAGTGAAGAATTTTGGTTGACATGACTGCATTATTTTCTTGGAATTATTATGGTCCTAAAGCAAACAAACTAATGAAAAAAATCTGTGGCAAGATTAGTACAGTAAATATAACAGTTGGCCTTCTGGCTCTATTTATACTTTCTAAATAAGTATGTTGGGTATCAAGACTCTGAAGAAATTGAAATAAATTATTAGACTATCTTCTAAAATAGGAAAATGTTCCAACAGAAAACTGAAATTCAAATACTGTTGATTTTGTCAATGATAAGCAAAATTTGAAAAAAAAATACAATATAAAAGTAAGATAAAATAGATGAGATAAAATACTATCGTAATAAACAAAAAAGCATACAAATGAACACTCCTTATGTTGGAGATATATTGTTACATTTTTCTGGTTTTCTCAAGTAATATTTAAAAATTCTTGATGTTTCTTTGTATATCAGTTTCAAAGGAACTGCATTGTAAAATATATTCAGTTCATGTAATTGTTTTATTTGTAAATCTCCTAAATAAATAAAATAAAATAATAAAATAAAATACAATCCTACATTAAGCATTGAAATAGTACTATTTACCCCAGACTTCAAAAGTGTGCCTCCAAATGGATTACTATAAGGAAATTATGTGATGATAAATTGTGTTGCATTCATTGTTTTTTTTTTCTAATTCTCCTTTCCTAATTTCTCCTGTATTCTTTATAACCTAAAATTTTCACAATCATTGGAACTATAATTCCTAAATTTTCCAGCCAGTATGGAAATGTCTGATTGAAAATTTGGGTGATTGTAGTTCCAATAACTTGTAACAATAATTGTAATTATATTTGTAATAGAAGCAATATCAATAGCATCAGTGTAATTTGCAATATAAATATTATAGCTATGTTAATATTATTTAAAAATGCAATGTGGGAGAATCCAAAATGTATACAGAATAACATAATAATAGAGTTGGAAAAGACCTTAGGCAGGAAACCCTGTACTGTTTCAGACAAATGATTGTCTAATCTCTTCCAAAACCTCCAATGTTGAACAAATAAAGTTCAGAACTAATAGGAATAACTTGTTACAAATATGAATACTTAAAAATATGCAAAAACAGAAAAGGGCCAGGTGGGGATTTAAAAAAGGATAGAAGTAATGGACAACAGCCAACAATGGTATATGAGATTCTCATTATTATATTTAACTGCAATAAATATAACAAAAATATTCTGTCTTTCTGAATCATCCATAGTCATTGCACTTCCTTTAAAGGCAGGTTCTCATAGAAGCATTTATGTTGTTGCAGGTTTGATGTAATAATTCTCTGCATATTGAAACTTAGATCTCCTTCTTTATATTCAATGGCAAAATATAACTTATCTGAAGTTGAGCAAATATATTCCTGATGACTTCTGCCACTTAAGCTTCTATAATTAGCAGTAAATCTAGAAGTTTGCCAGTATTGATTTGATAGTTCAAAAGAATAGCAAATCCATTCAATATCAGATGAATCCCTCAATCCAGTTCAGTGAATTTCATTCATAGCGTGTTGAGTTTGAGCTGATTAAATTTCAGCAACTTCACCTAAGCATATTCATGAGCTCCAATGATTGCATAGCATTAAAATGTGGAAATGAAACAAAAGTTAACACAAAACAAATCTAAAACAAAGCTATAGCCTTGTGTAATCTGAATAAAGATGAAATAATGTACCCAAATCTCAAGTTGTCTATCTATTGTATACCCTCCATCCTCATATCTAATAGATATTAAATATTAATAGAGGATAAGATAGAAATTTGGGGTATTCACAATGCAAAAACAATAAATACAGCAGTACTGGAGATTCTTAAGGTAACCTTCTGATGCTGACATCCCCAGCAATAGTTCTTTAATTAAAGACAAATTATCTGGAGAGATGTTATTTAAAAAATAGTCATTATGTTATTAGGTAGATCAATAGCTAGCTTGAAAACCCACATATGAATGTTGCTATGCTGCTTCCTATATAAGGACTCTAGACATACTTGATTTATCTGATCTTGAACACATTTCCATGCAGAAAGCAAGGGAGTCCTTGCTTAAAGTCCATTCATCCAATGAATATTTGAGGTTATGATAACTCTGAAAAAACAGACTTGCAACTGTATCCTACAATTACGACAATGCCTGACGCCCAGCACATATGATAAAAATTTGAACCAGACCATATCTTTGACTGTATCCTACTTCCTAGTTGGTTTTCTTTCTTTCTTTCTTTCTTTCTTTCTTTCTTTCTTTCTTTCTTTCTTTCTTTCTTTCTTTCTTTCTTTCTTTCTTTCTTTTTTGCCTGACTCCCCTCACTGGGGTCACCATCCTGGCCACTGGGTCTTTGGGACTTTTTATCTGGCTGGGACTCTGGAACTGCTTGCATCCTTAGGCACTTTCTCTAGCAGTAGCAGCCACTCCCCAGCCCTGCTGAGCTTACACTCCTGCATATTGTCCCCCAGTCCCACTGTACTCACCTCATGCCTTGTCACATATGATCCAAGGGTGAAAAGGTAACTAAGATTTAAAAAGAGATTTAAAATGCAAAGTGATGTTGATGAAAAAATATTGATTTTGGAAGTTGGTGAAAGAGGTCCACCAACGAACTGAATTAAAAAAAAATAGAAATGATGTCATGGGATGGAATGCTAGAGTAAAATTTTAGCAATATCTATTGGAATAATATCAATAGAGGAGAATATTTGTAGTTCAAGCTTGGTTATTTTCTGAGCGTGGTTATTTTCTTGTAGACATTTCATTATCCAACTACATAACATCATTAGTGCTAGAAAGAAGTGGGCTTTAGAGCCAAGGTCACAACACACAAAGACACCAGATTGGAAAGTTAATGATTTGTTGAAGAGTGATATCAATAGTGCTATAGAAGTTTGTGTCAATTAAAATAAAAATGGAAAGAAATTCACAGTGAAAATTTTCAAAAATAATCCAGCCATGGATGTAAATGCTATAACTGGTTAAATATTTAAAATCTGGATTAGTGCATAGTGTAATGGCGATGTGATTTAACAATATGTTATTGCACCTGTATCATAGAAATTCAGCCCCAAGAAATATGCATAATGGATGGTGCAATTTTATGTCATTGTGTGATGGGAAAAACTGGAGGGGAAGGGGAAGATTGGGACATTTAAACAATTCCAGACTGCAGGCATTCCAGAAGCAAAGCTTTAGAAATAGAAAACTAGCAATAAAACTTATATTTGTTGTAATTCAAACACATTTATGCATATCCTAGAAATTCCTTCTCTTTAATGTAAATATAAAATTAATATTTTCAATAAATAAATATTAAAACTTGAATTTCACAATGATTATATTTGAAAGATTAATGTTTTAATGAAACAAATCAAAAGCTGGGATGTGATTGCTTTTCCTTAGCAGAATTGTTATGGCTGTCCCTAGTTGTATTTGAGTAAAGTTGTTTTCCTCTTCAGTGCTAATGAAACACCATCAAGTTCTTGTACAACCCCAGATTACTTACTGGACAAGTATTGATGGCTATATATATTTATTTGGGATATTTCCATTTTTAAAATATTTTTTGTATTTTAATTATAATAGATTTTTTAAATTTTAAGCTGCCAGAGTCAGATGTGCAGCTAAAGACTGAGTCCTGATTGCTAAAATGATTGAAGAGCTTCTTAGTAAAATTGTAATGTAGATAATTGGAAAAATTAAAAAT
Source organism: Thamnophis elegans (assembly GCF_009769535.1). Classification (NCBI taxonomy): domain Eukaryota; kingdom Metazoa; phylum Chordata; class Lepidosauria; order Squamata; family Natricidae; genus Thamnophis; species Thamnophis elegans. The sequence goes on from NC_045558.1 coordinate 110,433,301, forward strand.
AGAAACTTCTGTATCTGTGGATCATTTGAAAGTCCAATAGTGCAAATTCTGTGATTGCAATTTGATTTTTCATAATGATGTAATTAAGTTCCATAAAGGTTTCTGAAAATTGGGAAACAATTATAAGCATGAATAGTATAGTGTTATTTCTTCACAAATGGTCACATAACAAAAAAATACTACTTGATAAAAATAAAAAATAAAAAATGTGATATTAAAAATGTGGCAATAAGAAAAAAAAAGTCATTGAATAATTTGGAAAAAAGTTAACTATATTGCAGAGAAAAAAACTAAGAAAATATATTTTGATTATTTATATACATTAATTAAATTTAGATCCAAATCAGGGATCTAGAAATAAAACTTTTATTTAAGTTAAAGTAAAATATAATTTTTACTGAATTATTACACAATTATTACACATGCCATCTTAACATTTCTGAGTTTACTTTCTTGCAAAATAATTTCCTTCTTAATTTTTTTCTCAGAATGTCAGATTTTTTTGTGAATTTCTGTATTTTTATTGGGAAAATTCAAAGGCTAAACAACATTAGAAAACATATACAAACTACCTCAAAAAGATAGTTGCAACTCCATTCATGGCAATTGCACAAAATTATCTTCTCCTTGGAAAAATTAAAAGTAAAAAATGTATCTAAGAAAAGAGTATTATTTTTCTTTAATGAGTAATTATCATTATTAACATTATCTTCCTATTCCACTCTTTTGTCAAAAATGTCATCATATTTTTATTTAACAATCTACAGCAGAGGCACTTCATTATTTCATGATTGTAAATAATGAAAACAATTGGGACAGCAAAAATAATGTATGCAGTATTTCTGTTTTCTAAAAACAAAAACATAACACCTCATCTTCTTCTGGAAACACGCATGTTGTTATTGCTGTACTGTGGAAAAGCTCGATATCATCATAAAGATGTGTTCTAAAAGAATATAATTGCAGAATTTTCATCCCACCACCACTTCTTTAAAAAGAAACATAACTTCTAATTGTTTCATGTAAATACAATGTCTCTGTTTGTTAGATAGTCTTCTATGTTGGTGTGTACATATAAAGCTATATTTTAATGGTACAACTTATCAACTCAAATCAAACATGTATTATAATCCTAGGTCATCATAAGAAAGTTAGCATAGGGTAATTTAAATAGCATAGAAGATACATCAAAATATTAAAAGTGAAGATAAAAACAAGAGTCTAAAATAAGGTGACCAGATTTTCAGATTGGTAAAGAGGGACACCTTTGACCGGGGGGGGGGGGGGGCTTGATTAAAAATTTTATACGGAGCAACAAAAATTTTCATATAACGCAAAAATAGTATTGTAATTTTTTTTTATTTCAACATAACTACAATTTACAAATATAAATTATAATTGTTGTGAAACATCAAAATTTTGATCACGTGACCATGAGGATGCTGCAATGGTCGCTAAGTGTGAAAATGGTCACTAAGTGTGAAAATGGTAATCAGTCACTTTTTACAATGCCATTGTAACTTTGGTCACTAAGCCCATTATACCACCTTTCTTGCCACAGTTCTTAAGTGAATAACTGCAGCTGATAAGTTAGTAACATAAGGGATCTGTGATAAGAGCTGGAGGAAACACTTTATGGCTTTGAGGTGGATAGAAGCTACTTGAGATCGACCAATCAACCAGTCTCAAGATGTGGAGACTCTGGAAAGAGTGCAGAGAAAAGCAAGAAAGATGATTAGGGGACCAGAGGATAAAATATATGAAGAACAGTTGCAGGAATTGTGGATTTCTAGTCTATAGAAAAGAAGATCTAGGAGTGACATGATGGCAGTCTTCCAATATTTGAGGGGCTGCCCCAAAGAAGAAGGGGTCAACCTATTCTCCAAAGCCCCTGAAGGACAAGAAGCAATTGATGGAAACTAACCAGGGAGAGAAGCAACCTAGAACTAAGGAGAAATTTCCTGACAGTGAGGACAATTAACCAGTGGAACGGCTTCCCTTCAGAAGTTGTGGGTGATCCATCACAGGAGGTTTTGAAAAAGATAATGTACAACAGTTTGCCTGAAATGGTATCAGGTCTCCTGCTTGAGCAGGGGGTTGGACTAGATGACCTCCAGCTCCAGTATTCTGCATTCTTCTCTAAGAAAGACAACAGGGGCTGGAAAGTCCATTTAGTGGCTTGCAATGGCCATTGCAACCCTCATTCCACAATGTTGGTGTTGCAACTGTTGACCAGGGCTCTGGTCAAATCAGAATTGAGTTGGAGGGGACCTTGGAGGTCTTCTAGTCCTTCCCCCCCTCAAGCAGGAGATCCTATCCATTTTAGACAAGCGGCTGTCCAGTGCCTCTTCTTAAAATTTACTGACCGACGCTGCGGCTGAGCTGAAGCCGGCAAAGCCCAGCATCCCTGCCTGCCCAGCTGAGGTGTTTCTAGTGGAAGAGGGGGAGGGGGAGGCACCGCCGCTATAACTCATTAATACATCATAAATTCTCAAGCACCGGGGCTATAACTACCACAAACCCCACAAATCAAGCCCTCCAAGATACAAACCAACATGAGTTATTACTTTGTACATTCGTTCTCAGGACGCTATCCTAATGCCCCAGACTATCAGCTGTTAAATTATGGGGCCGGCAGATCCATGGATGGATCCTATAGAGATCCAGGCAACATGCACGCTGGCTCTTACGGGGGATACAAATACAATGGAATAGATCTGAGCATCAGCAGATCAGCCACCACCACCTCCTCCTCTTCCAGCCAATTTGGAGCGGTTGGGGAGACCTCTCACGTCTTTTCTGCCCAGGCAGCACTCAAAAGCAGGTTAAGAGATGCGTTCAGCTGCTCCTTGTCCTGTCCCGAATCCCTCCCTTGCACAAGCAGCACCAGTAGTGGCAGCGTCAATGAAAGCCGTAGAGGCAAGACAGCCAGGTCCTCCCACACCAACCAGTAGCTTCTGTCAGCGCAGTTAGCATCACCGCATTTGCCGAAATAGACGAAACCAGCGCATCCTTGCGAACCGAAGAGAGAGGTTCTCAAGCCAACAATGGCACCCAAGTTCAGACGGAGCTGAATGCCACCTCCACGCTGGCCGCATAAAGCCTGCCCCCTTCTTGTCTCCCACCCACCCCCTTCCCAACGGGACAAGAAGGTGGAGGCAGGGTCTTGCAAACAGGGATCATCGCACTCGCCACCTCCACCTTCCCCAGGAGGAGCTCTGCAGCGGGACAGATGAATGGAGGGGGAGATCGCCCCTTCCTCCTCCGAGCCCCCAAACCCCATCTTCCCTGGCCTGCACCCCTGTGCCCAGGCTCCTTTGGGTTTGGGGGTATTCTGAATGGGTGGAGTGGGGGATCCCTGGGGTGGAGGCCTCCTGGTTCAACGGTCTTCCGCAGCTCCGGAGCGAACCTTTGCCTTCCCCGCCCAGGATTGCAAGGCTGGAGGCCTTTGCAGCAGCCACCCCCACCCTCAGCCGGCCATACCTCGCCCGTACCATGAGCGGCGGGACCCACGCAGTTCCTCTCCTCCCTGGCGCTGTCCTGTGGCCGTGCGAGCGCTGGTGCGAGCACTGAATGGCCGGCCGGCCCAGAAGGCTGCCAGCAGGACTCGGCCGCCATTCAGTGACACATGTTTCGCGCAGGCCGATGTGGAAAGCAAGCGGCAAACCAGCACTTCAAAGTCATGCTGGCATTTTAGCGTGCTGGCAGGCAGGGCTGGAGCGAGTGAGCGTGCTTCATCCTGGTGGGTGCATGAGCGGAGCACTTTTCCAGTGCTCCTGTGCCTGGAGAGCTCCATCTGCATATGAGCCTGGGATCCACCACTTGCGCTCCGTTGCCCCGGCCTGCCACCTGCCTTCCCTATCTAGGGGGTCCTCCAGCAGAAGTAGCAGAGTCGCATCGAGCGCCGGTCTGCCTTCCTCCATGCTCTTCCCGCCTGGACGCCCAAAGCCTCCCAGCCCGCCCGGCCTGGGGCTAGTCAGCTGCAGTGCAGCGGGCGGTGATCCCACCACCATCTGCCCACTCACTCGTCCCGCCCGTCACTTACTCTGAGTTCAGAGAAGAAGCAGCGGCCCCAGGTGGCTCTTTTCGCGGAGGCTTTCCCACAGCTTGTCCAGAAGTGGGGCTGGAAAGGCGAGCTTGCTCCCCCGCCCATCCGCCAGCTCACTCACTAGGCTACCCTGCCCATGCGAGCAGCAGCGGATGGGCGGGGAAGCGAGTCGAAGAAGGCGCCAAAATTAAGCGGGGTCTTTTGGGAATGGCCCGCGACGTGGGAAAAATTATAAGAAGGCATGCCTGTCCCGCCAAATGCAGGACAGGCATGCCTTTAGATTAAGGTCTGGTCATCTTAATCTAAAACAATATAAGAGGAGCCTTAAATGGGTGTAGGGGAACATGAAAGTAAATATCTGGAATGTTATGTATTACAGAGTGCTGTAGTAAGGTGAGGTAGAGGCTCATTAAGTTCAGTTTATGGCATAGTTCATCATCTGATGAGTTTTAAGTGTTGTTGTACAGAATCTGGCAACATATGTTGTAACATTATTGGTATCTGAAAGTAGCAGGGAGGCATAGAACTCTCATATGAACTGTGGATATTTATGCAGTAATGGTGACATGAGGATAGTGTTTGAAATTAAAAGGCCTCTGATCTCCCCCTCCTTCCCCCTTAGTAGCCCTCTGAACTGCTAGAAAGTCTCAGAATAGACATACAATCCTAACTCATAAATTAGATTCTCACTCACTCCATCAAAGAATCTCCTCAAAATAAGGGAAAATTCTAGAACCCTTCATACTCCATATCTTGGGAGGATCTTTCTTTTTGGATTGTACACACCCTCAGCACAGCAGTCTAATAGGAATGAAGGCAAATATACATGTCCCAGGATAATATTGCAGGATCCAATCTGGTTTGGTTACTGGGACCAGGGATTTAGCCTTTTTCAGACTCATGCTTTCAGACTCAGGGAACTCCTCTCTCAGTAGAATACATTCTATGAATAGTATTTGTGTGGTTGTTATGTATTGAATATTTATAGTTTTGTTAAGCCCTGCTAAAGTGAAACTAACAGTTAGGGTCAACTAAAACTCCATCTTTTTTTGAGGGAAACTTAGAACATTCATATTTGGGTCAGTTTTCAAGCATTATGATTGGTTAAGACCCTGTGGGCCCAGAGTATAAATTACAGGCATTTGCCTGCTATTCCTCAGTTCCAGTTTGAGTTAATAAATGCTGTTGTAACTACGCTAGTCTGGTTCTTGCGGACTGAAGCGCACTACACAATAGTGGTGCCTGATTGTGTGTGGCTTTTTAGTTGTTGATTCGGATGTTGATGGCTTTGTTTCTTATGCTGCCAAGTCCTGTCTCATAAGTACCTGATAAGAAAATCAGCACTCCTGTTGATTGATAAGAGGCCCTTTTCCTAGACTTCAATCATTTTTGCCTGAATTAACTGTTTTCAGTAGTCTTTTAAGGTCAATGAGGGCTCTTAAAAATATTGCTACATCATTTGAATAAAGTAGAACAGAGATGCCACTGTTGAGATGATCCTGGGAATTATATCTTACTTTGAGTGAGTTTCCTTAATGTAGGATACATAGTATATTTCAGTTTTTCAGTTTTGGCTTATTTGTATGCCGCCCTTCTCCAGGAGGGACTCAGGGCGGTGAACAACTCAAAAGGGAAAGGGAACATAAACAACAGTACACATAATTAAAATACACGAAAATCACACAGCCATACCAGTCGAGAGGGGAGGGGAACTCATCAACCCCAGGCCTGCCGGCACAGCCAGGTTTTGACGGCTTTCCGGAAGGCCTGGAGAGAGGTGAGGGTCCGGATCTCCGCAGGGAGTTCATTCCAAAGGGCCGGAGCTGCTACAGAGAAGGCCCTCCCCCGGGTAGTAGCCAGATGGCATTGGCTGGTGGACGGAACCCGGAGGAGGCCGACCCTGGGTGATCTGACGGGTCTTTGGGAGGTAATTGGCAGCAGACGGTCTCTCAAGTACCCAGGTCCAATACCATGAAGGGCTTTATAAGTTACGACTAGCACTTTGAAGCGTATCTGGAGACCGATCGGCAGCTCACGGAGGATAGGTGTAACAATCGCTCACACGGCTGCATTCTGGACGAGTTGAAGTCTCCAAATACTCTTCAAAGGCTGCCCCATGTAGAGCGCATTGCAGTAGTCCAGTCTTGAGGTCACGAGGGCGTGAGTGACTGTTGCGAGTGCCTCCCGGTTCAGGTAGGGGCGCAACTGGTGCACCAGGCGAACCTGGGCAAATGTCCCCCTGGTCACAGCCGACAGGTGATGTTCTAAAGTCAGCTGTGGATCCAGGAGGACTCCCAAGTTGCACGCCCTGTCTGAGGGGTGTAAATTTTCACCCCCCAGCCTGAGTGATGGAATAATAGCCAAATTCTTGGGAGGAAAACACAACAGCCACTCGGTCTTGTCTAGACTGAGTACAAGCTTGTTAACCCCCAACCAGACCCTGACAGCCTCCAGGCACTGGCACATCATGTCAACCACCTCACTGAGTTGGCACGGGGCGGACAGATATAGCTGAGTATCGTCCGCATATTGATGGTATTTGATCCCGTGCCGTCGAATGATCTCACCCAGTGGCTTCATGTAGATATTAAACAGAAGGGGGGATAGGACCAAACCCTGAGGAACCCCATATTTCAGGGGCCTAGGGGTCGACCTCTCTCCCCCAACTAACACCAACTGCGACCTGTCCGAGAGGTAGGAGGAGAACCACCAGAAAACGGTGCCGCCCACTCCCACCTCTCGTAACCGTCACAGAAGGATACCATGGTCGATGGTATCGAAGGCCGCTGAGAGGTCACGGAGCACCAGGATGGAGGAATGACCTCCATCCCTGGCTCTCCAGAGATCATCGGTCAGTGCGACCAAAGCAGTTTCCGTGCTGTAGCCAGGCCTGAATCCAGACTGAAAGGCATCCAGATAATTGGCTTCATCCCAGGACTGTCGGAGTTGAGAGGCTACCACTTTCTCAACAACCTTCCCAATGAAGGGAAGGTTGGAGACTGGACGGTAGTTGTTCAAACTAGCTGGGTCCAACGATGGCTTCTTCAGGAGGGGTCTCACCACCGCTATCTTCAATGCCGGTGGGAAGAAGCCCTCCCGAAGAGAAGCATCCATCATCGCCTGGAGCCAGCTCCGCATCACCTCCTTGCTGTTCGCGACCAGCCAAAAGGGGCACAGGTCCAGTACACATGTGATAGCACTCACCGCTCCCATGGCCTTGTCCACTTCATAAGGAGCAACAGGTTGAAAGTCAGTCCAGAGGTGGTGTTCAAGACCTTCCCCCGGTACCCCGGCTGGTTCTGCGCAATTGGAGTCCAGGTCCATCCGAAGACGAGCAACTTTGTCCGCGAGGAACTGGACATATTCCTCTGCTCTACCTTGTAAAGGGTTATCCGCAACCCTCGTATTTAGGAGGGAGCAGGTCACCCTAAACAAGGCGGCAGGGCGAGACTCAGCAGACGCTATCAGAGTGGCAATGTGATTGTTCTTAGCTGTCCGTATTGCCGATAGATATGCTTCGATGCAGGTTTTCAGGAGTGCTCGGTCTGACTCGGATTTACTGGCCCTCCAGCGGCGCTCTAGGTGTCTCTTTTGGCACTTCATCTCCCGGAGGTCCTCAGTAAACCAAGGAGCCCTCCTGGATCCAAGGTGGCGCAGTGGTTAAATGCAGCACTGCAGGCTACTGCTAGATCAGCAGGTCAGCGGTTCAAATCTCACCGGCTCAGGGTTGACTCAGCCTTCCATCCTCCCGAGGTGGGTAAAATGAGGACCCGGATTGTTGGGGGCAATATGCTGACTCTCTGTAAACCGCTTAGAGAGGCCTGAAAGGCCTATGAAGCGGTATATAAGTCTACTGCTATTGCTATAATTGCTATTGGATCCACTGCTGCAGATCGGCCATAAAGGCGCAATTCTGTGGAGAGCCTCAGATGCTACCGAGTTCCAAGTAGCAACTAAGGTCTCCACCGAACTGCGGATGAGAGTATCAGGCATAACGCCAAGCACCGTCTGGAAACCCTGAGGATCTATAAGGCACCTGGGGTGGAACCACCTAATCGGTTCCTCCTCCCTACAGCGGGGGATTGGTCTCCGAAAGTCAAGCCTCAGTAGGAAGTGGTCTGACCATTACAGGGGCAAGATCTCACTACCCCTCAAACCAAGATCACAACTCCACTGCTCTGAGAGAAATACGAGGTCGAGTGTGTGACCCGCTGAGTGGGTCTGGCCCTGGATTACTTGGGTCAAGCCCATGGCTGTCATGGAAGCCGTGAAGTCCTGTGCTCCATCAGAGTGTTCGCCGAGCAAAGGCAAGTTAAAGTCCCCCAGTATCATAAGTCTGGGGAACTCAACTGCCAGCTCGGCTACTGACTTGAGGAGCAAGGGGAGGGCTGTTGTCACGCTGTTGGGAGGCAGGTACATCAACAACAAGCCCACTTGACCTGCAAGGTCCAACTTCACCAGCAAGGACTCACACCCGACAAGCTCCGGAGCAGGGATCCTACGAGGAACTAAAGACTGTCGGATAACAATGGCCACTCCTCCGCCCCTTCCCTGAGGTCATGGTTGATGAAGCACCTGAAAACCCTCCGGGCACATTTCTGTGAGGGGGACTCCTCCCTCCGGGCCCAGCCAGGTTTCAGTAATACATGCCAGATCTGCCCCCTCGTCTGTAATTAGGTCCTGGACGAGAGGAGCTTATGAACCACAGATCTGGCATTTAGCAACAGCAACCTGAGACCAGGGTCCTGATTACTCACACCATCTGGCCTTGGAGTGGAACTCACAGGGCCGGAAGGGGGGATCCCTCAAATATAGGGAACCCTCCTTCCCCGGTAATGGCTTGCCCTGAAGTTCCCGCCATATCTGCCCCTCCCCATTATGACTCCAATGTTCTGGCCCACTCCCGCATCTGTGGTCCCTTCACCCTCTCCCCCAGCTACTGGGTTCATCAGCATGCCCTTCGACACACACAACCAAGGGCCGGGACCAGGGCCGGGGCCCCCTAGCACTTCTGCCAAAGCACTCAGTGCAGGAGGTCCCAGCTAAACTCCCGGCCCACCAAACACACCCATGCATACAACCGGTCAATCCCCACAATACAAGTTAAAAACAAAAACAGCAATATAATAATAAAAGTGGGACATTCAGTCAATCACAGTCATACCATACACTCCCCATACATATAAATATAAAAATCAAATAAAAAATTTACAAATGTATAAAAAAAATGCCAAAGATGTTGGTCAATTGAGGAAGCCTCAATTTCTTTCACAATGTAACTTGGAGTATAGAATCAAATGCTGCTGCAAAGTTTATGAAGATGTCGAATAAGGGGAAATTGTTTTATGGAAGGAATATTTTTCAATGAGATGATCACTAGTCATTGATCAATTGTGAATTGTTCTTCCCTGAAGCTCTTCAACTAGACTGGAGGAAATTGTTAGAATAGGGCCAAGCTTAAAGTCCTTGCACTGCAGAAAATGACATAGGCTTGTCCTCTCTCTGAATCCCTGAAATATCTGACTATTCCTAAAGGAATCCAGTCAATCCAGTCAGCATAGATCACAAACAATTAGTCTGAGACTATTCATGAATGCTTCTGGTTGCTTACACATGACAAATCTGCAAATATGTTTTCTTGTTTCAACTAGTCTTTGAATTTCCAGTTGTAATTGTAATCTGCCTTTGGGTACAGCAAGTTTTTTCTCTCCCTTCTGAACTATCCATTTATCAAGTTTTTTTTTCTCATGAGAAATCAGGAGAGATTTGTATTCTGACAAACAGATGGGCAGAATCAATGCAGAATGGAAAGCATAACGTAGATTGCTGGCAAGCAGAGATTCCAATTCTTTAGCAGGAATAATATTATTTGGCTTATCCTGGGAAAGAAAAGATGAAGGAAACTTTCTTTTGTGAGTCAGGTTCTGGAGAGGCTCTCATATTTGGAAGCAGATGAAGGTATACCTCCAGAATGGGTTTCTGAGAATGTGTTGACTTATTTAGTAGGCAAGGTGGTTTATTATTGATGCCAACTACTTGGAATTGCATGCTCTCTTGAATATTGATGGTATGGAGTTGTAAGAAGAGTCACTATTTGTGTCACTTTCACTGTTTGTGAAAAAGTTAAGTATTGTACATTTAGGTCTTTTGGTGAAAAATAAATATTTTTTGAGATTCAGAAATGTGCTGAGAGTGAGAACCTGAATTGGGCAGATGTATTAAGTTGGTGCTGAAATTTTATATTACTATGAGCACTGGGAGGATGTGTCAGAATTGTTTTGATGTCTACTATTTTTTTTGTTTTACTTAGATTTATAAATTCTGTATTTATATATTTAATTTCCAGCCTTGATGTGTGGTTAGGCTCTTCATTTTAGGCATGGCTGGTAGATTTTCTGTGTATAGAGTATAAGATTTTATGGATGTTATCTGCAGGTAATCATTATTTGTTGCTTTCCCAGAGATGATATATTTCACTAATCTGTTCCATGACTTCTGAAAATAATTGCTACTTTCCCCCAGTTTTACAAGAGGATAATGTTATATCATGTCCACCATTAGCTATTGATCCTCATGATTATATTATTAATTTTATTTTTATTTAGTTTACTTATATTCTGTCTTTATTATTTTTACAAATAACTCAAGGCAGTGAACATATCCAATACAGCTTCCTCTTCCTATTTTTCCCACAACTATAATTTTGTGTGATGTGTTGCACTGAGAGAGAATGAATGGCTCAAAGTCACCCAGATGGCTTTCTTGGCTAAGGAGGGACTAGAAATGGTTTCCCCCTTTCTAACTTTATATCCCAAGTGAAGATGAGGATGAAGGGAAAGAGAAATATAAATATTCTATCAAACAAGTAGGACCACAAGCCAATTATCATATATCTTTACTTGACATAAATACGATGGCAAACATTGAGACAATAAATAAAAATCACAAATAACAGGGGCATGCAGTCTGGGGAGGCAGGGAGGCAGAACCTCACCACTGTCATCATGAAAAGAAAAAAAGTGTAAAAGGAAAAAGGCAAGAGCTGAGGTCAGGCTGAGCTAGTTGCTGCCAGAGTCACAGTGGATGACTCTGCTTAATGCTTAACTGTTTAAAAAAAGCCTCTAAAAATGCCCTCTACAGGAGGTGGCAGGAGAACAAGGTGCCTCATCTAGTCTGACTTTATGATCACTCGAGCAGAGCTAAGCAAGGGTTAAAAGCCGAAAAATTTCTGACGTAGATGAGGCACGTTGTTTTCCTGCCTCCTGTAGAGGGCGTTTTTTTAGAGGCTTTTTTAAACAGTTAAGCAGAGTCATCCACACGGTGACTCTGGCAGCAACTAGCTCAGCCTGACCTCAACTCTTGCCTTTTTCCTTTTACATTTTTTTTTCTTTTCATGATGGCAGGCAAGAGCAGAGTTGAAATCCTCTCTGAAACAACTGGAAAAGGTACATGTGGGTCGGAGGGAGGGGGAGGAATTCAAACTTCATTCTCCTGGTGCAACTTTGTGTGTGTGTGTGTGTGTGTGTGTGTGTGTGTGTGTGTGTTTTGAGAGAGGGGTAGGGAGCATATTGAGACAGTTCTTTAGTTTACACACTATGTAACACTTTAATACTATGCCTTTGGGTCTTCTGAAATTTTAATTATCCAATCATAAGCAAAAACAATGTTTTCAGTAGAATGAATTTCCACTTCTACTTACACCTGCCAGCCAATATGCTGCTAGTGTTATTGCTAACATGGGATGAGGAGGAAAACCTAATTTTTCTGAATCCTGGTGGAACTTTGTGTGTATGTGTGTGTGTGTGTGTGTGTGTGTGTGCGTGCATGTGCGTGTGTGTGTTTGAGAGAGGGGGAGGGAGGGAGAGAGGTAGGAAGGAGGGGATGGGAGAAGAAAAAGAAAAAGAAAGAAGGAAAGTTATTTAGCAAAGGAGCAAAACAAATGCTGTTGCTTTAAATCGGAACTGAGCATGCCTGGCTGTGGAATTCTGGGAGTTGAAGTCCACAAGTCTAAAAAAATTGCTGCCTCACCAGCCATAAAACTCACCACACGTCACTGCAAATAACCATAAAATTTCCTAAGCCAATTCAAATCAACAACCCCTTATCTACTTAAATAAGAACCCTTTTTAATTTTAATTGTTTCTTATTCTGCAAGTGTATTTATTATTAAATAAACTTACCAATAAAGAAATATTTAAGTCATTCTATTTGTCTTTTTTTAACAATAGAATGAATCTAATTAACAATAACTTTTATACTTTATAAGCATTCATTTCATTTTTTGAATTTTCCCTTTGAAAAATAATACATTAATCTTATTATGGTATGCAATTCTAAGTGAAGTCACTTGATCAATAAAATGTTTCTTATTATTTATTTTATTACACTTCTAGTACTTTCTACATGTTACGCTCAGAATGACTATTTGCTCTACATCAATATTGTAACATAACAATGTGAAATATAAACCAACAACTTTTTGTTGTGCATTTGCATGTTTATATAAATAGTTTTGTATCTCTAGGAATATATTTGCAACTATTTTCAAATATTTTTTTTAATTTATTTCTTTTTAAGTCTGCATATAACTAGGTTTAACATAGGATTTAAAACAATGAATCAGATCCCTTCTCCCATCTCAAAGTCCAAAATCATTGCTGCCTTCTAAGAATGTCAGAGGAGATGCTGCCATTGCGTATTTTGATCATAATTTCAGAATCTGTAAGATATCTGGATTTTCTCCCCTTCTACTCCAGTGGGATTCCAAGCAAAAAATGTAAAAAAAAAAAATCAAATGATAATAATTCAGATTATTTTTATCCATATGTTTCAGAAAAATGGAAGAAGAGTTTTGTGATTCTGGTAAGAAGAGGCAGTAATTGAGTATTACTGGAATAAAATTAGAATATGAAAAAGAAATTGTCATTATTGTAAATACAACTTGTTATTATCCTTAGCTGAACTGAATATTAGATATTATACCAAAAATATGTGTAACCAACATAAACATATTTCATTTTTAAAAGAAAAAAATTAAGTTAAAGTATTATTATTTTTTAAAAAAATACAAAACTAGAACAGAAAATGGAAAACACTGATACAAAAAGTAATGTTGCAGAAGGTAGAAAGTATTTTATCATTGCAATTATTATTATTTTTACCTGATTCTATGTTGACTGTCATGCAGAATTTGCAAGAAATGAAAATGTTAATGTTTTATTTGACAATATTATGAAAAGCAAAATCATGATGTTATTTCAACATAAAATTAAAGAAATCTTCCTGTAAACACTATGGAAACCACTTTTTCCTTCCCAAGATTAATAGTGGCATATTCACAATAAAATAAAAATTGGAGAATTGAAATACTATTCATTGCAACTTAAATTGTGAATACTCCATTACAAGTAGGAAAAGCTGATGAAATAAGTAAAGAATGATGCTCTGTTATTCTTATAATCAGTGATATTGAACATCACGGGTCCACAACCCCCTGGTCCATGACTGTTACTGGTCTGTAGCCCATTAACCATCAGGCCATGCAAGCAGCAAGTAAGCATGTGAAGCTGCATTTGTGCAAGCGTGGCATTAGGTTGCACCTGCCAAACCATTCCCTCTCCATTGCCACAATTGCTGTGGTCCTTAGAAACAGTGAGGATCGCTGAGAATTATCCATCTAATTTCATAGATAAATTCAGAGCATAAGAAATGAGTTTCTTTTTGAGGATCGGTTTGGGCATATGCCAAAGCATAATACTGGAAAAGGTTTTTTTTTATTGGGAAGATTTTTCTTCTTCTTCTTCTTTAATTTCTAAAGTAGTTCTTGTCTTTGTCCTTCAGAACAACCAACAACATTATTATTTTACGCAGGGTTTGCCATTTTTTCTTAACTACCATTTTTATATCTTTATTTTTTAGGCTGTATATTATTGGATTCAACATGGGTGTTAACACAGTGTATTGGATAGAGATCACTTTCTCCAGATCTGTAGGAGATTGAGAACTTGGATTCAGGTACCTGGAAAAAGCTGAAAATAAAAACATGCAAACCACAATGAGATGCGAGCTGCATGTGGAAAAGGCTTTGCTCCTGCCTTTTGCTGAATGAATTTTTAAGATAGAAGAAATAATATAAATGTAAGATACAACAATAAGAAAGAAGGGTGTAATAGCAAAAATAATAACTGAGCCAAGTAAGAACATATAATTCGTAAACGTTTTGCTGCATGATAAGTTCAAAAGCAGAGGAAGTTCACATGTATAGTGATTGACTAAAGGAACCCAACAAAATTTCAAATATTTCAAAGGCAGAGAGTTGATCAATGCATCCAAGAATCCCATTATCCAGGATCCTCCCACCAACTGCCTGCACATTTGTTTTTTCATAATTAATGAATAATGCAGTGGGTTACAAATTGCAATGTAGCGATCAAATGCCATTATTGAAAGTAGAAAGAAATCCACACAAGCAAAATGGGTAAAAGAAAAGATTTGTACAATGCATCCTACCAAAGAAACTGTTTTTTTATGTGTAATATAATTTCCCAGCATCTTTGGGACAGTGACTGTTGAGTAGCAAATGTCAATGAAGGCTAGATGACTGAGAAAGTAGAACATAGGAGTGTGAAGGCCATGTTCGGTCCTAATTATCAGTATGATCAAAAGGTTTCCTAATACTGTTATTGTGTATATAGTTAGAATCACAAAGAATAGAATCATCTGAATTTCTGGATTTCTTGAAAGTCCCAAGAGTATAAATTCTGTAGTTATGGTTTGATTTTCCATTGAGAATTGACAAGCATCAATATAGTCTGTCTGAGGAGAAAAATATATATGAATATTTACTAGATAAACTATATATTTGCTGTTGGTGTACTATCTATTAAAGTAATTATGATTAGAATATATTTGATGAAAATAAATATTTAGCTATATACTGTATTTATGAAGAATATTGACTTTTAGTTAGACCTTGATGGTTAATATACAAGTTATGTAGACATCAATACATTTGTTTAACAAATTGTGACATTTCATATAATTCCTGGTTACAGATTACTTAAAGAAATTGTAGCTTCTTGGTAAAATGAAATCCATATTAGATATAGGTTGAGATTTCAATAGGAGCATTACACAGATTCTGTTTATTATTGTGACAATATTGTACATTGTTTCAAACTATACCAATATAAAATACCAAATATTAGATTGAAATTTCTTATATATTTTAAAGTTTTGGGAAGATAATCTTTTAAAAAAGAATGCTTGAAAAAAATGAGTGCCTAATATTGCAGGATTTGGGTTTGGCTAGTCTAAAGAAAAGAAGAGTCAGGAGTGACATGATAACCACATTTCGGTATGGATGGCTGCCAAAAAGAAGAGGGGGTCAAATTATTTTACAAAGCACAAGAGGGCAGGACAAGAAACAATGGTTGGAAACTAATCAAAGTGAGAAACAATCTGGAATTAAGTATAAATGTCCTAACAGTGAGGACAATTAACCAGTGGAACAACTTGCCTTCAGAAATCATGGGAGTTCCATCACTGGATATTTTTAAGAAGAATCTAGACCAGGGCTATCAAATTAACCAGTGGAACAACTTGCCTCCAGAAATATGGGAGTTCCATCACTGGATATTTTTAAGAAGAATCTATACCAGGGCTATCAAATTCATGGCCTGCGGACTGGATGCATTACAAGCTGGCCACACCCACACCCAGTTTAGGGAAAGGGAAAAATGTCCCAATACACCATGTGATGCTGCCGTGATAATGCAAATTTGATACCCCTGGACTGGACAGACACTTATCTGAAATAGTATAGGTTCTCCTGCTTGAGTAAGGGGCTGGACTAGAAGACTTCCAAGATCCCTTCCAGCTCATTTATTCTTTAAAAAATACATTAAAATAACTTTTATTTTAAAATGACAGTTTTCATAGTGATTAAGCATACTTTTAATCTCTAATTATGATTGTAAATATTTTTGTCCTTTCCAAAAGATTGCCTTTTTATATTTCAATTAAAATACTTTTTTTAAAAAAAATGGAACTATAATGTTATAGTGACCACAAAACTGAAATTATTGCTAATTTTTCATGTTTATTTTTTTAATTTAAATTTTTCTCTACATATTCTAAGTTGCTGTATCATAAACAATATAATTTGCTTTTTAACAGTTTGTCAGAGAAGAGACCAAATCCAATCCATTTTCCCATCAAAGTTGAAGACAAATTATTATTTTTTGTAATTTTAGCTACAGATGTTTAGTGCTACTTATTAGTTTGTAATGACAGTAATATGAATGGCTCAAAATAGTCATATCCTAGCTAGAACATGAAAAGTTCCTTAGATGAAAGAAAAGTAATTTTCCATAATCAAAATAATCATTTAAATGAGCTAGTGAATTGACACTATGCTTAAAAGTAACTTTAAAAAATAATCCTTTGACTCACCTGTAATCTTAATGAGCTAAGTAACAAATTAATTTCAAAATTATCTGATTGTTTCCCAATCTCACTACCTTAGTAATCTGTTTCCTTCATATATAAATTTATTCAGCCACCATTAAAACCTTTATAAACTGACCTCATTAGCCTTTTTAAAAAATCAGATTGTGCTCAATTTATTTTTGAAGTGGGAAACAAAGAATTGTCTTGTGTAAATTTTCCCTTGAAATTTCTTTAGCTTTGTGAATTCTCAAAGGAGATTCATTTGTTAAAAAAAAAAGCCATATATACCAAGTAAACTTTGAACTGGAAGTTTTAGATTCAGAGAAAAAATGATTCAATTTGAGGTTGGATCTGAATTTTAATGCCAATTTGAGATCAGAGGAAAAAATATCTATAGGCTATAATGGAAAATAATTGCCATTATCACACCTTGGGTGCTATCATGTGTAGGTAACACATTATCTGTTCTGAGAAAAATGGAGTGTCTGTATTTTGGGTTGACTACACTAAAGTTGGTCCAAAGTAAAGCTGAATAAATCCATGACATACAAGATACAGCATGAATTTAGAATAGGATATGACAGGAACGTGTCTTGGGAAGCAAGAGAGTGGTTTCCAACCAAAGGAAGAGATTAGGAACATGCTTTACATAACCAACATTCCTGGTCATTCATAATTACAGAATTTAATACCTTGCCTCTGAAACAACCACAGTTAGCTCCACTGCTTTCCCATGCTTAGCACCATTGCTTAGTTCACAGTATGACTCAGGTGTAAACTCGATTGGATTGCAGACCACATTGACATTGTGGTTGTCCTTGGGGGCCCGGGTCAGGGGCATGGCTTGGGTGGTCATGGCTGATTGGGTGTGGCCTGAGGGGCATGGCCAGCTTGACATCACTTCTGGGGGCAGGCCAGTGTTGGGGAGGGAATCTAGGGGTCTCCAGCTGGTGGGACAGTGGGCAGAAGGCTCATCCCATAGGGGTGATGCAGGGGGTGGAGAATAGGTGCTGCTGCTGTAAGGTGATGCAAGGACTGGAGTGGCTGATGCTAGAAAATGTCAGCCATTCTCGCTCGCCAGCCTTTGTGTGCAGGGCTGATGTTTTCCAGCCCCTCATCTGACACATGATGGCTCCGGAGACTGCTTCACTGGGCTCACCATCCCAATAGTATGCAGAATAGTGACATCAGCAGCAGGCAGAGGCGGGGGACACATGATGCAGAAAGCTGGATGTGCCACCTTGTCGCACTGTCTGTTTTGACTTCATTTTTCCACAACATCCTACCCACTTTACTCACATCTACAGAGAACAAATACAAAGGAAAACACCCTGTGATGGGAGCCACTCCCCTTTCTCCAGCATGCATGGGCATTCAGACTATAGAGATCTTTCAAGGGAAGGAAGGCAGAGGAAAAAGGAAGGTCATCTCCTCATAGCTCTAGCATTACGCTAACATGATTTCTGAGATCCCAGGGGGTGGGGGATGGACAAGTATGGAAATGGAGAAAGTGCCAGTTTAGGAGATGCAGTTGGCATTCAATCTGAATTCATCGCATTGGTTTTATCCCCAACTTAGCAAGCAAGCAATGAGATCCCTGTATGCAACCAAGCAGGGAGTTTATGTGCAGAAGTGAGCTGAATGCTTTCCTACTATTAAAACAGGCACAGTCATGCTTTGTTTTGTTCCAGGCCAGCATATGCTTTGTGCACCTTCAAATCAGTTTTGACTCCTGGATTAGTTCCTGCATTTTCCCATCCCACTGTTTATTTTGGTTAGTGACTGAAGACCAGGTCACCAATGGTCAGCTTCTCAGCCACTTCGGAGGTCTTGCCCTTGGCCTGCATGAGGAGCATGTTCTCTTCATGCACCTGATGCATCACGGGCCTGCCATGGGCTGCTGCTGCCATAGCTCATCAAACCCACCCAGCCCAAAGGAGGTGAAGTGGCCAGGTAGAAAGTCCATGAGCGAGAAAGCCAGATCACCGGACCTGGCCACCCAAGTCCAGCAGAGATGGGGAGGATTTCCTCACTCGCAATAGCCGTCTTTTGACTGCTTGGCCTAGGTGTGATCTACCATCTCTACTTGGCCTTTCTAACTGGCTGCTTCACCTCATTCATGCTTGGTGATCCAGGCAGTGATGACAGCAGCCTAATAGACCTGTGTGAGCTGCTGGTAGCCTCGTTAGTGGCAGTAACCCACAGTGATGCTGAGGTGCATTGGGTGCATGAGGGGAATGTGCTCCATGCATGAGCCCAGACTTCTGAGGGGGTTGAAGAGATGACCAATGGTGACCTGCTGTACAACTACAAGCAAAAATATATTGGACAGAATAGGTGGGGCAATTGTGTATGGCAGCAAACACCCCACACCCTCCTTACCTTGTCTTGGCTCTCAGCAGCAGCCAAAGGCAGAGGTCAGTGGAGAGATATGTGGTCCGGCCAGCTGGATGTACCAGGAAGCCTCCTGGCCTGTCCCAGTCACATGGAGCAAGCACATTCAGTGGTCTGAATCACTTGCCATCCCTCCTGACTCTGTCTGCCATTGGTGCTGCCACTGTGCCTGCACCTTGGATGGCCAGCTGCGGAACCACTACTACCATAAACCTTCCCCCTGTACACACACACTTGAAAGGTTGGTAAGCACTGTCATCCTAGAAATGGTAGGGGACTGGCCCAATCACTTTGGCCTGGCCCAGCCCATCCTGGTATGCACACATATGCCTACCTGCTTCTATGAGCACACACACCTGCCAGGATGGGATTCACTGGGCCAAAGAAATTGCAGGCTGGCATCTTACCATTTCCAGGACAGCTAAGTAACCGAATCTGACCACATTGCAGGCCGATCTGGCCTGTGGGCCTTGAGTTTGAGACCCCTGACTTAGGGCTTGGTGCTGTCCAGATAACAGGCTTTGACTGTTCAGCATTTGAATCAGTGACCAGCTACAGAAAGAACATTTATAAACTGCAGGCGGAGAGTCTCATGGGTTCTCCTCAACATCAGAAAAGTCTAGAATAGAAGGGAAAATTTAAAGCTAGTGTGAAGGTGGTGTTCGTTACTTTTATACATGTCCATTTGCTTGTGGAAGGCCCAGGTATGGGTGTTCATCATGTTTATTGTGCTCAAGTGCAATAAATTCTTGTCCCAATTAGTCATGGACTTTCAATTAAATTTAACAGAAAAGGATTCATATTTTTGGATCCTCAGAGGAGTTCTCAAATGGATCTCAGAGGAGTTCTCAAAAATTAATGGACAATAATATTTGTAAAAAAAATTTGTAGTTTTGCCATGTTCTTCTATAACTTCCTTTCATTTCCCCCACAGCACAAGATTAATGGTATTTACTCTGACAAGTACAGGATAGTTTCATCACACTGACATTAAAATTTATGCTCAAGCTGAGGAAATGAGATTTTGCATACTGTTGGGAAGCCTTGCCTAGTGTTAAGATCAATTATATTGATTTGTTGTAATTTGTGCCAAGTATTGAATCAATAAATCCAATATTGCAAACCAAATCTATTTTCATTGGCATAGAAATATTTGACTGTCCAGAGATTCTTCTAGGAAGATAGTTTAACATTGTTACTGTGAATATACAGTATGCATTATGAACAAGGGTATTATCCTTTGGTGTTGAACTGTATCATTCATTTCGATGCAGACATTATCTGTGTTTAAAGAAAAATGTTGTTATTTAATATCAATTAGCCATCCAGGAAAGTTTACCATTCCAAAAACAGATGAAAAAGAAAAGAATAAAATTATTTGCCTGTTAATTACTTGTTAATCCCTGCTTATCTGGACATTATCTTCAGGAGAAAATATATTCTGGTCTTTTTGTTTCTTCTAACCAAACCATTCAAACTCAGCCCAAACCCCATTTGGCTTCTCCATTTAGACAGATTGAGATAATAATTTTTGAATTATTTCAACCAATATTTCAGGATTCATGAACACTTGTACCCTGTTTTCCCAAAAATAAGACCTCCCCAGATAATTAGTCTAATTGGGCTTTTGAGACCATGGGCTAAAATCAGCCCTCCCCTGATAATAAGCCTTCCGAAAATATTGCAACACAGCAGCAGCCAGGAGGTGACCATGCTCGCCACCTCCTGCACCCCCAAAATAGTAAGACCTTCCCCAAAATAAGGCCAAGTGCTTATTTCATGGGTCAAACATGATACTTCCAACATTTGTTTTTGCAAATTCCAAAATAAACTCAATGAGTTCCCAAACAATTTTATTCAGAGCTTTTTAATGTATAGAAATGCATATTGCAAGAAGTTAAAAAAAAACCAGTCATCCTATTTTCAATCTCTTATTTTATTCCAATCATATTTTATATAATCAGATCCACAGATTTGAAGAAGAAAAAATATTTATTCATTTTAACCTTTAAAAAAAGGAAAAATCTGGTTAGAAATATGCACAAACATGTTTCTTCTAGAAATTTATTTTGGTAGTTATGTCTAGCATTTGTTTACATATAAGTGAATGAGTTCTATAAGTTTCATCCTTGCTGCCTATCCTGTTCAGATTCAATCACATGTGGACATAGTAACATTAGAATAAAATATTACTTACATTAAATTTAGCGTGTTTTTGTCTTATTCAACAAGCTAAGCTTTAGTAACACTTTAGTCAGTGTTACTAAACAGAAAATAACAATAATTATAACTACATGCATATAAACACCCATATGAATATTTATTACTATAGATAACATTGATTTCATTCCTTTCCTCCTTATCCTTCAAAGTTAATACATATAATATACTTCCCTATTAGCTGTGAGGGGAAAAAATAAAATAATGTATAAAGACAAGACAGCAAACAAGACAGCAAACAAAAGAAAAAATTTACATTTGTTATATTTTGCCATATTTGATTATTAATCTTCTTGTATGAACCACAAATGGAATACAATTGCAAAATTATTTTGTAGCACTGTAGCATTCCAATGCATGTGTTGGACGCAGTATCCCTTTTCTGCCAATCTTAGTTAGAAAGCTGGGTGAAGAAGTGCATTATACAGATTGTTTTACCTTTTACAGCCTCCAGATAGACTAACCTTGCTATTCCCTTAGGCTCAACTTTCAATTTGAATTCAGAGAATCAAAAAAAGAATTTTTTCATTAGCAGAAAGCAAACATTTGGATAGACATTTGTACTTGTTTTAAACTATATTACAAAATATTTAATAAGGGTACTATATAAAGTTATAAATATAACTGTGGAGGATGGAACTAGTTTGAGATTTCTGAGCAGTAAACTAAATGGAAATTTTGCCTATGTTTCTTAAACTGTTTCCAATTATTACTTTAATTTCTTTGTTTTTGAGGCTGTATATAATTGGGTTCAACATAGGTGTTAATACAGTGTATTGGATAGAGATCACTTTTTCCAGATCTGTGGGAGATTTAAAATTTGGTTTCAGGTATCGGAAAACAACTGAAAACAAAACATGCAAACCACAATGAGATGGGAGCTTCCTGGGGGTGTGGCCTGTTGCCGAGGAGGGCTCAACCGAGCTCCTCTCAGAGATCTGGTCTGTATATCTAAATAAGATCATAGATATCACCCCTTTTTGGCTAAGAAAGGGGCAGGGAGTAGCTCTGTGTGTTAGGGTCTATTCGTAATCCACAGCCTCTCTCTTTTTTTTTGGCTGTGGACAGAGATTAGATCCAGCGGGAGCGGAGCTTTCATCTCCAGCTAGTTCTTCTCAGCTGCCTTTTTTGGCAGCCCCAGACAGGCTAGCCCCCCCCCAGGACAAAGCAAAGTTTTTTCAAGCTAGGATTAATACGGGCGGGTCCCACTCCTGTGAGATTTATGCTTTTATTACTATCTTAAATACCAGCACCATTTGTCTTAGAGACTTCTTTGTCTAAACGGACTCCAAAATGGCGATTTCTCTCCGTTGGTGATTGATAGGGGATGTACTTAGCCGGTTTTACCTTCCTGCAGACCGCTCCTTAACAAAATAAACTCTTTTTCTTTGGAAACAGAGGGGAGCGAAAGCACTGCTTATTTGTTTATTTATTATGGCACCCAGGTCAAAGAAGCGTCTTGCTACAAATGTGCCTAAAGAATCTAAAGAATTTATACTGGAACCACAGCCTTTGTCTCCTATGCCCTCTACTGGAGAATTTTTAACACAGGAATTTTTCTTTCAAATCTTTAATGATTTTAAACAAGAAATCAAGGAATTTGTATTGGAACTATATGATGATTTAAAGTCTAAAATTAACCAAATGAAGGCGAATACGTTCGCAGCTGTGTCTGCCCTGTCAGATTATTCTGCTGAAATAGAGAATAAATTGGAAAGCTTGGAGAAGGCTAATTTTAATTTGACTACTAATATTCAAATATTACAAAAAAAAATTAGAGACACTGAAGAACAGCTCGTGATGATAAATTTTAATAGGAAGGCATTTGCAATAAGAGTTAGAGGACTCCGTGAAAAGGAGCAAGAGAATTTGAAACAGACCTTTGCTGAAGCCTTCAGCCAGGCGGTGGGAAGACCGGGACTTAACTTTGATTGGCAGATTCGGAAAATTTATCATCAGAACTCATTGGTAGCGGAACAGCGACAGCTCCCGAGGGACATAATTATATATTTCTCCACAAAAGAATCCAGAAACGCGATCGTGCAAAAGTTTCATAATAACAGTCTCCGAGTTGATGACCAGGACCTGATTGTCTTCAAAGAAATACCTTTCCAGATGTTGAGAGCAAGAAGAGAATACGCCTTTTTAACTAAAGAGCTTAGGAATCAACAGATTCGATACAGATGGGAGGCCCCTGCCGGCATTACGGTCACATTTGAGAATCAAAGATTTCGTCTTAACTCTGTTTCGGAGGCCTGAGATTTCTATTGTAGGACTTTGAAGGCGGGACTTCCTGACTCACTTGGAAGAGAGGAGAGACAAGCGGAAGGAGAAGGCAAGCGGCAGGCCGCGTGGCTGCAAGATGGAGGGGGTAGCCTTTCCTCCCTCGGAGAAGCAGAAAAGCGGAGATCGAGAATTTAGACATTTTAAAATGCCAAAGTTGTGGACCGAATGGGGGTTTGCGACCTCTCTCCGGTAGAAAAAGCGGATTAATTCTTATTAGAAGGGAAAGTTGGGTGAAATTACTTTGAGCTAGATCTTAAACTAATGTCTGCATAAATTTGATAGTGGTAAACATTAGACAAGCAAGGGATGAGGGTAAAATATATGCGGAATGATTTACATTGTTTAAAGCTTATTAGAAGAGAAAGCCGGTTGGGATTATCTTAAGATAGATGTAAAATGAATGCGGAATGAATTATGTTGTTTAAATTTTGTTAGAAGGGACTACTTTAAAACAGAAGGTTAACTGACTTTTGTTGAAAGTATTATTTGAATATGTGGAATGATCCATGCTATTTAATTCTTATTAGAAGGGAAAGTTGGTTGAAATTACTTTGAGCTAGATCTTAAACAAATGTCTGCATAAATTTGATAGTGGTAAATATCAGACAAGCAAGGGATGAGGGTAAAATGCATGTGGAATGATTTACGTTATTTAAATCCTATTAGAAGAGAAAGTCGGTTGGGATTATCGTAAGATAGAATGTAAACTGATTTTTGTGTAAGGTAATACTTGATCTACGCTGCTTAAATTTTTCTAAGAAGGGGAAGCTTGGTTAGATTATTTTGAATTATTGTTTGAAAAGGAGGTTAAGAAAGATTATTTACGCTGTTTAAATTTTATTAGAAGGGAGAGTTTGATTATTCTTCTGTAAAGTAATATTTGAATATGTGGCATGAACCACGTTGCTTAAATTTTATCGGAAGGGATCATTTTTGGTTAGATTGTATATTGATGCCTACACAAATTTGTATAAATGTTTATCTGAATATAAGGTTTAGGAAGAGGAACGGGAGAGTCTATAGAAAGTTGGGGTAAATAACAAAGAAGTAAGAGACGAGAATAAAATATAGATAGAATGACTTATACTATTTAAATATAGATAAAGATGGGGGGCTGAGCTCAACACAAAGAGTGGGTTTTTTTTTCTCTTTTCTTTTCTTTCTTTTTTCTTGTTTTTCTTTCTTTTGATATATTACTTTTATTTTTAATCCATACGTACACAAGATACTTTAGACAGAAGGTAGTGCCAGGTGTGGGCCCTGGGAAGTCGGGAGGATTAGGGATGGGGATTTATGGGGGGTGGGTGGGTGGGTGTTAACATAGTCTCAATAAGAACAAGAATGTATTTATATACGGTGGTTTTTTTTTCCTTTTCTTTCTTTTTTCTTTCTTTATATATTTTTTTTTCCTTGGTTTATTTTACTTTTTATCAGATTAAACAACACTCGAATAAAGGCATACACCAAGGAGGGAGGTAGAGGGAAAGAAGAGGGAGGAGTAAGGAAGGAGTAAGGGGAATGTAAGGAGGGCGTGTGGGGAGTAAGGGGAGAAAGAAGGTTTGAGGGGAAAGGGAAGTAGGAGGGGAGTGTTAGAGGGAGAAAGGAAAGTTGGAGGGGGTAGATGGGGTGTATGGAGGATGGAAGTGTTAGGTGGGGTTGTGAATGATGAGTTGTGTTTTCTTTTTTATTTTGTTTTATTTCTTCTTTTTTCTTTTCTTATAGCAAATACCCTGTATATAAGTGATTGCAAAATGGAATGTGAAAATGAATAAAATATATTTTTTTAAAAAAAAAGAGAGATGGGAGCTGCATGTGGAAAACGCTTTGCTCCTGCCTTTTGCTGAGTTAATATGAAAAATAGAAGAAATAATATAAATATAAGACAAAACAATAAGAAACAAGGGTGTAAAAACAAAAATAATGCTTGTGGCAATCAACAACATATAATTATTAAAAGTCTGGCTACATGACAAGCTCAAGATCACGGGAAGTTCACAAGTGTAATGATTGATTGAAGGCATCCAACAAAATCTCAAATGTTTCAAAGGTAAAGTATTGATCAACGCATCTAAGAAGCCCATTATCCAGGATCCTCCCACCAGCTGTCTGCATGTTTGCTTTCTCATAATTGTTGAATAATGTAATGGGTTGCATATTGCAACATAGCGATCATATGCCATTACTGAAAGCAGTGAGAAATCTACACAAGCAAAATCAATAATGGAAAAGATTTGTACAATGCATCCTATTAGAGAGATTGTTTTTTGGCTTGCTATATAATTTGTCAGCATCTTTGGGACAGTGACTGTTGAGTAGCAAATGTCAATGAAGGCTAGATGACTGAGAAGGAAGAACATGGGTGTATGGAGATGATGATCAATCCTGATTATCAATATGATCAAAACGTTTCCTAATATTGTTATTGTGTATATAATTAAAAATATAAAGAAAAGAATCATCTGTATTTCAGGATTACTTGAAAGTCCCAATAGTATAAATTCAGTAATCATGGTTTGATTTTCCATTGACAATTAGCCAATATCAGTAAGGTCTGTAAATGTGAAAAAATATGAAATTAAGAGTTCAAACATTTTAAAACATGAATACATATTTCTACTGTTATAAAATATGTTGAAATTATTATATATTATTTATTTAAATTTTATTATTTATTTTTACAGTGTTCTGCTGTGAAACACTGACTTTTTGACTTTTTTAAATAATAGAAATATTTCACTTGAAGCCTGCTGCTTAATTATGCACATTTTTTACTAATAACTCAAAGCATTATATTAGCAGTTTTGAGGTTACAAGTTGTTTAAAAATTATGACTTCTCTTTAAGGTTAGTACATTTTCAGAATAAGTTGAATTTCCTATATTAGCTTGACACAAACTACAATTAGTAGACTCTGTGACTCCCATTGCACACTGTCCTAACTTGTCCCAATGCTGTGCTTTGGAAATGATTAATGCTTTAAAAAATAGTTCTCACTGAGAATTTGGAGTCTGCTCTCAAAAGTAGAAAACTTCAAAAAAATTGACACACATGTGCTCGCGCGTGTGTGTGTGTGTGAGAGAGAGAGAGAAAGTTTGTGTGTATATATACTGAAAATCCAAATCAATGAAAAAGAATTAAGAAAATTGAAACTACTATTAGTTTTAAAAGATTTTTACTTCATATTATACATAGACATATATTATTCGAACACACTTTTTAAAAATCCTTTGACTCACCTGTATGCTTGGGGTGATCATCAGCCAATTTGTTTTAAAACAATACTGTTGTTTCCCAACCTAGCTCTTTTCCAGCCTACTTTCAGAATCTTTGTGAATTGATCCCATAATAAACTTCTTATAAAATCAGTTCTGTTCAGATTCCTTTTAAGCTGAGTAACAAGGATGTATCTTGTGTAATTTTTCCCTTGAAATTTCCCTAGTTTGTCATTTCTCAAAGGACTTTAAAAAAAAAAGATCATTCAGAAACTAAGGAAAATCCTCCATCCAGAGAAAAGCAAGAGGAATCTACTGGAATGGGTGAAGCTCAGTTTAGTAGTAGCATTTTGCTACGCTGTTTAAAAGGATTACCTCCTTAACTGTTTTAAGATTCTAACATAGGTGATAATCATACAATGTTGATTAAAGTGATTATGGGGATGGTAGCTAATTGTGGGAGCCAATAGTATGAATTCAAATGAGTACGCTACTATCTATGAGTGTACACACAATCAGATTAGATCCACAGAGGTGGATTATATATGGAAACTTACTTTGACAAGATGTTTGGGAATTACAGTTTGTAACAACAAAATGCAGAAAAGTGTCATTAGAGATCTCTGTGATTAGTGTAATGGATGGTCATGTGGGTTTCAAAATTTCACATGACCTTATCCAAGTCAGATGACACAAGATGACTTCTTTTTTTTTTCATTTTTCTTTTCCTCTTACTTTTATTACCTAAATATTTTTTTAAAAAAATAGTTTTGCTTTCCTTGAATGAAAGCATTCAGGTTCCGAAAGCTATTTAGGCAGTATTTAATGTATCATTGAAACAAACCAATTCCTTCCTCCCACCCAGGCTCCTTTCAACCTTTTATATAAGTATATCAGATATGTTACACACTCACACCCACACTTGTATGGCTGCCTATCTTATAATACTAAATGGCTCACAACAATATTCCACAACAAATAAATAAATGAATAAATAATTTCCCACAAAATTTCACTGTAATGTGTATGTATGTATATTTGTATATATATAAGTGTATGTATAGAACTATTCATATAATTCATACTGTATATTCCCTTTCTATTTAGAGATAAATAAGCAGTTAATGAGACCACAGTCTCTCTCGTGGTTTCCCTCTATATGAACCACTGTCAAACCAGCAATTTTTCTGCTATCTTTCCAGTTGATCTGGCTCTCTAGATTTTTTCATGTATTTATTAAAAAATATTTATTTATTTTTCCTTAAATATACAGAACCAGCAACTAATTAAAGTGTAATGAAGAATCTGATTGAGAAATTTACCAGTGGATGTGGGTTTGGAAAACAGTCTATATAACTTCCACAAGTTGCTTCCCAACTATTATCTTGAATGCTGGAGGTATAAGTATGTGCACATTTTAGGGGCAAATTTCTAGATATAAGCCACAAAATAATAGAAGGGAAGAAAAGGGCAAGGCAAGGAAAGAAAAATGAGAGAAGAGAAGAGAAGAGAAGAGAAGAGAAGAGAAAGGACGGGAAGAGAGGGGAAGGGAGGGGAGGAAAGGAAGCTTTTAAAGGAAAACTCAATGTTTGTAATCTAAACTGAAATGAATGTATTAAGAAATATATAAACAGTTTCAGATAAAGAAAACAAAGCTTGAAATAGATATTCATTGGTTTATTTGTTTAAAATTTAACAGCTGTTTAATAGCCTCCCTTACTTCTTTAGTCTGAAGACTGTAGATAATTGGGTTTAACATGGGGGGTAGAAATGCTATATTGCACAGAGAAGAGTTCATTCATAACAACTGAAGAGATTGAATTGGGTCTCAGATACCAAAAGTAGCCAGTAACATAGAATAAAGCCACCACAATGAGATGAGAACTGCAGGTGGAAAAGGTTTTCCTCCTAGCTTCTGCTGATTTCATCTTTAGGATTGTGATGAAAATATTGACATAGGAAACTAGAGTAAGTGAGAATGTGAACATCCCAACTATGGCACTAGTAACATAGAACATTATTTTACTTGCTGTGGTCTCAGTGCAAGACAAGGCAAAGTATATAAGCTCAGCTTCACTGATTACAAGTTTGAAAAATCAATGTGGCTCCACCTGCAATCAAAGGCTGAAGGCAGCAGGGGAATGAGGGTAGGGTATGGCAGAGGAACTGCTTTCAAGCCATTGGAAAATATATCCAATCCAACTTCTGTTTTTGTGTTTGTTTCAGAATGAGTGAGAGAGGGATCCAACTTCTCTGTGTGCATGTGTCTGTTTGAGAGAGGGGGGAGGGAAGGAGGGGGAGAGGGAGGAAGGAGGGGGAGGGAGAAGAAAAAGAATGAAGGAAAACTTATTTCACAAATGAGAAAAAATGCTGTCACTTTAAATCGGAACTGAACATGCCTGGCTGTGGAATTCTGGAAGTTGAAGTCCACAAGTCTAAAAAAATTCGAAACACCTGTGTCAATGCCTCACCAGCCATAAACCTCACTGCACGTCACTGGGTAAACAGTTTTATTTAATATGGTTATTTGTTAGAATAGATTTCTGCCTTTCACTATTAAAAGAATTTGCAGAATTTTCTCAGAGGAAGAATGCATTACCTTTCAATACAGAGGACACATTGGAAGATTTGCTCTCTTCCATTTGAAGTTTTGGCAGAAGAGAGATGCGCCCTATCAGATTTTAAAGATAACACATAGGTTGGCATGAAGATTTTGGCTTGAAAGTGTTTGTTCTTTGAAGAATATATATATTGAAGAAGATGGAGTCCCCGGTTTGTGGGTTCTGGCATGACTGTAAGTTTGAGATTTAAGTTGGCATAAAGAATCTGATATAAAGATTGTACAATGCCTTTCCTGACAGTAGAGATTTTGTGGAATCATTGATAACATCCTCATAAAATCTGAAATGTATACAGAGCAAATCCAGAAAGAAGGGAGAAAGAGGCTGAAGGAGTGTGTGAGGATGGGGGATTTCCTAAAGTTTAGGAAATCCGCCATCCTCACACACTCCCTCTTTCTCTCTCTCTTCCCTCCTCTGGATTCAATGGGATTTAGGAAATCCCCCATCCTCACACATTCCCTCTTTCTCTCTCTCTTCCCTCCTCTGGATTCAATGGGGTTTAGGAAATCCCGCATCCTCACACACTCCCTCTTTCACTCTCTCTTCCCTCCTCTGAATTCGATGGGGTTTAGGAAATCCCCCATCCTCACACACTCCCTCAATGGGGTTTAGGTCCTCACACTTGGCTAATAAACTATTCTACTCTACCCTACTCTAGTCTACTCTACTCATTTCTATTTCAATTCTAATAAGGAATTTAGTTTCTCTCTCTTGAAAATGTAAGCTAGCATAATGCAAGCTAGCTTTAGCTTTCAAACAGTTCATTTAGTGACCAAGGTTACAACGGCATTGAAAAAGTGCCTGATGACCATTTTTCACACTTAGCGACCATTTTTCACACTTAGCGACCGTTGAAGCATCCTCATGGTCACGTGATCAAAATTTTGATGTTTGGCAACAGATTCATATTTATGATGCTTTCAGTGTCCTGGGGTCATATAATCGCCTTGTGTGACCTTTTGACAAAATATAAAATTTTTAATCAAGCCCCTCCCCCCCCGGTCAATGGTGTCCCTCTTTACCAATCTGAAAATCTGGTCACCTTAGTCTTCATGTAACAACCCCCCCCCCAAAAAAAAATATAAACACACCCACAATGAGATGGGAACTACATGTAGAAAATGTTTTCTGCCTGCCTTCTACTGAATTAATTTTCAGAACAGCAACAATAATGTAAATGTAAGAAACAAGTGTGATTAGAAATGAGCTAAGATTAGCTGCTGACAGTGATATATGGAGAATGATGTAATTAGGCAGAGTATCTTTACAAGACAAGGCCAAGAGTGAAGGAAGCTCAAAAGCATAGTGCCTGATTATATTGTTGCTGCAAAAGTGAAGATTTAGCAAAGGAAGTGCATTCACCATAGAATGAAAGAATCCCAGGATCCAAGCTCCACCAATCATTTTACAACATATCTCTCTTGTCAAGTATTGGCTATAATGCAGGGGGTCACATATAGCCACATATTGGTCATAACCATTGCTGAGAGGATAAAAATTTCTGTGCAACCTGTTTGGAAAGTGAAATATATCTGTCCAATGCATCCTTCCCAAGAAATAGTTTTCTGCTTTGTTAGGAAGTTTGCTAGCATCTTGGGAACTGTGACCGAAGAATAGGAGATGTCAACAAAAGCTAAATGACTGAGAAAAAAAGAACATAGGGGTCTGAAGGTGAAGCTCAGACTTGATAACTGATATAATTAAAATATTTCCTATGATGGTGACCAAAAAAATGATCAAGAACAAGAAAAGAAAGACATCCTGTATGTGTGGGTTGTTGGAGAGTCTCAATAGAATAAACATTGTTATTAAAGTTTGATTTTCCAATTTAGAAGATTCAGGAAACATCTGTCAAAAAAATAAAACACAGTAAATAATATATGCCAATATGAAATTGGGATTCCATTCAATAGACAAATTGAAGAACACAGTTGGATCACTATAGAGAATTACATTATATCTATCTATCTATCTATCTATCTATCTATCTATCTATCTATCTATCTATCTATCTATCTATCTGAGTGGGTGTTTGTGTATGATATATATGTATTCTAACCCCCCCTTCACGGCTCTTAACAAACGCAGGCAGATAAACTTGAAAGGAAGTCTTTCTTTATCAGTTCTCAGTTCAAACTGGCTTCGAGCCCAAAAATAACATAAATACAAGTCTCCGACAAGAATGCAAAACAAAAACTCTTACAAGCAATGCACTTCTTCCACCGTCTCCACGAATCAGGTTTACATGAAACACCAAAGCACTTATCCAAGTGTAACAAGCAATGTTGTACAAACCAAGGCACGCACGAAGTAACGTATGACTCCAGCGACTAGGGCGTGGCAGCTTCCGTCCTTTTATCTCCAAACTTCCTCCCACAAGCCCCAGCTGCATACTGAATCTTGATCCCGAAAAAACTCACAGCAGACATCTGCTGAGTCACAACATATATGTATGGTATTTATATATATATATATCGAAACATTGCCAAAACATTGCCAAGACAATCTCAATCTTACACACCCGTAAATATCTCTCTCTCTCTCTCTCCCTCTCTCTCTCTCTCTCTCTCTCTCTCTCTCTCTCTCTCTCTCTCTCTACATACATACATACATACATACATACATACATACATACATTAGTTTCAATTCATTTGCTATTGTAACATATATTTGCTGTGAATATTATTTGCTTCCTCATGTATACATTTGTGAAGTGAGTTAAAATCATACATCAAGTCATACATCAAGAAAAATTGTTCCTAAGGAAAATATTGATCGATACTACTTGAGTCATCTGTTTCTTCAAAATGTCCAAATGGAAACATTTCAAGAAGTTGGAGCACATGAAATTTACCAGTTGGGACATCCATTCTTTTCAGCTGCCCTTATCCTCTTTCTATAAGAATTCACTGGTTTGCTCTTTCTGTCTTCCATATGCTTTTCTCATATTTTTGACCCCTTTCCACATTTCCAAATAAGAAACATACTAGTCAGGTTTAATGTGATTATAGAGACACAAAAATGCTGATTTCTCTCCCCTGTCCCAAGCAAAATACAAAAGTGATTTGCTACATTCTTCCTCAATTATTTTTGTTTCTTTCTTTTCAGGTTTTCAGCTTTGAGACTATTGGGTTTTTAAATTTGTGTTCCCCCACCCCAATGCTAAATAGATGCAATGTGTGATGCTTTTTA
Source organism: Thamnophis elegans (assembly GCF_009769535.1). Lineage (NCBI taxonomy): Eukaryota > Metazoa > Chordata > Lepidosauria > Squamata > Natricidae > Thamnophis > Thamnophis elegans. The sequence continues at coordinate 110,465,723 of NC_045558.1, forward strand.
AGATTAGCTAAGTAAAGCTAAATAGTGGCATATACTTTGATAAATTGGAGGGGGGAAATTCAAATATTAAATGACTTCTTTCCATGCCCCCGCCCCCTGGAAAAAACCTAAATCGATACCTTTCATAAAGGCAAATGTGATAAGTTTTTTAAAAAATGTTACATTCTCAGCTTTGAATCCTATATTATTACTCTTAATTCTTTTTAACATATACCTGGTATGGAATTAAACCAGAAGGAGAAGGAGAAGGGGAAGGACAAAGACAAGGACAAAGATAAGGATACTCTACTTAGTTTTTCCTGTAATGTTATTTTAAGAAAGGTTTTCCATTAGCTATCTCATCATTCTTGTCATGAATGTGAAGGGCTAAATGTGAAAAGACAACAAAATGGTTTATTGTGAAGAACTGGCTTCTTCATATATAAATACAGAGAAAAGACATTTTACTTGGAATGTTGTTCCGTAGCTCTTTATTTATCAACAAATGACAAAGTATGGGTTTTTATATAATTTGTAATAAATCTAAAATTGCCCATAAAACATGTAGAATTGGTCAATAAATTCTTTTCTCTGCAAGTCTATCCCCATGAATCAAATTATAATTGAAATTGACTAGAAAAGGTAACAAGATAGCAGAAAAAACTAAATAATACCTGTGTGATGAATATATATAAATATTCTCTAATAATGTTTTCAGGGACATCATGGTGAGGTATAAAACTGATGGCACTTCTGAACAGAATTCATTATACAAGTGAAACTCAAAAAATTAGAATATCATGCAAATATCATTTATTTCAGTAATGCAACTTAAAAAAAATGAAAGTAATATATGAGATAGACTCATTACATGGAAAGCAAGATAGTTCAAGCCGTGATTTGTCATAATTGTGATGATTATGGCTTACAGCTCATGAAAACCCCAAATCCACAATCTCAGAAAATTAGAATATTACATGCAATCAATAAAACACGGATTGGACATAGAACAATATCGGACCTCTGAAAAGTATAAGCATGCATATGTACTCAGTACTTGGTTTGGGCCCGTTTTGCAGCAATTACTGCCTCAATGTAGTGTGACATGGAAGCTATCAGCCTGTGGCACTGTGGAAGTGTTATGTAATTAAAATATTTCCTATGATGGTGACCAAAAAATGATCAAGAACAAGAAAAGAAAGAAATCCTGTATGTGTGGGTTATTGGAGAGTCCCAATAGAATAAACATTGTTATTACAGTTAGGCTACTTACATACTTTAAAGTTAAAGGTTCCCCTCACACATATGTCCTAGTTATTCCCGACTCTAGGGTGCAGTGCTCATCTTCATTTCAAAGCCGGAGAGCCAGCCGGTCATGTGGCTGGCATAACTAAATGGTAAAGTTGCATGAAACACTGTTACCTTCCCACCAAAGGTGGCCCCTATTTTTCTACTTGCATTTTTGTGTGCTTTCGAACTGCTAGGTTGGCAGAAGCTGGGACAAGTAAAGGGAACTCACTCTGTTAGGCAGTGCTAGGGATTCAAACCGCTGAGCTGCCGACTTTCTCTTTGATAAGCTCAGCATCTTAGCCACTGAGTCATCATGTCCCTTTCATGTTAGGTAGATATATTAACTTGAATATTAAGTAGATATATTAACTTCTAAAAATTATACCTCCAACATACATTTGAGAAATCTTTATTCAACCAATACAATTTATCAGATGTTAAGCACAAATGATTTTATATATAAGCAACCTGTCAACCTGTATTTCAATGTAAATTTTAAACCATTCATCCCCATATTTTCCCATTACTCAAGCATTATATGCTATCCAAAATTCGCTGCGCAGTGAATCATACACAGTTAACATATTTATTTTTCAAATTTAATTTCAACAAAATTTTATGATCCTTAGCAATAATATATTAATCATTAGTACATCATAACAACAATTAGTACATCATAATAATTTTTTTTACAAATTCAAACCCATCATTTTTCTTGTTTAAATTATATTTTTCCTTAGGCAAACCAATGGCAAGGACGTCCTTCTGATTCCAGTTCTTCTTTTAATTTGAGATTAAGCTCATCTTGGCTAAAATGCATTATCTCGTTATACATCCATTCGTCTAGTCTCACTGTCATTTCTTTTTTAAAAAAAATACTTTCTTAATTGGGTCTGTTTTATCATATGAGAAGGAATATCACTTTGTTGGTTCATAACATATCCTTTAAAATCCACAAAGTCACTTCATTTGAACCAAATTACATGGTTTACGGCTAGAAATCCAGTAAAACAACAGAAGAAATTAAAAATGGCAGTATGAAGAATATGTATAGCATTTTATTTAAATCTGAATCATTAAAATGTTCAGGTATATCTCTTCAGCTTTCCATCTTATCTTCAAAAACTTTAAATGGCAACAATAACAAAAGATACACTGTTCATTGAATCACTTTTAATCATCACCTTTAAATATACATTCACAAATATCAGGTATACTTTTAACTTTCGATACAAAATGATGGTTTTCAATGTTAAAAAATCATATCATAATATGGTGCAGAATATATTGCATTCTTATTTACTTTAAATATGCAGCAGTTTGTATAAACACACTAGCAGCTGCTTATGAATAAATATTTTGAATAACATTTAAAATATATGCTATAGCATAAATATATTTTGAGATATATGAGTTTTTTAAATGATATTTTATTAGGAATATATGCTTTAATAGCATTTTTCACTGATAAATAAAATGCACGTGTACACACACACACACACACACACAAACACACACACACAAATGCCTACTTTGTTTTGATTGGATCATTGCACATTAATTCAACAATACAATACTGGGAGACTATACCTGGTAAAGGTAAAGATTATACCTGTCCAATTGTGTTTTACTCTACAGGGCAGTGCTAATCTCGATTTCCTAGCTGCAGGAGCCAGTTTTATTCAAGGATGCTTCTGTAGTGATGTGGCTAGGATGAGTATATACTGAAGTTCATGGAATGCTGTTAACTTCCAAGTGAAGTGGTACCTATTTATTTATTTGCATTTGAATGCTTTAGAATTATTAGATTGTCAGGGGATGGATACTCATTCTATCACTTGGGTCTCAAATTGTTGATCTTCCAGTCAACAAGCCCAGTTTCTTAACTATCAGGCCAATGCATTCTGACCTGCTATAATGTTAATCTTTTTTTTTCTTACTCAGTGGTGGATTTGCATAAATATTAACAGCTTTGCATATTGCTGCAAGTTCATGGATTAGGCCTACATTTTCCAAACATTTTAAATAGAACAGATCTGATCTCTTTGTTCTTCAGGCTGTATACAATTGGGTTTAACATTGGAGTTAAAATCCTATACTGAATAGAGATCACTTTGTCCAGTTCTACAAGTGATTCTGAACTGGGCTTCATATAGCGAATCAAACCAGAACTGTAAAATAAACCCAGAACAATGAGATGGGAGCTGCATGTGGAAAAAGCTTTCTTCCTGCCTCTTGCTGATTTAATTTTCAGGATTGTTAAAATGATGTAAATATAAGAGACAAGTGTTGTAAGAAATGAACTGAAACCAAACAGCAACACAGATATAAAAAGAATAATGTAATTAGTAAAGGTGTTTGCACATGACAAGGCCAAAAGTGTAGGAAGTTCACAAGTATAGTGTCTGATTATATTGTTGCCACAAAAACGAAGATTTTGCAATGGTACTACATTCACCATAGAATAAAAGGAACCCAAGAGCCAAGCTACGCCCACAATTTTATTACATATCTCTCTTGTCAAATATCTGCTGTAATGCAGGGGGTCGCATATAGCTACATATCGGTCATAACCCATTGCTGCGAGGATACATACTTCTGCACAAGCAATTTGGAAAAATAAAGAAATCTGTGCAATGCATCCTTCCCAGGAAATTGTTTTCTGCTTCACTAGAAAGTTTGCCAGCATCTTGGGAACAATGACTGAAGAATAGCAGATGTCAACAAAAGCTAAATGGCTGATAAAGAAGAACATGGGGGCCTGAAGATGAAGATCAGACTTGATAAGTGTTAGATATTAGTAAATATTCTTGCTGCCAGTAACACCCTCTAGCTCTCTGATTGGCTGAGAGCTCTAGAGGGTGTTGCCGGCTTAACGTTACTGTTGATTGGCCGAGGGACTGACGTCAGCAGTTGCTGTCTCGTCCCCGGCCAGTGATTGGTTTAAAAAGAGTATAAATACCTGGGCGCGAGTTTTCGTTCTTTGAATCGCCGTCAACCTGAATAAATAGTTCTGTTAGTTGAAACCTGGCTGCGCGTCGTTCCTCCGTCAAAACGTAAAACTGGCGACGAGGATGGGATCCGGCGATTCCACGCAAGCCTAGGTTAGAGTACAGAGAGGTTATTTCAGCTAGCTGCTGTAAGTCGCTATCCGCGCCGGCACCGAACGCTGAGGAAAAATTTTCCTGTCACGACCTCCGTCACTCCGCTCCTCACACGTCAGCCTACTGAACTCTGATTTAAAATGAATTCATTGCCGCCTTTCGCTCCTTTCGGCTCCGCCGGCGAATCCTGGGAAGGATTCATGGAGCGTTTTGAAACTTATTTGATCGCTACAAAAAACCAGGCTCAAACAGATGAGGAGAAGTGCAGCTTTTTCTTATCATGCTGCGAACCCTCAATGTTTGCCTCAGCCAGAGCTATGGCTGCTCCCAGACCCGCATACAAATTAGGCTGGGACAACTTGATGGCGAAATTGAAGGGGCACTATGCCCCAACGCCGTCCAAAATTGCCCGCAGCTTCGCGTTCAGGAGACGAGTACAGAAGCCGGGGGAGACGATCAGTCAATTTTTGGAAGCCCTACGCACTGTGGCGGCCCAGTGCGATTTTTCGAACCTCGAAGAAAATTTAGTCGAGCAGTTCGTGTGCGGAGTGCGGGATGTGCATTTAAGAAGCCGCATGTTCCGCCATCACGACATTACACTTCTCCAGGCAGTAGAGATCGCCAGAGCAGCTGAGCTCTCTGAGCAATCAACAGCTGATTTGGAGCGGCTGCAGCTGTCATCTCAAACGACAGGGCAAGCCTCCTTCCCTCCAATGGCCTCACAAGTACATGAAATTGACTATGATGATTTTTCACTTACTGAGGACCTGGAGCCCGACAACGTCGGCCAAGTCCGTGCCCAACCGCGGCGGAAGCAACCTGCACCATCCACAGCCACACCGCAAAACCCCAAGGTGCCTTGCCTTAGTTGCGGAGGCCGCCACGACCGCCAAACTTGTCAATTTAAAAACGCAATCTGCCGCCGCTGTCAGAGGCAAGGACACATCGCCCAAGTCTGCCGAGCCTCTTTGCCAGCTCCTGTTTTCTTCCGGGCTAACGAGAAACCCAAGCCGCAGCAGCGCCGCCAGCCACCGAGACCAACTCGCAGAGGGGACGACTGCCACAACGTGTCCGAGCCGCAGGAAGCTGAAAGTTCCATCAATCAGGCCTCCTCGGGAAATCGCAAAATCACAGCCAATGTCCACCTGGCAGGTCAGCCTTGCCAAATGGAGGTGGACTCTGGTTCCTCCCGGTCCTTATTGTCATGGGACATGTTCTCACACCTTTGCCCGACCGTCTCCCAAACTAAGTTAGCCCCATCCCGGGTACTCTTAAGGGACTACCAAGGAAAGTTGATTCCTGTTCTGGGATCCTTTCCTATTCATGTTAAGTATGGCAAATTTGAGGGAGAGCTGCCAATTATAATTGTAAGGAATAACTTGCCGGCCCTTCTTGGCCTTGACTGGTTTCCGGCACTGGGACTGTCCATCGGGGGGGGTGCACCGGGTAAATGCTTCTACTATTGAGGACGTCCTACAGGAGTTCTCTGATGTGTTTGATGGACAGCTAGGGTGTTACAAAGGAACCCCCATCTCCCTTAGTTTGGATCCTCAGATTGCTCCTATTAGGCTGAAAGCCCGCAGGGTGCCTTTTGCCTTAAGGGCCAAGGTTGACGCCGAACTTGACAAATTATTGGCTCAGGGGGTCATCGAGCCAGTTGATCATGCTCCATGGGAGACACCCATAGTCCTCCCGATCAAACCGGATGGCTCGGTGAGAATCTGCGCCGACTACAAGTCGACGATCAACTTGGCCCTTCAGGCAAACCCCTATCCAGTCCCTGTTGTGCAACACCTGCTCCATTCCTTGGGGCAGGGTTGCATATTTGCCAAACTGGATATGGCGCAAGCCTATCAACAGCTCCCGGTGGATGACGATGCGGCGGCTGCCCAGACCATCGTCACCCATCGTGGGGCTTTTCGTTGTCGCCGCCTACAATTCGGTGTGTCCGTGGCCCCGGGGATCTTCCAAAGTCTCATGGAGCGTTTGCTCCACGGACTTCCGGGGGTAGTTCCATATTTCGATGATGTTCTGATCGCTGCAACGAGCCGCTCAGAACTCATCGAAATATTAAGGAAGGTCCTCTGTCGTTTCAGGGGCGCGGGATTAAAATTGAAAAGCAGCAAATGCTCATTTGCTGTCCCTAGGGTAGAATTCTTGGGCTTCTTAATAGATGCCCAAGGCATTCATCCTACACCATCTAAAATTGCCGCCATTAAGAACGCCCCTGCTCCCACCTCCAGGGCGGAGCTACAGGCGTTCTTAGGGCTGCTCAATTTTTACGCCCCCTTCATACCTCACAAGGCGTCACTAGCCGAGCCGCTGCATCGGTTGCTCGACCGATCCGCGGCCTGGCGCTGGGGCAGCCGCGAAGCGCATGCGTTCGCGGCTGTCAAAGACACACTGACGTCATCGGCAGTTCTCATTCAATATAATGATGGGATGCCTCTGACGTTGGCGTGTGACGCCTCCCCATTTGGTGTAGGGGCGGTTCTGAGCCATATCCTCCCTAATGGCTCAGAAGCCCCTGTGGCCTTTTATTCCCGGACACTCTCCTCGGCGGAGCGCAACTACAGTCAGATCGACAAGGAGGCTCTGGCTGCAGTGTCCGGGATTAAGAGGTTCCACGATTACCTCTACGGTCGGCACTTTACCCTTGTCACCGACCATAAGCCACTCCTTGGGCTTTTGGCGGGGGACAAGCCGACTCCCTCCATTCTATCCCCCCGCATGACTCGCTGGACGGAGTTCCTCGCAGCGTATTCTTATACGTTGCTTTACCGTCCGGGCAAACAGCTAGGGCATGCAGATGCCCTCAGCCGTTGCCCACTACCGGAGACGGACACCGCCCCCGTCCCCTCTCTCTCTGTCCTCTCCATTGCCGCCTCCGGTTTCCCACTCTCTGCCGCGGACGTGGCGGCCCACACGAAGGCCGATCCGGTCCTGTCCCAGGTCTCTTCCTGGGTGTTACGAGGATGGCCAGCAGACAAAGTGGCAGAGGGCTTCCAGCCCTTTAAAAATCGCCAGGCCGAGATCTCCCTCCACGGGGGGTGTCTCATCTGGGGGGATCGGGTGCTGATCCCCACCGCGCTCCGGCCACTAGTTCTGGATCTGCTCCACAAAGACCACCCGGGCATAGCACGAATGAAGGCATTGGCCCGTAGCTATGTCTGGTGGCCCTTGCTGGACACAGAGATAGCGGCCCATGTAGGCCGCTGCACGACCTGTCAATTATCCAGGCCCAACCCCCCAGCCGGGCCTGCTCGTGAGTGGGAGGCTCCGAGAGGCCCATGGTCGCGCCTCCACATCGATTTCGCTGGTCCCTTCCACGGCCAGAATTTCCTGGTTGTGGTGGATGCCTACTCTCGGTGGGTGGAGCTAGTCCTCATGGGCTCTACCACAGCCGAGAGTACGGTCAGGGCCCTACGGAGACTGTTCGCGACCCATGGGTTGCCGGACGTGGTGGTCTTGGACAATGGGCCCCAGTTCACATCCACCGCTTTCCAGGAGTTCTTGGCCGAGCAAGGGATCCGGCATGCGCCCATAGCCCCGTACCACCCGGCCAGCAATGGCCGGGCAGAACGGGCGGTCCGCTCAGCAAAGGAGGCGCTGAGCCGTATGGACCGGGGCGACTGGCAGGCAAGGGTGGCGGCTTACCTGCTAAGCCAACATTCCACCCCCTGTCCAACGACCAACAAAAGCCCCGCGGAGCTCTTGATGGGCCGGCGCCTGCGGACTTCCCTGGATAGGCTTCACCCGCTCTATTCAGGGGATCAGCCGAGCAATCTGGGGGTTCTCCCTCCCCGGTCCTTTAAGCTAGGGGATCTGGTGTGGGCTCGGTCCTTTGCGGGGGAACCAAAATGGGTGCCTGGCTCTATCGTTGCCCTGACCGGCCCATGTTCTTTTAGGATCCAATTGGCCGATGGATCCCAATGGAGACGCCACCTGGATCAATTGAGGAGGCGTCTCCCGTCGCAGGCCGGTGGCCGCGAACCCCTGAGTGACAACACCGCAGCACCGGGGTTGCAATGTGAAGCCTTCGCCACTCCAGGCCTCAACCTGCCACAATCACAAAGTCCTCAATCCGAGAGACCGCAACTAAGGGCCTTCGCCACACCAGGCCCCCTCCTGTATCAACCACAACATTCTCAAACAGGAAGACCGCAAACAAGGGCCTTCGCCACACCAGGCCCTGCTTACCCAAGTGTCAACCACAGAGACGCCGGCCTGACAACTCAATCCGAGGACGTTACCCAGAGGGTCCCTCCTACGACCAGTGACGCGCCCCCACGGCTATACTTACAGTTACCGTTGAGCCCGCCTTCTGGGCCTTCCCGAAAAGGCGTGCCTCGGAGCTGCACTCCCTTCGGGGAGGAGCTACCACGAGGAGGTCCTCCTCCGCCGACGACTTCCCCTGAACTGAGAAGATCTGGGCGGGTCCGGCGCCGCCCAACGTACCTTAAGGACTACGCATGCTCCGTTACGGGCATGCGCAGAACTGGGGGAAAGGGGTGTTAGATATTAGTAAATATTCTTGCTGCCAGTAACACCCTCTAGCTCTCTGATTGGCTGAGAGCTCTAGAGGGTGTTGCCGGCTTAACGTTACTGTTGATTGGCCGAGGGACTGACGTCAGCAGTTGCTGTCTCGTCCCCGGCCAGTGATTGGTTTAAAAAGAGTATAAATACCTGGGCGCGAGTTTTCGTTCTTTGAATCGCCGTCAACCTGAATAAATAGTTCTGTTAGTTGAAACCTGGCTGCGCGTCGTTCCTCCGTCAAAACGTAAAAATAAGCAGTATAATAACCATATTGCCCAAAATTGTGAATAAATAAATGATCATGAACAAGAGAAGAAGAACATTCTGTACCAGTGGATCATTGGAGAGACCCAACAGAATAAAATCTGTTATCATAGATTGATTTTTTAGATCAGATGTTTTAAGAATCATAGGATCTATGAGAAAAGAAAGGAAAAAATTATGAACCTTCAAACATTGTTGAAATAATGTTGAAAATTAAATTAAAATGTATTATGCTGACTGAATTTAAGGGTTGCTCTTTCAATTTCATGATGAGCTTAGATATTTTCATTACATTTTAATTCATTAATTATTCCAAAATATAGTTTTTCTTAATTTTATTTGGACATCAATGTGTGCATTTATGAAGTGTGATGTGCTCCAATTTTACCGCATAAAAATAAAGGCTATTACACATGAATAAGACATTGTATTTGAAATAAAGTCCTCTTTATCTGCTAGAAAGGCATTGTGTAAAAAAATAGTCATAAGGAAAAGATAACTATAAATAACTACATATTTCAAATGTTCATAATGCACAGATTTTCAGACCTTCAAACCTAACTATGTTAAATTATAGTTCTAGCAATATTTTGGCAGGACTGGCTCCTTTCCCTTCCTTTCCCTTCCTTTCCCTTTCCTTCCTTCTGACCCAAGTGACAACTGGTAACTATTAATCCTGCTAATATTTTCTTTACCTTAATTCATATGTCACCAAATGACATATGAAGGTGGCTACTGTGAAAAATTGGAAAAAGCAGCTTGAATATTTTGGAAAATATCTAAATAGGTGTGATATATACATTATTGTTTCTTTTAAAAGTGGAAAAATGTCCATTGCTTTTGATAAGATTACTCTTTTCTTCTGTAAGTACTGTTGATTCAGCCCTCTATTTTCACTCTGAAGATTTGCTTATACAAAATTTATTGACGTGTAACTCAAGCAAAAAAATGTACTGAAACCTAAGAATGGACAGAATTAGCCCTGCTAATCCCATGAAACATAGTTGTCAGCAATAATGATCTATATGTAGCCCAATTGAAGTATTGCAATTCAAATTAGATTTGATTAAAGGAGTATTTTAGTTTTAACTTCCATTTGTTTTTCAATCATTTTATTAGTAATTTTGCTGAGTGTTGCACTAAAATGTGAAAAAGACTCAACCTGTAAAACCCAACCACTTTCTTCTTCTATACACCAGTATCCACACTAGACATGCATTTACCTTGCAGGAAGTAGTTCTTTTGCAACAGAGAAATACTCTGTATCGTTGCCTCCTTGTCTAAATACCTGGGAGCTTTTCTTGGAACAAGATAATAAAAAAGGCATGAGGTCATCCAATATTCCTTCTGGAATCCAGGGCACATGAAACCAATTGGGAATATATTGCTCACAAATTAAAATATATAAACAGTGGCTATGATAAAAATATTTTGCTTTGCTTTTCCAATCTTTTATTTCATTTAAAGTAACAGTATAACATAGTGACTTTACTGTAATAGTAATGCTGAAATCATTACATTTGTTGATGCCTTCAAAAAGAAACACCAACTATCAATAGTTTTTTTGGCTTTACTCCTCAATCTACAATGTCTTCAGAAAATCATGTATAAATAAAATCCTTTTTATAGTTTTAGTTAATGTTTAGTTTAGTTTAGTTTTGTTGGTTAAAGAAGGGAGACAATTGTAGAGAAGATAGAGACACAAATAATTTAAGCTTTTTCACATTTATTCAAATCATATCCAAATTTTCAAAAGAAATCAAATATTTTCTAATTTAATTCTTTTTGCAAGAAATCTGTGGGATGAATCAGTGTTACTATCTTGAGTATGATTGAAAGGATGAATGAATATGTTAAATACAAAAATATTTATTTGTTTATTTACATTTAAATTCATTAATCATTTGTTTAGATAGGTGGCTTAGAAAAATTCATATCAATCATACATTAATATTGTTTTTGCATAAGTAGTTTTTTTAATAACAAGTTTTAAGTTTTCTAAAATCAACAAAATGGAATGCTAAATTGTCACTCACCCACACCTCACTCAAACACTAGAAGAACTTGCCAATTTAAAAACTAAAGAAATAGGTAGACTAGTTGGCGTTGCAGCAGGATGGTTATGGGATAGTGGAGTTCCATGAGCACCACAAAACCTAGCCAATATCTACTTGCCAGAAGACCCTATAGGGCCAAAGTCACCCTGAAGAAACTAGGAAAAAGAAAGAGAGAAAGGAAGGAAGGATGGATGGAAGGAAGGAAGGGATGGAAGTGGGAGAAAGAAAGAAAAAGAAAAGAGAGAGAGATAAGAAAAAAAGAAAGAAAGAAAAAAAGAAGGAAGGAAAGAAAGAAAAGGAAAGAAAGAAAAGGAAAAGAAAGAAAGAGGAAGGAAGGGAGAAAGACAAAAAAGAAAGAAAGAAAGAAAGAAAGAAAGAGGAAGAAAGGGGAAGGAAGGGGAAGGAAGGGGAAGGAAGGGGAGAGAGGGAGAGACAGAGAGAGAGAGAGAGAATGAGAAGGGAATGAAGGACCACAAACTCAGCCCTAGATATGACTTCAGAAGACATTTTGAAACAGCACAGCAATCCAGGGCTGGAAGGGATCTTGTAGGTAATCTAGTCCAACCCTTGCTCCAGCAGGGGATCTTTACCGAATCATAGAAAAGCAGGGTTAGAAGGGAACTTGGAGGCCATCTACTCCAACTCCCTGCTCCAGCAGGAGATTGTTATATCATCTGGATTATTTTCGTGCCTCTAACAGAGAGGAAAATTGCCAGAAAGGCAAAGGAGTTTACTAGAACAAAGCTGCCATGCAGAGAAAGGCAGTGATAGTCCTTGACATAGGACCACAAGTAGTCATTGGTTGCTAAGCAAGAGTGTTGTTAAATGAGTTTCACCACACTTTACTCAATCCATGACATCTCCTGGCTCTAACAGTCATGTCCAAGCTAGGGAAGAACATCTGAAGGTGTATATAATGTTCTAATGTACAGAAGTTATAGTTAAATGTGTGGCAGAAAGTGGACTCTGGGTATGTTTTCCAAAATGCAGTAAGTGAGGTTGAATGTATATAGTTTTATAAGATCTCTCTCTCTCTCTCTCTCTCTCTCTCTCTCTCTCTCTCTCTCTCTCTCTCTCTCTGTCTCTCTCTCTCTCTCTCTCTCTCTCTCTCTCTCTCTCTCTCTCTCTCCACCTTCCCCTCTCTCTGTGTATGTGTGTGTGTATGTGTATACATAAGGGATGTCGAGTTGGCCATGCCCACCCAGTCCTATGACCAATCAGCCATGGCCACCTTTAGATCTTCAAATTGTGAACCCATGGCCAGTGTAAGGGAGTCAATCCATCTAACTGCTGGTTGTCCTCATTAATTCTTTCCCTCCAAGTTTTACAGAATTATAATCTTCCCTAGAGAGCTATATTGTTGCATGAAGTGTCTGAAGAAGGATAGTTTGAGACTGAAATATCCTTACATTGGAAGAAGATTCCATTTCGGATGTGAGATGCTTTGGGGAAGAGAGTGCCAGTACCTTTCATTCCTACTGTATTATTAAACCCTTTGGTAGTGAGCTCCCATATTTATAGCTATATGAATATAATATAAATAGATGTGGATTATTTTTTCCAAACATTTTCACCAGGATATGCTTGATGTCTTTATTGTTCAGACTATATATGATTGAGTTTAAAAAGACAATAAACATATTGTATTGAATGGAGACCATTTGCTCAGATTAATGAGAAACTCTGAATTTGGCTTCATAGCACAAAATAAAGCTGTCACATAAACTTTCCATAATAATAGTTTTATTTATCAACAAATGAGAAAGAGTATCATTTTATAGTATTTGTAATAAATGTATAATTGCCAACAAAACACAGAAATGACCAGTTAATCTTTGGGTCTGCAAGTCTGTCCATAGGAACAAAATGATATGGATTTTGTATAGAAAGGTTATGAAGCAGCAGCAGCAACTGAAAAATAGCAATGAGATGAACATAGGTAATGTTCATAGCTAAGAGAGTTTTCAGTGTCAATCACAGGGAGATATAAATGGATGGGTTTTGTAGATAGAATGCATTATACATACATATGTACTGGTATAAAATTAAAGATACCAATTTCCAGAGAAGTATGCTGATTGCATTATGGAGCGGAGTATACAGCATCTTCTGTTTGTTTGCTCTTGCAACTTGGTTATTACATAACTACATAAAATCTACTCAGAAATTCATATTGTTTTGGAAAATGTGTTTACATTACATACATCAAGCTCAAATAGATATAGAAGAGATGTATACTGTGGGCAAAAAACAAATTAAAAATATTACATGTATTAGTGAATATTTTCATTCAGATTCTTTAAGAAAAATTAGATGAAAATTAGAGCAAGATTACTTTTCTTCTTTTATATTAGACCACACTATTATAGCAGAGCTCAAGAAGAAGTTCTGATACTCTCATATTATATCATAACTCCCAATGCAGAGGACATATGGTAAGTTGCAACCCTCACTCCTGCTGAGTTACAGGTAGTCCTCAATTTATGACCACAACTGAGTCCAAAATTTCTGTTGCTAAAATAATTGTTAAGTGAGTTACATTTTACAATCTTTCTTGTCACAGTTGTAGTGAATCATTGCAGCTATTAAGTTAGTAACAGGGTTGTTAAGTGAATCTAGCTTCCTCACTGAATTTATTTGTCAGAGGGTAATAAAAAGCAATTGTATGACCCCTGGACATTGCAACTGTCATAAATATGAGTCAGTGGCTAAGTATCTGAATTTTGACCATATGGTCATGGGGATGCTGCAATGGTTATAAATGTGAAAAATGGCTATAAGTCACTTTTTTCAGTGACATTCTAACTTTGAATGGTCACTAATTACATTGTTGTAATACAGCACGATCTGTATTAATTCTTTGCCTAATCCACAATTCTCTAATTGTGGAAGTTGTGGAAGTTGTAGGCATATTGAGGGGTTGTGAGTATTGTTTCATGAGAAAAGAATGGCCCTACATTTTCCAAAGAGTTTTTCCACACCAGATAGGATCTGTTTGTTTTTCAGACTGTAGATAATGGGGTTTAACATAGGAGTTAAAATGCTATACTGAATGGAGATCACTTTGTCCAGATCCATAAGTGATTCTGAATTTGGCTTCATATAGCGAACAAAAGCTGTAATATAAAATAACCCCACAACAATGAGATGGGAGCTGCATGTGGAAAAAGCTTTCTGCCTGCCTGCTGATGATTTTATTTTGAGGATGGAGGAAATAATATGAATGTAAGAGATCAGGGTGAAAAGAAATGAACTGAACCCAAATGCCAACACAAATACTAGAAGAACAATATAATTAGTGAGGGTATCTGCACAAGACAAGGGTAAAAGTGAAGGAAGCTCACAATTATAATGTCTGATAATATTGTTGCTACAAAAATGGAGATTTAGCAAAGGCAGGACATTCCCTATGGCATCCAAGAAACCCAGGAACCATGCTCCGCCCATCATTTTATTGCACTTCTCTTTTGTCAAATATCTGTTGTAATGAAGAGGATTACATATGGCCACATAACGATCGTAACCCATTGCTGAGAGGATGAACACTTCTGTACAAGAGGTTTGTAGAAAAAAGAAAATCTGTGCGATGCATCCTTCCCAAGAAATGGTTTTCTGCTTTGTAATAAAATTTGCCAGCATCTTGGGAACAGTGACTGAAGAATAGCAGATGTCAACAAAAGCTAAATGACTAAGAAAGAAGAACATGGGGGTCTGAAGATGAAGCTCAGACTTGATCACCAATATAATTACCATATTCCCCAAGACAGTGATTAAAAATATGATCATGAAGAAGAAAAGAAGAAAATCCTGTATTTTTGGATCATTGGAGAGTCCCAGTAGAATAAACTCCTTTGTTATAGTCTGATTTTGCCACTCGAATGACTTAGGAACCATAAGATCTGTCAGAACAGGAAACAAAAATAATGAAACTTCAAATTAATGTTGAAAACTATATGAGAGTACATTATGTTGATTTTTCTACATTTAATTTCTTTCCTCAAAAAGCAAATGTAAATGTTGTTGTTTTTTCCCATGATCTGTTTGGCATTTTTCTGACATTTTATTTCATTAATTGTTCTAAAAAGTGTTTGGACTTAGTATTAATTTATATATCTGTGCATTGATGAAGTGATACTCACCAAATATTTACTGTCTTTGTATTTACCACCTGTGCTTTTATGAAGTAAGATCCTCCAAATTTAATGATTAGAAATCAAAGTTTGTTGTACATGAATAAAAAACACATTTGAATTAATATCCTCTCTATTAGATGCTATATAAATGTATCATGTCAAGAAAAAGATGGAAAAGATTGATACAATAGCTACAAATTTCCATTAGCGTAGAGTACAACGGTTTCAGGATATTCAACCATGAAATGTTAAATTATAGCCCTAGCAGTTCTTTTCAGACAGAATTTGCTTCTTCTCTTCCCTTCCCTAACCTGAGTTTTTCTGACCTCCCATCTAGTAATAAGTAGGACTATTGATTTTTGTTTTTGTTTTCCTTTACCTTTACCACATCTGGCTAAATGAATGTATTTGTTCTAACAATTAAAAACAAACAAACATTACTAGTGACCTAAAACAAATCTCTTTGCAATAACTATTTTATGTAACAGTCAAATAACCCAACTGAAATGTTGCAGTTCAAGTTAGATTATACTGAGAAAGCCTTTCCCTCAATTTCTCAGCCACTTTTAGTTAATTATGAACCAAGCTGTATTTGAGAGCTGCCTTCTTAATAAAAAATGTTGTCTTTCCTGTAATTAACACTTCAGGGAGACATGAACTTACCCTTTAGGAAACAATTGTGCTGCAGCAGAAAAACAGTTAGTCTCTTTGCCACTCTCATCTAAATGATTGGGAGCTTTTATTGGGATGAGATAATAAAAAAGGCATGAGTTGATTATTCTTTCTGGAATTCAGGTCAGAGGAAGCCAACTGGGAATCTATTGTTCCCAGGTTAAAATATATCCAGGGTAGATATTGTCCAAGAAATTGCAATGTTTCCCTTTTTCATAAAAAAAAACATATTTTAAAAATAAATTTGAATTACTGTTTTTTATTGGTTTTAAATCTAGATACAAAATGAATGAATTTTTGGTTTGATTTAAAGATATACATGCATACACATTCATGAACATACATTTGTGCAGATGAGAGAGAGAGGGGGGAAGGGGGAGGGAGGGAGGAGGGAGGGAGGGAGGGAGGGAGGGAGGGAGGGAGGGAGGGAGGGAGGGAGGGAGAGAGAGAGAGAGAGAGAGAGAGAGAGAGAGAGAGAGAGAGAGAGAGAGAGAGAGAGAGAGAGCTGACCTTGCCTTAGGTTCTTCAAGTTGCTCACATCTCCACAAAATTTTTTAATCTTCAATTCCAACCGAATTTTCCATTTAGGCTTCCTCTTCTTGCCTCTTTGGTTCTTTTGTATTTTCAAACCCAATTCTTTGGTGGTTATGAAGGCTGCTGCATACATCAGCTGGTTTGTTTCAGCTAATGTAGTGATTTGAATGGTTTGCACAGCCTCATTGACCTTTTTAAATACCTTTCTCAATTCTTTCTGGTTCATGTGGTTCAGCTTTGGCAAACGTGTTCTTTCGGCATCTTCCATTTGATGCTTTATTTTCAAAGCTAATTGAACAATATCTTTTGATGTTTGTTCTTTAGTGTTTCAGTGTTTTTTATCTTCATCCATTTCAGCACCTCTTCCTCCCTTTCCTCCTCAGTTTGTTTTTGAGTTTGCAGATCATTCTTGATGTTACTCTTCTTTGTTGATATACTCAGACCATTAGTTGCTTTCTCTTCGATTCCTATTAATTCTGCTGTAATGAAAAAAATGTGGCTTAGAATTACATGTCATTGGTCCATTAGCTGTTGTTCACTGATATCACAATTCGTGTGGTTCACCTTCCAAATCTGATACACGAGTTTTTGCAATCCACGTTTTGCTGTCTCAGACTGATAGTAAGCTTTGATAATAGAGATGTTTTCTTCCCTAGTCCAGATTTTTCACCTTTTCGCTTTTTCTTCCAGTGGTTTGTCAGCTCCATGCCCTGGTTACCTAGCAGAGGGAGCTGAGCCCTGTAGCTCATTTTGTGCAGAATGCCCACATCCAACAGTTAATCCGGGTGACAGTTCAGCTGGCATAAATTTCATTTTTGTTGTATTCACCACATTTGGTTTGTGGAGCAAATTTTATCTGGTCCTTTACCTGAGACCTGTCTGATAGGGTTGCACCTGTTCAGCATATCCCTTAGGATCATTAGAGCACACAAGCCCCTCCACCATGACAAGATAAAGCTCCTCAGAGGGGTTGTTGTTGTTGTTGTTAGAGTCCTTACCAAGGACCTGGGATAGGCTAATTTGGATGTTTGATGGGGTTGCAGATATCATCGGAGATGGAAGCAGTTCCATGTAAACCTGCCTTCTGCAATTGACTGATGGAAAATTTGTCAATGCCTATGTTCTTCAAGTGGTGCTCCACTTGTTTTAGACTGACCCCAAGGCACCTATTACTATTGGTACTACCCTTGCTTGCCTTTGCCATAGTAATTCTATTTCTATTTGTAGGTCTCTGTATTTTGTTATCATCTCCAGTTCTTTCTCTTCTATTCTGCTATCTCCAGGCATTGCCACATCCACTATCCAGACCTTTTTGTCTTTCTTATTGACAATTGTTAAGTCTGGGGTATAATGTGGCAGGTGCCTGTCTGTCCAG
This sequence comes from Thamnophis elegans, assembly GCF_009769535.1. NCBI lineage: Eukaryota > Metazoa > Chordata > Lepidosauria > Squamata > Natricidae > Thamnophis > Thamnophis elegans. Next base: position 110,483,667 of record NC_045558.1, read on the forward strand.
ATTCTGAAGTCCTAGAGCAATTTAACTTCTTCATTTTCTATGACTTTCTCTATTTTTTTAAACAATTTTTATTTATTTTTTGAACAAAGACAAACAAACATTAAAAAAAAATTGTAGAAAGTGTGTCAGTTGGTTATAGTATTTCCATGCATCTCTTCCATAGTCATCACCTGCTTTTCATATCAAATTGCATATTTTAAATTCACATATATTCATGTATATCATGATGATTATATCTCAACATTAATTTGATTATAATTTTTTTACATCCTTTTATATATAATATTCAAAATCTAGAATAGGATTATATGATAATATTCTATTAAATCATCCTAAAATCGTCCAATCGCAATACATCTTTATAACATATTCTAGATAAAGCTTTTAAACCTCCTTTCATATTCTCCATGTGTTGTTTATATAAAATTTCATATTATCAAACTAATATATCTATTTGTATTGTTATCATTATTAATTATTATTTAACTATAGCTATTGTCTCTTCATTTTATATATACTACTAGTAAACAAAATTTAGCTTAGTTTTTATTATACATTTTCATTGCATCAACCTGTATCTTTCCAGTAATAGTGCAGTCTTATATCTCTTGCCATTTGTAGCATTAATATTCTAGTTACTTTCTTAATAAATCTTGTATGGACTTCTCTTCACAACATGTTGTTCCTTTTGTATCTCATAAAAAGCTAGAAACCCAGCATCTGCTCTTTCCATCAGCTTATCTTTGGTTATCATTGGTGCTTCTGTCAAGATTTCTCTCCTTATCTCCGTCAATTTTTCTTTTCTCTTTTCTCCTTCTGTGCTTTGAAGTCTGGGGTAGAGTTCCAATCCATCTATCTCTCCTTTCCATATTTCGCTCTTGCCATTACCAACCACAGTCACTTTCTTGCCAGTATCCACAATTTTCTTATCTCTTTGCTCATTTTTTTCTTTCATTTTTTGAACTCTGTCCTCCACATTCTTCATTTGATAAACATCCTCAGTTTTTCCATCAAATTTTTCTGTTTTGTATTTCATATTCTCCAATCTCTTTTCAATTCTCTCTGTCATAACTAAAAGATTTTGAATTTCAAACATAATCATTTGCAATGTTACAGTTTCTTTTTCCTGCTGCACCATTCTTCCAATTTTGCAGGCACTGCCACCATAGGATTCAAGGCTGTTTTAATAAACGTCAAACAGGTTCATTTATTATCTTTCAAGTCCAAATGTTGTCTTCCCTCCAATAGCTAGTGATAGAACTCCCAAAAAGCACATGTATAAACAACTTGTGCTCTTTCTACTATCACTGTCAGTAAACAAACTGAAAGAACCTTGACTCTCAAGTGATCAAAGAGAAAGAAGAAAAAACAATGTATCCAGCCTCCAGCCTCTAAGTGGCAGTGTAACTGCTTTTCCTCCTGTTGTTACAACCCTCTTTTGTAATCCTTCTTATTATCTCATTTATATTCCAAGCTTAAGAAAGAAAAAACCCTTAAATGGAGATCAAAAACAATCCAATCAATCCAATCAAGCATTATAAAAAGAAAGAAAAATTTAATCCATGAGTGTAAGCAAAAGTGAAAAAAGAAGAAACAATTAATCCATTCAGTTTAAAAAATAGGGAGCCTTTGCAAAAATTCCATCCATGAAAAAAAATAGAAACAGGATAGCACACTAAGTTTAATGTAGTTTAATTTCGACAGCCTTCTAGCTTCAATTTTAATTTAACTTATTTTTTTTGGGGGGGGGGTAGTCTATTTTTCTAATAATAAAATTTCCTCACCAATTTGACACACTTTCTCTTTTCACTTTCTTCCCATTCCGGGGCTGTCCCAACTTCAGCAGCTTCATTGACTGCATTTCTGTTGCCGGAAAAAAAGGCTATTCCTGGATCTTTCAGGGATTTTGTGATGTCCCTGAGATCAATAGGAGGTGGCCTTCTCAATCACCGTCTCTGTGGGACGATTTAGTCCGAATGGACCATCCAGTGGCAGACATATTGCCTGCAATCTTGAAGCATCAAGATCGCACATCGTGCCATCATGACATCAGCCCCTTTCTCCGACTTTCTCTATTTTATCGTCCCACCAGTTCTTGCTTACAAGCAAATGATATTTCTTGCAAATCTTCCAATGCACCATTATTGCTACGTTGTCATGCTGCTACTTGAAATCAGTTTGTGCAATCTTCTTGAAGCAGCTTACCAGGTGGTCCACTGTTTCTTCAGCTTCTTTGCATATGTGGCACTTACTGTCAGTTGCTGTCTTATCAATTCTGGCTTTGTATACTTTTGTCCTTGGTTTTGTGCAGCCAGAATTAATCCCTTGGTCTCTTTCTTTAATATGCTATTAGCATTAGCATTATATACTTTATTATTAGCATTATATACTTTATTCATTAAGCATGAAACTCAGTCAACTAACATTCAATAAACATCACAAATACCAACGACTGGTGCTAATGGTTGATACAAGTTGCTGCCAATGTCCTAGGTATCAACCAACTACCTTCTTAAGACCTGTGATATTCTGATTAGCATAGTTTGTTGCAGTTCTGCTGGTGTTATTGCAGGAAGCTGCAATTTGTTGATGTATCTTATAAAATTCTTGGACATGGTGCCAAATGCCCCAATTACAATGGGTATCACTGTTACATGCTTCATCCATAACCGTGCAGTTTTGAAGGTCAGGTTGTGATATTTCATGATTTTTCCCCAGATTTTTTTTGTTTGACTCTTCACAGCAATATCAATAAACTGTATGCTTCGGCCCTTGACAACCGTGATATCCCAGTCACATGACCACAAAGCCAGACATTAGGGCAGGGAACCAGTTATTAAATTATTTGAATCCCACTACTGCCTTCACCTATGGAGTTTATGGTATGATTCATTGAGGTGTTTTTTTTTTAAGAATATAGTTTTGAAAACAAAATTACACACATTAAACTATTAAGAAATAAAAATAGAAAGTTGTTCAGATATTTATTTATGAAAAATGATGAAGAATATCTATTTATACTATTTTCAGTACATTTAAAATTGACATAAATGCACAGAAAACGTAGATTTGATCCTTCCTCAGAAAGTCTATAGATATGAATCATATTATATAGAATTTGACTAGAAAGCCTGTCAAGATAGCAAAAGCAATTGAAAAATAGCTTTCTGATAAATATATGTAGCATATCTGCTTTCAGTAGAACTATAGGAAGATATAAAACCAATATTATTTTGCTAAACAAAATACATTATAATATTTTTAAATTCTGATATTAAATAATAGGTTCCAATTTCCCAGATAAGTGATGAGTGTATCATGATGTAGAACATATTGCATATCCTGTTTGTTTAATCTTACAGCTACTATATAACTATATAAAATGTTTATATAAATGTATATTGTTTTTAAAATATATTGTTTTGAAATATTCATGTGCACTGCATAATTAAAGGAAAAAAGAGAAAAGAGATGTATACTAGGGAAGAAAATTTATATATATATAAATATATATATATGTATGTATATACACATACATACATACATACATACATACATACATACATATACATACACATACACATACACATACACATACACACATACATACATATACATATACATACACATACACATACATACATACATACATACACACACACACATACATACATACATACATACATACATACATACACACACAGCATATTTCAATAATGTGTAGTCTGAAGAATTTTTAAATAATCTTATAGCAGAGTATAACTCCACTCTCAATGTAGAGAACATGCGGGAAGTAGCAATATTCTCTCCTGCTTCTCTCTCTTTTTCCCTATATTTGTTGCAGTTGTAGGCATATTGAGGGGTTGTGAGTATTGTTTCATGAGAAAAGAATGACCTTACATTTTCCAAAGAGTTTTTCCACACCAGATAGGATCTGTTTGTTTTTCAGACTGTAGATAATGGGGTTTAACATAGGAGTTAAAACGCTATATTGAATGGATATCACTTTGTCCAGATCCTTAAGTGATTCTGAATTTGGCTTCATATAGCGAACAAAAGCTGTAATGTAAAATAAGCCCACAACAATGAGATGGGAGCTGCATGTGGAAAAAGCTTTCTGCCTGCCTGCTGATGATTTTATTTTGAGGATGGAGGAAATGATATGAATGTAAGAGATGAAGGTGAAAAGAAATGAGCTGAACCCAAATGCCAACACAAATACTAGAAGAACAATATAATTAGTGAGGGTATCTGCACAAGACAAGGGTAAAAGTGAAGGAAGCTCACAATTATAATGTCTGATAATATTGTTGCTACAAAAATGGAGATTTAGCAAAGGTAGGACATTCGCTATGGCATCCAAGAAACCCAGGAACCATGCTCCGCCCATCATTTTATTGCATATCTCTTTTGTCAAATATCTGTTGTAATGAAGAGGATTACATATGGCCACATAACGATCGTAACTCATTGCTAAGAGGATGAACACTTCTGTACAACAAGTTTGTAGAAAAAAGAAAATCTGTGCGATGCATCCTTCCCAAGAAATGGTTTTCTGCTTTGTAATAAAATTTGCCAGCATCTTGGGAACAGTGACTGAAGAATAGCAGATGTCAACAAAAGCTAAATGACTAAGAAAGAAGAACATGGGGGTCTGAAGGTGAAGCTCAGACTTGATCACCAATATAATGACCATATTCCCCAAGACAGTGATTAAAAATATGATCATGAAGAAGAAAAGAAGAAAATCCTGTATTTTTGGATCATTGGAGAGTCCCAGTAGAATAAACTCCTTTATTATAGTCTGATTTTGCCACTCGAATGACTTAGGAACCATAACATCTGTCAGAACAGGAAACAAAAATAATGAAACTTCAAATTAAAGTTGAAAGTTACATGTGAATGTGTTATGTTGAGAGTTCTACATTTCATTCCTATTTCTTTCATCAGAGTCAAAATGTAAGGATTATTTTTCATTTTCATGATTTGTTTAGCTGTTTTCATGACATTTGCATTCATTAATCATTCTAAAAGGTATTTGTATACTTGTACTTAAAGTCAATTTATATATCTGTTCATTGATGAAGTGACATACACCAAGTACAAGCTTGGAAGTTAAAGTTTATTTCATAAGAATAAAAAAATACATGCATCTGAATTAAATTACTCTTTATGATAATCATGAAATCATGCTTTCATGTCGAGAAAAATTAGTCTCATAGAGATTTTAATTATAAATTTATATTTGTGTAGAGTGCAAAGAATTCAGGCCATTCAAACATGAAACAAATAAGAACCATTGCCTCAGCAGTCCTTTTCAATTAGGCAAAAATTGGCTCCCTTCAATTCCTTTTCCCATCCTGAATTTTTCTGACCTCCCATCTATTAGGAATATTGAATTATGTCTATATATTTTTTAACTTTAGCCATGTATAGCTAAATGGAGGTATTTGCTATGAGTAATTTGAAAAAGCAAACATTAGATAATTGTAGATTTTGAAATAGATATCATACATACTCCACCTTTGATTCTTTTAAGTAAGGGAGGTTGTATTAAAAAATTAATAAAATTAACTTCTTTCCCCAGAAACCACTGCAGATACAGCCTATTAATTTTGCTCTGAATACCAGTTTATAGATAATGTAGTTACATGCAACTGAATGGAATAACACTGAACTTTATGAATGAGCAGAATTATTCTTACTGATGACCTAAAGCAAAGTTCTTTGCAATAACAATCTATATGTAATGCCAAATAACACAACTGAAATATCATAATTCAAATTAGATTATTATGAGAAAGCCTTTCTCTCTGTTTCCCTCAGTCACTTTTCATTCATTGTCTTGAATGTGGTACTAGAGTATGAAATAAGAACCAACCTGTATTAAAGAAATGTCTTTCTCTTTAAAATACTCTTTCCTCTGACCACTAATTCAGGTGAGACATATGATTGCCTTTTATGAAGTAGTTCTGCTGCAGTCAAGAAACACTCTGTATCTTTGCCACCATTTTGTTAATGACTGGAAGGCTTCCAGCAAGATCATTAAAAGACACCATTATTCTGTCTGGAATTCAGATCAGAAGAAACCAATAGGGAATATATGATCCCCAGATTAAAATACATGCAGTGTAAATAGCTCAAATATATTTTGCCTTGGTTTTCCTATCTTTTTTCATTTAAATTCATAGTTTCAAGTATATATTTGAATTGTTGTTTCTACTATTTTTAAATCCACATACAAAATTGTATCTTATATGAAAGGAATGCTTATTTTGAATTAAACCAAATTATATTATATTTCCTGTCAATACATAAATAACACACACAGACACACACCACCGCACGCCCACACACAAACATAAATAAAAACTAGGGAGAAGTTGAGAACACTTCTGAATAACCTCAAATCCAACCTAACACACAAGTTGATGTCAGGGATAACACAACAGGCTAGAAACCAGGAGAATGGGAATTCTATGCACAGTCAGCCTAGTGACTTTGAGCAGTCACTTTCTCAGTCTTGGGAAGAAGAAAATAGCAAACCATTTCTGGAATCTTAACAAGAAATGTCATCTCAGTGCTATTTTTTGACCTGAACCCAAATCAAAAAGGAGCCAGCTAAAGCACTTCTTCCAGGGTCCTTCATAGCTGAGTGCTACTCACAGGAAAGTGGGAGAAAAGTGGTCCAACCAATTATGTTCAGGCATAACACCCTTTGAGAATGGGGCACAAAAGTACATCCTAGAAAGCAGGTAGTACTATATTCTCCTGCAAGCAGCACTTACCACTACTTCCACTGAGCTCATTACATATTCCTCCTTTCTCTCTCTGAATTTTAATGATTTGAACTGCCTTTAAACATCATGTGTTAGTTTGTATAAATTTGTTTAATAACTAAATTAATAAATTACAGAGAGAAGTGGGTAGGAATTAGCAAGACAGTTTTATTTAGAGTGTCCGGATTCTGGGGGGAAAACACTTTTCAGTGAGAAACAACTACAGGATGAATTGAGATGTTGTGATCCTCTTATTTTGGTCTTTTTATCTTTTTGAGCCCATTGGAGAGGATGTGAGAAGGTCTTCTGGAAATTCAATAAATCAGAATTTTTCCTTTGTATATATACTTCACATTTAAATAATGGGATCATTGTGGATAATAACAGTATAATATTTACAGTGATTTTATATTAGAAACAAGTAGAATGAATCAATATTGTTATTGCATGTATTATGGAAAGGATGATCATTAAGAATACATATAGAAATCTTGTTTAAAAGTAAACATTTCTTAATTCATTACACTCACTCTAATTTCACCAAGTGGCTTGGAAAAATACATACAAATAATCTAAGAAAACAGAATGCTGAAAATTTCAAAAAATTCCTTAAGACTTTGGTAACCCAAAATACTCTCTCAATGCATTTTAAGGCTTGAAACTATTAACAGCTCAGCCTTGGACAAAGACTTTAATCTCAGGATTTAGAATCTTATCTGACCCTACAGACCTGTTCTGCGCTTTTGTCAGATAGCTATCAATTAAGTGTTATGATATCTGTACAGAAGAATTTTTCAGTTTGCAGTCAAGCTTTCTCCTAAAAAGTCAGGCAAATTAACCATGAAGAAGAATAAATTAAAAATTAAAGAGAGAATTGGGAATTTTGATTGTCAAACTGATAAAACCAGAGACCCTGAATTTTATTGCTGAATATTAAACCCTGTACTGCAGGACATCTATAAAAATGAAAGCTTAGTAAATATAAATGCCCCTTTGCCAAAGTCTACTATGATACCATCCCATCAAGATATCAAGAGTCTACTAATGACTCTTTGACTTTTTGGATCCAAAGATATAAATCCTCATAGGGTATTTTTTTTATGATATCCTAAAGATGTTGTGATTTCTGCAATCATCTGCAAATTTGAGGGACACAGTGATAAGTTTTATTTGTATTATTTTATTATTTTTTTAAGGATCCTAGCCTCATACTCAAGTGGCCAAATATGCTGTATGCAGTGATTTCTGAGAGTTTGTCATCTTTGACTCAGGATGGGGAGGAACTCTGGTGGTATTGCCCCAGGCAGATCCAGTCCTCAACTTGGAGGTTCTCCAGGACTCATTACTCCTGTTCAAGGAGCAGTGGGCAGCAGTGACTAGGAGACACTGTGCACAATTTTTGTTGTGTACCAGTTGTGGCCTTTCCTGGATTAGGATTCCTGACAGATCATTCAGTCCCTAGTTATCTCACAGTTGTACTATTGCTATGCTCTCTACACTGGGCTAATTTTGAAGAGAATTTGGAGGCTAAAGCTGGTGCACAGTGTGGCAGCACAGACAGTTTTGGGACTCCCAAAATAATGGCCTCATAACACCACTGCTCTGTGAGCTGCATTGTTTGCCAATCTGTTTCTGGGTGCAATGCAAGGTGTTGGAGATTACCTTTAAAGCCCTTCATGACAGGTTGCTTAAAGGACCCTCTCAGCCCACTGTGATTGGCTCACTCCACCCATGCAGAGGAGGTATATAGTGGATCCTGTTATTCTGATTAATTCAGCTGGTAGGGCAGAAGAGGAGTACCTTCTCTGTTGTTGTTCCTGCCCTCTGAAACATCTTTCCCCCTAATGTGCTGTTGGCTCCAACCCTCTGACTCTTTTGTAGGTGCCTAAAGACAGTGACTCTGCAAGTTGGCTTGAGAGAACAGTACAGTGGAGGTGGTTGGTTGACTAACCTTCCCCTAGTCTAGCCTTACCTTCCCCACATCCTTAATTTTAATCTTGTTTTCATTTACTCTTGTTTTAACACCCAAGGTTACCTTATGGTAAGAAGGGCAGTCAATATATGCCATAAATAAATTATTAAATAAATATCTTTACCAAGTCAAACAAATGTACAAACATTTAATTAGATATGTCACTTGCAAAAAACTAAACTGTTGTATGAAACTATTTCTCTTTTTTACTGTAAAAATTAATCAAAAACCGTAACACAACTATTTAATTTGAAAATTGTAAAAAAAAAGTTTCAAGAATTGAGCTAATTCAAATAAACAATATTTCTATAGTTCAAGTACCAATCAATAAAGTAAACAACCATCACCCAGTTTCAACAGTGTAAGATTTGAACATTTCATATATTTATACCTATCCATTTTTCAAATCATATCCTAAGATCAGGTCCTCATATCCAGTTCAATCAGTACAAAGGAGAGGTCTTACATGGTGCTTTCATAGAGGAAAGGTAAAGGTTTTTCATGTCCATTCATTTCCTACTCTAGGGGGCTGTGCTCATGTACGTTTCTTAACTGAAGGAGTCAATGTTGCTCCAAAACACTTTCATGGTCATGTGACCAACATGACTGTTTATCTACTTGCATTTGAATGCTTTTGAATTGCTAGGTGGGCACCAACTGGAGCAAGGATGGGAACTCATCCAATTGCATGCTGCTCTGATCTTAAACCTAGGCTGTCAGTACTCCAGTTGACAAGTTCACTGTCCTTAACCCTTGAGTCATCACACCCTGCATATAACCAAGATCAGAATAATACATTATTTTGTTCTGGTCTCTCAAATATTCTGATACATATTAATAACTAAATTTGAATGATGATTCAGTCTCTAAAGCATTTTTTTTCCAGGTTTTAGTTTTAGGTAGCAAATCAGTTTTCATGAAATTATTAGAAAAGAAACATGGTGATTGTTCGCTAGGACTTCATTTATCAACAAATTTCAAAGAATATATCTCTACAATATTTGTAATAAAATTATAATTTCTCAAAAATACATAGAAATTGCAATTCTTCAATGTGCAAATATATTCATTTAAATGAATTTATACGGATTATCGGTAGTATTATTAACACAGCAATAAAAACTGAAAAATAGAAAGAAATGCATGAGAAATATATCTTTTAAAAAATATAGCATGTGGAAATAACAACAACAACAACAACAACCCCTCCAAGGAACTTTATCTTTTCATAGTGGAGGGGCTTGCACGCTCTAATGATCCTAAGGGATATGCTGAACAGGTACAACCATATCAGACAGGTCTTAGGTGAAAGACAAAATTTGTTCCACAACCCATACAAATATGGTGAATATGAAAAAAATGAAATTTACGCCGGCTGAACCGTTGCCCAGATTAACAAGGGTTCCGTTGGATACTATGGCTCCTGGGCATTCTGCGCAAAATGAGCTACAGGGCTCAGTTCCCTCTGCTAGGCAACCAGGGCATAGAACTGACAAGCTACAGGAAGGAAAAGTGAAAAAGTGAAAAATCTGGACTAGGGAAGAAAACATCAGTCTGAGCCAGCAAAATGTGGATTTCAAAAACGAATGTATCAGATTTGGAAGGTGAACCACATGGATTGTGATATGAGTGAACAAACGCTAATGGACCAATGACATGTAATTCTAAGCCACAAATTTTTCACTACAGCAGAATTAATAGGAATTGAAGAGAAAGCAACTAATGGTTTGAGTATACCAACAAAGAAGAGTAACGTCAAGAATGATTTGCAGACTCAAAAGCAAACTGAGGAAGAAAGGGAGGAAGAGGATATTGAAATGAATGAAGATAAAGAACAAGGAAGCATTGAAGAACAAACACCAACAGATATTGCTCAATTAGCTTTGAAAATAAAGCATCAAATGGAAGATGTTGAAAGAACACGTTTGCCAAAGCTGAAACAAGTGAACCAGAAAGAATTGAGAAAGTTACTAAAAAAGGTCAATGAGGCTGTGCAAACCATTCAACTACCACATTAGCTGAAACAAACCAGCTGATGTATGCAGCAGCCTTCATAACCACCAGAGAATTGGGTTTCCAAAGAGGCAAGAAGATGAAGCCTAAATGGAAAATTCAGTTAAAGATTAAAAAAATTTGTGGAGACTTGAACAACTTGAAGAACCCAAGGCCAGGTCAGCTAAAGAACAAGCAGTTCAAAAGCAGCCTGGAAGCAAGATACGATTTGGAGAATAAAGAGATTGTGATAGTAATTGAAGAGCTGAAGCAGAGGGTTGTTGCCGTTGCTGAAAAGATTAAAAGATATGAAAACCAAGTAACTCAATTCAAGGAAAACTCACAGTTCAGAGCAAATCAGCACCAGTTTTATAAGAGCTTAGAAAGTGGAGATGGAGTAACAACAAATGAAAAGCCTGATAAAGAGAAAGCTCTGAAATTCTGGAAGAATTTCTGGGAAAACAACAAGAAGCACAACACAAATGCAAAATGGACCAAACAGATTGAGGATTATATTAAAGTGCATAAAATGGAAGCTGTGAAAATAATAAAGAAATGGTGCAAAGACAATCAAGAAAAGTGAAGAACTGGAGTGCACCTGGATCAGATGAATTACATGGCTTCTGGTTAAAGGCACTTACAAGTGTGCACAAAAGATTGGCAACCCAAATGAACCAGATCTTTAAAACACCTGAAAATGATAAATGGATGACAATTGAAAGGACATTTTTGATCCAAAAAGATAAAGAAAAAGGAAAGGATTTTGGAAACTATAGGCCAATCACCTGATTGCAAACAACTTACAAGCTCCTTACTGGTATCATTGCAAACCTAAGTTATGGATACTTGGAAAGAAATAACTTGCTTCCCATAGAACAGAAAGGATGCTTCAAAAATTCAAGAGGAACAAAAACTAACTGCTGATTGACAAGCTAATCCTAAAAAATTCAAAGAAAAGATGAACAAACCTGTTCATGGCTTGGATAGACTATAAGAAAGCATTTGATTCAGTTCCCCATAGCTGGATCAAGAAATGTTTGAAAATCTTTGGCATCAGCAGCAACATACAAATGGAGGAACCATCATAAAAACCATAAATACATAGGCTATACCTGTGATTCGATACTCTGCAGGAATAATTGACTGGACTCAGATGGAGTTGGACAATTTGGACAGAAAAACAAGGAAGCTGATGACAATGAATCATGCTTTGCACCCTAAAAGTGATGTTGACCGATTATATCTATCAAAGAGCAGAGGGTGGTTGAGGACTCCTACAAGTAAAACAGACTGTGGAAGAAGAAAAACACAGCCTGAATGATTACATCCAGAAAAGTGAAGAACCAATGATTAAGGAAGTAAATAAAGGAGGCCTTTTAAAGTCAACTAAGTCAAAAGCTGAATATAAGAAAGAAGTAATTGAGAAGCTAGCTGAAAATTAGAAAAACAAAGCTATGCATAGCCAACACTTGAAAAGTATTGAAGGCAAAGCTGACCAAAAACTAACTTGAAACTGTTTAAGATCAGGAGCACTGAAAAAAGAAACAGAAGACTTTATTTTGGCAGCTCAAGAACAAGCCTTAGCCACAAACTGGACGAAAGCAAAAATTCAACATATTATCACCAACAGCAAATATTGCCTCTGTAATGAGAAAGACGAGACAGTCGACCACTTGAACAGTGGGTGCAGCAAAATTTCACAAACTGACTATCTACAATGCCATAACCACGTTGCTAAGACCATTCACTGGAAATTGTGCCCAATGTTTGGATTTGAGTACAGCAAAAATCACTGGGAACATCAGGTTCAGAAGGTTTTAGAGAATGAGAAAGTCCAAATCTTGTGGGACTTCAGAATTCAGCCTGCAGGCACTTGGCCCACAACACACCTGACATAACAACAGTTGAAAAGAAAAAAGTATGATTCATTGACATTGCAGTATCTGGAGATGCACAAATTGAAGATAAACAGCAAGAAAAAATCACAAAGTACTGGGACTTGGAAATTGAAGTTGAGCAACTGTGGAAAAAGAAATCGAGTGTTGTCCCAATTTTAATTGGAGCCCTTGGAGCAATACCTAAAGGACTATCTCGCTATTTGGAAATTTTAAATTTATCAGACTTGAACATTCTGATTCTACAAAAAACCACCCTACTTGGAACAGCTTATATTCTCCAACACTACCTTAACAGTTCCTAGGTCCTTGGTTAAAACTCGAGCTGTTAAGCTATCAACCAGCCCCAAAGGCTGTGAATCTCACCAAAGATTAACCACATAATAATAATAAAAAAATAAAAATTTAAAAGTGAGCTTCCTATCCAGAATGTATTCTTTCCAAATTCTGATAATAAATGATATGTTCCACCTTCCAAGATAAATGTCCTGATTCTATCATGGTGTAGAATATATTCACACATTTATTAGTTTTAATCGTGTAACTCAATTCTTATATAACTAAATCAAAATGTGTTTGGAAATAAATATTTTGGAGTGAATAATAAATTTAAATTTCATGCTATGCTGCAGAGACGTAAAGAGAGAAATAAAAGGAGAGGAAAGAAACCACAAACTTAAATATCTTATTGTTTATTTTTTTAAAAACCCTGTTCCGATGGAGCTTAGAGCAAGACACATAGTGTGGGAATTTGGGAGAAGGAGCATTTTGGCATTAACTGTAATGTTTCATGGTTAAAATCTGGGCCTGTGCTTTCTGAACAGTTTTTCTGCAACAGATAAGATCTTTTTTGTTTTTTAGGCTATATATGATGGGGTTTAACATAGAAGTTAAAACACTATACTAAATAGACATAATATTATCCAGATCAATGAGGATTTTGGACTTGGCTTCATGTAACAAATCAAACCTGTAAAATAATATAAGCACAGCACAATGAGATGGGAACTGCATGTAGAGAAAGCTTTTTGCCTGCCTTCTGCTGAATTAATTTTCAGGATGGTAGAAATAATATAAATGTAAGAGAAAGAGTGATAAAAAGGAGATAAGACTGACTACCAAAACTGATATAAGAAGAATGATGTAATTCATAAGAGTATCTGTGCAAGACAAGGTCAAGAAAGAATGAATCTCACAAGAATAGTGTTGTATTATATTGTTGCTGCAAAAATGGAGATTTAGCAAAGGTAGTACATTCACTATAGAAAAAAATAATCTCAGGAGCAAAGCTATACCCACCATTTTATTGCATATCTCTTTGGTCAAGTATCTGCTATAAGGCAAGGGGTCACATATAGCCACATATCGGTTGTAACCCATTGCTGAGAGAATAAATATTTCCATACAAGCTATTTGCAAAAGAAAGAAGATGTGTGCAATATATCCTTCCCGGGATATGTTTTTCTGCTTTGTTATGAAGTTTGCCAACATCTTTTGAACAGTGACTGAGATAAAGCAGATGTCAACAAAAGCTAAATATCTAAGAAAGAGGAACAAGGGTCTCTGAAGGTGATGTTCAGAACTGATCACTAATATAACAGCAATATTGCCTAGGATGGTCACCAATAAAATGATCATGAACACAAAGAGGAGAAAATCCTGTATCCGTGGATTATTGGAGAGTCCCAGAAGGATAAAGTCTGTTATTCCAGTTTGATTTTCCAGTCCAGAGGATTCAGAAAACATAGAATCTGTCAAAAATATCAAACATAGTTAACTATGTAGTAAACCAAGATAAAGACAGACTTCACTTAGAGATACATATTAATTTAAGGATTAAAATTTCTCTTTATCTATATTGAAAATTGTATTATAATGTATGACACTGTGTGTTCCATTTTTCATATGTTTCACCCAATGTAATTCTTCCTATATTGCCTTTCTCATTTTAACAATGCATTTTGTTGATTGCTATGTTTCAATTCAATGATTAATAGTTTGCTGGGAATACTATTTGTATCCTCATCTATGCATTTGTTAAGTGAGTTAAATGTATATATCATGTCTAGAGAAACTTTTCTTAAGGAAAATATTGAAATATATTATCCTATATATTAATTTCCTCAGAATGTCAGAATGGAAAGATTTAAGAAAGTTCAAGCACAGGGAATTAAAATTTGGGCAATCCTTTCTGTTTAATTTGGCTCTACTTCTCTTCTATTTTTCTATTTCCTGTTTTTTAGTTCTATGTTTAATTAGTTTTATTATTTTTGAAATGTTGGGATTTTAAAGATGATTTTATGTATTTTTGTGAGCCAGCTAGTGAAATATGAATGGCTGTTATGTACTTTACTTCTACAATCTTGAATTAAGAATGGTTACTTTCCATAATCCAATGTGACTTTATAGACACAATAGTTGTTCATTTTTTTTTTCCTTTTGGTGATAGTAAAGAATGGATTTATTACTTTCTTTTTCAAGAATATTTTGTTATTACATTCACTTCCAAGTTCTTGGGTTTTGTTCCCCTCTCTCTAAATGCTAATATGATGTGGTATGTGATTCTGAGACTAGCAAGATTAGATAGTGGCATAAACTATAATAAAATGAAGAATTAAAAATTTCAAATACCTTTCAAAATTTCAATTTTTTTTCGAAACCTGAATGATGACTTCATAAAAGAAATTTTGATAGGATTAAAATGTTTTCAGCAGACTACCAATGTTGACTCCTATTTCTTATTTTTCTCTGTATGTACCTGATATCAACTTCAACAAAAGGAAGAAGGAGAAGGAAGAAGATTAGATTTTATTGAACCATTATTTGAAGAAAGGCTTTCAATCAGTTTCATCCAGAGTTAGTATTTAGCCGGTCCTCTCTGGTTTGGGTGAACCAGTAGCAGCGACTATGGGAGGCTCTGGCCATCCAGTCCGATGTAATGCATGACCTTCTCCATGTGTTCACGTTTGCAAACTGGTAGGGAAGGGAAGTAAATCCCACCACTGGTTTCATCATTATTCTTATCACTAATTCTGAAAAAAAAAAACCTTTGTGAAAAGATAGCAAAACAGACAAACAAAACTACTTTGTCCATGAGATTACGTACTTTCTTATAAAAAAATAAGAAGTTTTAAATGAGCACTTACCTTGAAGGAAAGAGTTGTCTTCTGGATTACTAATGCTTTGCATTAGTCTTTTCAATTTTCATGCTAAGAGTATCTGATTCCACTTTGGTACAAGATAGTAATAGAGCTGATCCTTCATTTCATCTGGAATTTCATGGATGCAATTAATACTATCTGGGAGTACATATTCCCCAACCAAGTATACATATTGTTAAATAAGTAAAAATGATATTTTGCTTCCCCCCTTTTCTCTACCATAATAACATCTACAGTATCTAATTTGTTTTTCATATTGTGAGACAAGACAACCCCATGTAAAGATGAACTTTAATAACATGGGCAAAAATACATGGGCAAAAATAACATAATGTATTGGCAAATATGGCAAATCAAAAGAGCTTTTCTTCTGCTCATTGTAAAGGCAATAATTATTAATACACAAAAAAACCCTACTTGAATGCAACATTGGCCCCTTCAACTAAGAAACATACATGAGCACTGCCCCTAAGAATCAGACATGTTGATAAATAACCTTTATTTTTCTTGTATGAATGCAGCATGTAAGACCTCTCCTATTCAATCAGAGATCTGATCTTAGGAGGCAATTTGAAAAATGGAGACGTGTAAATATATGAAATGTTTAAACCTTGCACCATTGAAACTTTAGATTGAGTGATGGTTATTTATTTTATTGATTGATATTTAAACTATTGAAAGCTTGTTCATTTGAATTAGTTCAATCCTGGAAATATTTTTTTTTCTTTTACAATTTTCAAATCAAATGCTCGTGTTATGGTTTTTGACCAACTTTTACAGTAAAAAAATAAAAGAAATAGTTTGATACAACAATTTAGTTTTTGCAAAGTTATATAAATTTATTTTTGATATTTATTGACTGTCCTCCTTATAAGGTAATCCTTAGCATTAAAACAAGAATAAATTAGAATCAAGATTAAAATCAAGGACATGTGTGGAAGATGGGGTGGAATAGGGTGAGGTGGGACCTGTTGTTACCTGATCAACTACTTCCACTGTATTGTTCCCCCAAGCCAACTTGCAGAGTCAAGGACTTTAGGCACCTACAAAATGGGGAGAGGATTGGGGCCAACCTCACATCTGGGGGAAAGATGTTTCAGAGGACAGGAACAACAATGTTCCTCCTGGACCCCATTAGCTGAAATAATCAGAATAACAGGCTCTTCTTGGCCATCATGGGTGAGACAGGCTAATTCCAGCCAGCTGAGACTGTCCCTCAAGCAACCTGGATCCATGCTGTGAAGAGCTTTAAAGGTGATCTCCAACACCTTGCATTGCACCCAGAAGCAATCTGGCAACCAATGCCGCCCATAGAGCAATGGTGTTATGGGGACATTCTTTTGGGACCACAAAACTGTCTTTGCACTAGCTATAGCCTCCAAATGATTTTCAATGGTAGACCCACGTAGAGAGCATAGAAATAGTCCATCTCTGAGATGACTAGGCACTGAATGATGAGTGCAGGGGATCCTAATCCAGGAGAGGCCACAACTGGTGCACAACACAAAGTTATGTAAAGGGTTTCCTAGTCATGCTGTCACCTGTCCCTTGAGCAGGAGTCACAAGTTTAGGAAGCCCTCCAAGTTGTGGATTGGCTCTGTCTGGGGCAATGCCATCAGAATGCCACCCCATCCAGAGTCAAAGACCACAAACTCCAAAATATTATTGCATATAACATGTTTAGCAATCTGATATATGAGTGTAATGTTAGTATCCCTTAAAAATAATAAGAATAAAATTTATCAATGTGAACCTCAAGTTTAGAGATGATTGGAAAGATCACATCATGTCTTGGGATATTATAAAAAGGATATCTTATAAAGATCTAACTTTTTGAATCCAAAAGTACAAAACCTTCGCAAATAAAAGTCCCATGAAATTTTCTCACTAGAGGTGGGTTGCTGATAGTTCAGGATGGATAGGTTGAACTAATTGTAGCAGCAGCAGGAGGCTCCACCCGCTTCTGCCCATGCATGGAGGGGTTCTGAATGTGAGCAAGCATGCCCGAAACAGTAGTAAAGAAATTGGCAACCCACCTCTGCTTCTTACCAGTAGAACAGATGGGCGGGGAACAAAGCAGGCTCTGACAATGAACCATTTATATTAATTTCGGTTTAGATTGCATAGATGCCCTGCAATAGAAGGCTTACGTTTGGCAAGACAACTGGTGATATCATTTTGACAACCATTGTTCTCTAATTATTGATTATTGACAGTCCCTTCTCTAATGTTCAGGGTATAGAAAACTGATGTAATTGCCGATAGGATATTTACTAAAAAAAATTACTGTGTTTTGCATTTATGCAAGCACCGTCAAATATTCAGTGGAATTCACTTACTATCTGATTATCGCCAAAAGATACATACCAGGACACATACTTTTTGTTACACAAGTATTATATAGAAAGTGTGATTGTACATGTTATGGATCAATTTCATTTAATTGCTTAAAAGTAATCATTAATTTATTTATTCATTAGAGATGTACACAATGTACATCTATTATTTCTTAATGATTATTGGTCTGGATATAATGCCTCATTTCTAACCATGATTCATCCACCAAAAATGTGTGCAGTTTAATGTTTTAGGATACAATAAAAAACAATTTTATTACATTTTTAGAATTGGAAAATTGTGTAGTAGTCTTGTATTTATCAAAAAATGACAAAGAATATACCTTTAAAATATATTTAATAAAATTAAAGTAACCTATAAAGCACATAAAACTACTAACATGACTGCTATCCATGTGAATCAAATTATATGGAATTGAATTAAAACTGCTGAAAAACAGCTGCATGATGAATATACATAATATAATTGCTAAGAATGTTTTCAGTGACAACCATGGGGATATACAAAATGGATGGGTTTTCTAAACAGCATGTTGTCAGACCTTGAAGCCATCTTTTACTTATCCTAAATTCTAATATGAAGTAATAGATCCCAATTTTCCAGATAAATGTACTAATCATACCATGGTGTAGAATGTATTGGAACTTTTAACCTTGTAGCTTAATTCTTATACAATTACATAAGATGACTTTAGAAATGCATATTATTTTGGAAAATACATTTACATTACATGCTTCAAAGTTACAGATAATAAGAGACAAAGAGGCATACTGTAAGTAGAAACAAATATCAAGGAATACTTCCATCCCAACACAGCTCAGAAGGATACTAGAGTAAGAATACCTTGCTTACTTTGAATTCTTTCCCACAATTATAGAAGACTCAATGATGTTGTTATCCCCTCATATCAGAGCATAATTTCACTGTTACAGTTGAAGATTTGGTAGAAATAGCATCTCACATCCTTACTGTATCATTAATTATTTTTATCTCATTGGTGATATTGTGAAGATTTTAAATCAAAAATTATGAATATTGTTTTTTCGGTAAAGAATGGGCCTAATCTTTCCAAATAGTTTCTCTAGACCAGATCTGATCTCTTTGTTTTTCAGGCTGTAGATGATAGGGTTTAACATAGGAGTTAAAATGCTATATTGAATAGAGATTATTTTGTCCAGATCCATAAATGATTCTGTACTTGGCTTCACATAGCGAATCAAACCTGAAATGTAAAATAAGCCCAGAACAATAAGATGGGAACTGCATGTGGAAAAAGCTTTCTGCCTGCCTTCTGCTGATTTAATTTTCAGAATAGTTAAAATGATGTAAATATAAGAAACAAGTGTGATGAGAAATGAACCAAAAGTAAATACCATCACAGATGCTAGTAGAATAATATAATTTGTGAAAGTATTTCCACAAGACAATGCCAAGATGGAAGGAAGCTCACAAGTATAATGTCTGATTATATTGTTGCCACAAAAATGGAGATTTAGCAAGGGTAGTACATTCAGTATAGCACAAAATAATCCAAGAAGCCAAACTCCACCCACAATTTTAATGCATATATCTTTTGTCAAGAATCTGCTGTAATTCAGGGGGTCACATATAGCAACATATCGGTCATAACCCATTGCTGAGAGGATGAAGATTTCAGTGCAAGCAATTTGGAAAAAGAAGGCAATCTGTGCAATGCATCCTTCCCAAGAAATGGTTTTCTGGTTTGTAATAAAATTTACCAGCATCTTAGGGACAGTGACTGAGGAATAGCAGATGTCAACAAAAGCTAAATGGCTGAGAAAGAAGAACATGGGGGTCTGAAGGTGAAGCTCAGACCTGATCACTAATATAACACTTATATTTCCTAGGATAGTGATTACAAATATGATCATGATCAAAAAAAGAAGAACATGCTCTATGTGTGGGTCATCTGAGAGTCCCAACAAAATAAACTCTATTATTGCAGTTTGATTTTCTAGTTGAGTTGAATTGAAAACCATGTGATCTGTTAGAAAAGGAAACAAAAAATTAAAATGTTTACTGAACATTGAACGCTATATGGGAATTCATTATACTGGGTTTCCTATTTTTTCTTTCTTTCATAAGCAGGCCAACTTAAGTGTTGTTTTTTCATTTTTCTAGCATCTTTGGCTATTTTCCTGCAATTTTAATTCATTAATTATTTTAAAATATGTACTTGTTCTTAGTATCATTTGCATATCCAGATGTGCTTTTATAATGTAAGGCATTCTTCTTGATTACTGCGTTGTAACTTAAGTTCTTTGCATGATAAATGTTTTGTTTGAATTATTTTTTATTAGATAAAATATATTATATCAACAAAAACTTGGTTTTAAGGAAAAGATTGATACATATTACTACAAATGTCTGTACAGATTGCAGGGATTTCAAGATACTGAAACATGAAATGTTAAAGTTTTCATTTTGATAGACTTGGCTCCCTGCCCTGCATATTTTGGCTTTTTGTTTTTATGACTTCCCACACCAGTAAGAATTTGGACTATTGAATCTATATATATAAAGAAGTTATCTGCTGTGAAAAATTGAAAAAGAAAACATTAATATTTGGAGATTATAGCAATAGCAATAGCAATAGCAGTAGACTTATATACCGCTTCATAGGGCTTTCAGCCCTCTCTAAGCGGTTTACAGAGAGTCAGCATATTGCCCCCAACAATCTGGGTCCTCATTTTACCCACCTCGGAAGGATGGAAGGCTGAGTCAACCCTGAGCCGGTGAGATTTGAACCGCTGAACTGCTGATCTAGCAGTAGCCTGCAGTGCTGCATTTAACCACTGTGCCACCTCGGCTCTTACATAAATTTATATGCTATCTACATCATCTTTGATTTTTGTAAAAGGGGAGATTGTGTGACAATTAAGATTAACCCTTTTTAATCGGAATAAATTTACATGTAACTCAAAGTTTAAAAAACACTGAGTATTAAAATTGAACAGAATTAATCTTACTAATCCTCTAAAAGAAATCTGTGTTCAGTCATGACCTATATACAACAGCCAAATACTCAAATGTAATATTGCAATTCAAATTAGGTTTGATTGAAAGAATATTTTGAGAAAGATTTTCCATATTTCCCTGAGTCATCTGTCCTTAATTCTAAGCGGTAAGAGAAGACCCAACTTATATTAGAGAACTGACTTCTTCATAAAACTAGTTTCTTTTTCTCTTAATTCACATCCCATATTAGATATGCATTTACCTTGTAAGTAGTTGTTCTGATGCAGTGGAGAAATACTCTCTTTTACAGCCTCATCTAAATGTACAAAAGGCTTTCTTTGAGCAAGATAATAAAAAAATGGATGTGTTCGTACTATTATTTGTTCTAGAATTCAGGGCAGAGGAAACCAGTTGGGGATTGATCATCCCCAGGTAAAATGCCCGAAGGATAGATATATCAAAGATATTTTGCTTTGCTATTTTTTCTTTTTTAATTTAAAATCATTTAAAATATAACTGATTTGTTGTTGTTATTGTTTTAAAATCTACACATTAAAAAGAATGGTAAATGAAAGTAAAGCATATTTCTGAATTAAACCAAATTACTTTCAATCTCCCCAAAAGCAAAGGCACAAAAAATAGTGAAGGATAATCATAATTTAGTCATACCAAAATTGATAATACTTTTGAGTAAGTCCTGCATGAGTCAGGAATGGGTTCATATTATTCAACCCTCATACTACCACCGGCACTCAATTAAGGCACCCAATTAGAAACTAGGAAACCATGAGTTCTAGTTCTACCTTCCGTAGCAAAACAGTTTAACTTCAGTACTCCCAGGTAAACCAGATAAGAAACATGATTGGATAAGTTTTATTAATAAATTTTACTTTATTGTAAGACTACATTAATAGTCTCTTGCAAGTGATGTAGGATTTCCCTTCCAACTCTGTTATTTTATAACATTTGTAAGGGACATTAGAGGTCTTCTTGCCCAAGCAACTTAGGTAGGAAACCTTATACCATTTCAGACAAATGGCTGTCCAATGTCTTCTTAAAAACTTCTGGTGCTAATCTAAGTTTTTGTATTGTTTATGTGTATATGTGTTTAAAATAAAATTTGTAAAAAGAAAAAATTCTTGTGTTGGAGTATGCACAACTTTTGGAGGCAAGTCACTCCACTGATAAATTGTACTGTTAGGTAATGTCTCCTTAATTCTAGGTTGTTTCTTTCCTTGATTAGTTTGTACCATTGCTTTGTGTTTTGCTTTTAGGTGCTTTCGAGAATAGGTTGACTTTTTTTGTGGCTGAAAGTCTGAAAGTCCTATCTGCCACTTTTAATTGCTTGATCCATTGAGATGGGTTGGTTCTTAATGTCTTTTTGTAACCATTACATGACTGTGGGGTCCTACCCATTTTGCCTGATTATTTTTTAGGCAGCATCATTTCTTATCTTTCTCAATTTCATTATATGCAGAGGCTTAGGGACAGTCAATCATTCTCAGCAGTAGGAAGAAGAAAATTTCAAATAACTTTTGAAATAATACCAAGAAAACTGCAAGGATCAGTCTAGGCAGTCACCAAATATCAACACTGACTTGAATACACACAGAGATGCAAAGTCCAAACTATTTGAGAAATTTACTCTTGAATTTCTTTAACATCATTTTCATATATGAGGTCTGCTTCTCCATATTGTTATGGAGATTCATGATTTGTCAAGATTTGTACAAATGGGATTGATCCAGTTAAAGGTACATTAGAGGAATAAATTGGGTAACCCAATCCAGCATAACATTCTTCTGTGTGACACTACTTTGTTTCCTTCGCATTATGCCTTTCTATTACAGTAGGGTGCAACAAGAAATCCTCACACCCTCATATAAGAGCATAACTCTAATGTTGAGGCCTTGGGAAAGTAGCAACAGTCATTCCTGCTATCTCATTATTTCTTTTCATTATCGGAGCTGTTCGGCTTTTATGTCAAGGGCAGCCAATACTTTTTAATGACTAAAAGGGGCCTATAGTTTACAAATAGTTGTTTTACACCAGAACGATCTCTTTGTTTTTCAGGCTGTATATGATTGGATGTAACATGGGTGTTAAAATGCTATATTGAATAAAGATCACTTTGCTAGATCCATGAATGATTCCAAACTTGGCTTCATATAGCGAATTAAAGCTGTAATGCAAAATGGTTCTTTGCTTTTTTATGAGGTTTGCCAGCATTTTGGGAACAGTGACAGAAGAATAGCAGATGTCAACAAAAGCTAAATGGCTGAGAAAGAAGAACGTGGGTGTTTGAAGGTGAAGCTCAGACCTGACCACTAATATAACAGTTGTATTTCCCAGGATAGTGACTATAAAACATAGCATAAAAAAGAGGAAAAAATTCTCTATCTGTTGATCATTGGAGAGTCCTAACAGGATAAACTCTGTTATTCCAGTTTGGTTTTCCAGCCCAAAGTATTCAGAAAACAAAGGATCTATCAAAAAGTAAAACAGTTAATTATGCAATAAGTAATAATGCATGCATATTTAAATTAAACATACATATTACTTTAAGCATCACATTTTGCTTAAGATCCATATTGAGAATTATAATATATCTTACTGAATTTTTTTATATCTATCACCAAATTGAAAATTAAGTGTTGCCTTTCTCACTTTAACATTGTACTTTGTTGATTGTTATGATGTTTTGATTCATTAATTCATTGGTTACCAGTCTTTACTGTGAATACCATGTCACAAGAATTCTAAAGAAAATGAAGGAGGAGCCAACACCACCCCGAGACGACATGATATCACCACCAACACTTTTGCTCCTGGGTGGTCCAAACGGACCTAAACCATCCCACAGAGATGGTGAATGGGAAGAATACATTCTGTTGATCTCAGAGACATGGCAAAGTCCCTGATCGATCCAGGAGAAGTTCTTCTAGCTGGCAACAAAAGCACAGCCCCTAGGCTGATAAAGTTGGGGTGGCTCCGAAATTGAAGGATACAGAAAGAGAAAGTGTTTTCAGCTGGTGAGGAATTTTTATCATTTTAAAAAGAGACTGCCTACAAAAAACTTAAAGTTAATTTAAATTTGAGAACAGAAGAAATAAGCGGCAGAATTAAGCTTTGAATGGCTTTGGACAGTGTATTTATGCAAGCCTTTTAAAATGAATGAATTAAGTTTTCTTCTATCTTTTTTAAAATTATTTTTTGCTACCTATGGACTAAAATTCTCCTTCATTACTGCATGTGTTTTTCCCTTTTTCTTCTCTATTTCATTCAAGAATTTGACTTTTTAAAACTTGGAATATAAAAAAGATACAAAAGGAAACAAAGAAAATTGTAACAACAGAGGGAAATATAACACTGCTACTCGGAGACTGGAGGTTTGTGTATTGGAAACAAAACACTTTTACTTTCCTCACTGATTATTCTGGCTTGGCATTTCAAGATCCCACTGTTTGTTTATAGAGAGTGAAAAAAAGAAAAGCATACATATGTTCCTTTGAAGTATATCTCTAACCAGATAAAAGTGAAAATAAGACCTTATTGTGAATTTATGCTTAATCTTGTAAAAACCTTCCAAGCCAGAGCAACAGTTTGTCAGCTGGAGATAATGGCACAATTTCAACAGCAGAAAGAAACTTTAAGTTTTCAAAATATATTGTTAGAAATTCAGAAATTATCAAACACATTTGAGAGGACAGAGAAGAAGTTAGAAAATCTAGAGCATCTAACAGTAAAATATGATGAAGAATATGGAAATGTTTATCAAGTGGAAAAACTGCAGGTTAGGGTCCTAAGAACCGAAGAGAAAAATGACCATAAAGAAATCAAATCCGCTGATATCTATTGTGATTGGTTTGTGTCTGGAAATGAAAGAGTGGAATACGGAAAGAGGAATTAAATGGAGGGGAACTCTACCCCAGATGGCAAGATACAGAAGAAGAAAAAACAAAAGAATTTATGGATTTAAAGAGAGAAATTCTATTAGCAACATCATTGATAACACTACTGACAGTTAAAGATAAGCTGATCAAGGAAACAGAAGAAGGGCATCGAAATTACATGAGAGACTTAATAAGCAATGAGTTGCAAAGAGGAGTCCATACAAATTTGATTAAGGAGATAATTAAAGGACTGATACCACAAATGGCAGAAGACATAATATGTATAAATATATCTGAGTTAAAATACTTAAGTTAATATGAGTTATAGTTGATGACTGTGGAAGAGATGCACAAAAGTCCTTTGTAACCAACTGATACACTTTCTAAACTATGTAAAGAAAGAGGATTCTTTGTGTTGTGTTTGTTTTGAAAAATAAAAATTATATATATAATTTACTGTGGCCGGGTACAGTTGATCAGGACTCAGGGATGCTGGGCCGGGCGAGGCTGGTGGGAGAGATGGTGCAAGGGCTGTCGGCCTCGTGGAAGTTGTTGAGGATCTCCTTGGAGGAGCTGCACTCGGGCTCCCCCAAGTCGGTGCCCCGGGAGAATCAGACATCCAGGATCTCAGAGGAGGAGAAGTCCTCGGTGTGCAGCCTCATGGGGCTGCCCCAGCCCCGCTCCACCTCAGGCTGACACTGCCGCTGCTGCCCCATCAGAGCTGCCTTGGCGAGCCCGTAGCTGGCTCGCTGTGAGGGGGGTGGAGGAGATGTTCCACCTCCTCCTCCTCTGGAGCTCCCCTGGGCTGGCCGGGGGTAGGCCAGCTTAAGGGCAGGGGGAAATGGCTGAAGGATGGTGCAGGTTGCACCCTGCCACAGATAGCAAAGGTCCGGCGGGAGGGGAGGGGAGAGAGGGGAGGGGCTCCCCTTGGCAGAAATGGCCAAAGCTCATCAGAGGTGGGGCAGAAAGGGGAAAGGGTGTGGCCACAGCCCAGATACACATATAAAGAGACCATCAGGATGAAGCTGGAGAGAGGCCAAACTGTTCGGAATATACTATACTCACTAAATGAACACTATGATAAATGACACAGCTCAATTCCAATGCAATGTTACATGAAATAATTAAATCAAAATGAAAATAAATCAAAATCTATGAAAATTCAATATAACAATGCAATCGGAAACATTGAAATGGAATCATGAAATATTTGTTATAGCGTGCATTGCTCTTACGTCCACCAGATTGCGCTGGTTTTCAAAAAAGCATGTTTTTACAAAAAATCATGTTTTACCTATCACAGATATGACATCTATATAATATACGTATATAAAACATTTGCGTATTCAAATGCAACATTGTGTCAAAATTTCAAAGCAATCAGTGAAGAACTTTCAGAGATTAGTGATTTTGAACAACCATTACATTTAAATTATATATATATATGTCTGTCTCTGTGTGTGTGTGTGTGTGTGTGTGTGTGTGTGTGTGTGTGTGTTTACAAAAAATCATGTTAATAGATATTATCTGAGACTTTGGTTTCTTCATAAATTCAAAATGGAGAGATTTCAGGAAGTTGAAGTGCAAGGAATTATACAGGACCACCCACAGTATTTATTTTGGCCGTATTTGTCTTTTCCTTTACAGGTGTTCACTGATTTGCTTTTACTGTATTCCATAGGCATTTTCTCCATCTTCATTGTTCCTTTCCAACTCCCAAAGATCCCTCTTTCTGGTCCTACTGTATATGCTTTTGAATTTCAAAATATTTGGTTTATATATATATATTTTGGCCAATTTCCAAAGCTTTTAAAAGTAGCCAAGTAAGGCTAAATATAGACATCTGGTGTTGCAAATTAGAGAAAAATATTTTTTGGGATGTTGTAGAAGAATTTTTTTGTGTGAAATATCTGAAAGAACATATTTTACAATGACAATTATGATAGGATTTTTAAAAAATCATCACACACCAAAAGTGTCCATTCTTGGAATTAATTTAATATATACCTGATATAGAACTGAAGAAGAAAGAAAAGGAAAACAATAAGAATATTATGATTACTAATGATGAACATAATAAATATAGCGGAACTTTTATGACTTTTCCAGTAACAATCAGTTTTAACAGCCACAATAATCCTGTTAGTTTGCTTAGAGTTGATTGAAAGCTTATTTTAAGAAAGCCATTAATTCAGTTTCTCAATCATTTTGTCATTAATTCTGTACAAAGTTTATAGTGTGAAAAGTTAAAAAAGACATACAAAACTGCAAACAGTGTGATATTTTAAATGAGCAATTACCTTGAATCTTAGAAATGTTTTGCATCTTATGTCAACCTATGCAACCTTCCTGCTAAGACTGTGAGTCCAATCTGGAGCAAGATAATAAAAAGAGAAGTAAACTAATTCTTCATTTCTTGTTGAATTCATGAAATTAATTCTATTTTAGAATAAATATTCCCCAAACAAAAATATGTAGTGTTTAAGTGAGCCAAAGAATCATTTTGCTTCCCCATCCTTATTTACCAAAAGTATAATAAAATCTAAGTACCTGTGTTTTGCTTTTCATGTGGTGATAGAAGACAGGCTGCAAGACAACTTCACTTTTAGTAGGATTATTGTTAAGAAAAAGATGGTATACTTTATTAGCTTGTATGGTAAGTCAAAAATGTTTTCTTCTGCTTATTCTAAGGGCTGAGCATATTAAAACTCCGAAGAACTGTTTGAAGCCTTGGTGTATATCTCTCTATGAAGGTGTGCATCCTTGTGTGTGGTTTTTTTTTAACCAAACAAATCAACAAAACAAAATACCTGCATATGAGCCATCCTTCTAAAAAGAACCACAGCAAATATCAATCACCATTGTTCCATTCTTTCAATTCAGTTCTAAACTATCCTAGCATCTCTTTAAAAATCCAGGTTTTAATGACTTTCCAAATGCTAAAAGAGATGGAAAGTCTACTGTATTGCCACTGGGAGGGTGTTCAATACAGTAGGGACAGCCATGGAAATCGCACACTTCAAAGGTCCTGCTACATCTGAAGTGTACTCTATCCATTTCAGGGGGAAATATATATTCTTTGGAAGAGGTGGTCCTGAAAATGATCCAATGTCCTGAAAATGATCCAATGTCATGTAGGACTTTAATCAATTCCTTGAATTGAATTTTAGTAGAAGAGGGGTTTGCCAAAGTACTTGATTGTTTATTTCTTTTCTCCTGAAAAGCAATCTACATGAAATCCTTTCTTTAATTTTGATCATAGAGAAAACAGGTGTTATTGCTGACAGGCTATACTGGAAACTAAAAGAAACCAGTCTTTTTTATCTTTACTTAAGCACTATTAAGAATTGAAAGTTATTAATGCAAGATTTGGCTGAGTTATCTCCAAGAGATATGTCGGATGAATACTTTTGTTATAAGTATTATGGAAAGGATGATGGTGTAAGTTATGGATCCATTTCCTTCAATTGTTTAAAGATAAGCATTGATTTATTCATTACAGATGCAGACATCATCCCCTCCAATTTCACTGTAAAGTTCTAATTCTTTTAAAAAAACTAATAAAACTAACAGAACAAAAACTTCAAAAACTCTAAATTTTGTCCCCTGAATTGAGCTAAGCCAACAAAGAAGCTCCCACATTTAACAGTCAATGAACTTAGCAAGACATCAGCATACAGGTTTAAACTTTTTGTACATCTATAACATCTTACCCTAGGGCTTGTATGCTGATACCAGATGTTAATCTCCAGATGAAGAAGCATGCATAGGAGAGGTCTTACACGCTGCTTTCATTTAAGTTAGTACATCATAAACATTATTTAGACCAGTGGTTCCCAAACGTTTCAGTCCACTGTCCCCTTGGTGCTACAAACTGATCCTCAGTGCCCCCCACCCAGTGGTGGAATTCATTTTTTTTTACTACTGGTTCCGTGGGCATGGCTTGGTGGGTGTGGCTGGGAGTGTCATGTAACTGGGTGGTTTGTAACAGGAAAATTCAAAACTATAACAATTAATTGCACATTTATTCAAAATCCAATTTAAAAACCTTTTTAGTTAATGTTAATTCAACAAAATTGTTGAAGATGATCCAGTGATACCAGGTTTTCAAAGTCTGATAGTCATTTATCAAGAATGTTAGTAACTAGTAACTTAGTAAACTCAGTAAAATTTAGTAACTACTTCATTGTTCAGTAAATTCTTAATGTGATGGATGGGTTTGATGAAGTGATACCAGTTTCCCAATGTCTGGTTTAAAGTCACTTAGCAGAGTGCAATGTTTCCCAACCTTGGCAACTTGAAGATGTCTGGACTTCAACTCCCAGAATTCCCAGGGAATACTGGCTGGGGAATTCTGGGAGTTGAAGTCCAGACATCTTTAAGTTGCCAAGGTTGAGAGACACTGCTCTAAAAGCATCAGAACTGTTTTCTCCTCCTCTCCTTTTATGGTATCAGAGGAGCCTTTTCAGTGGCATTAACTCCTGGCTCTAGTTTCCAGTAGCTTTGAGTGATGGTTTGTCTTAAAAGACACTTAAAAAGAGCAGCCTGTTTCCTACCAGTTTGCCCCTGGAGTTCATGCAAAACTTGCTTCATCGTCGCCCACGTTGAAATTCTCTTTGGCCATTGCCTCGCTTCCCCCTTCCCACCCAAGAAACACTAACCACCACCCCCTTTTTTCTGTTACCGGAGGATTTTTGTTGCCACATGCACACATGGGGATCCCCGGTCCTGGAATCGCCCTTCGCACGCCCACAGAAAAGAGGGCTCCCTGCCTGCGGAATGCAATACTGCCATCCTTGGTGCACAGTGCACGGATCGGTGGAGCATGCGTTGACTAACTGGCTACCCCAAGGAATGTGCAGTATGCAAGATGCCAGAAGTAACCATTTGACGGGACGAGGAGGGGGGAGTACAGGAGTGGCCCATGTCTGCGGCGGACTCAGGGAGCATGCATGTTCCGAGTCATGGCACTCGGTCTGGAGAGGGGGGAGGAAAAAAGCCCAAGCGGTGTGTGCCTAGCTGCAGCGTGGGAGCAGCTCGGTGTCTTCCGATTTAGTTGTTTTGACTCCCTCCCCTTCTCTGCTCGATTGCGCACTCTCTGTATATTTTTCCTCTCTCTCTCTCTCTTTTGCTGGGTGGTGGTTAAGGCCGCTGGTAGTTAGGATCGATTCTGCTGTTGCTTAAGTTGCTGCAGCAGAGAGCAGCAGCAGTGAGAGGCAGCAGTTATAGTATCAAGTAGATCAACGAAGAAGGGGAATTTATGGCAGGCTGGCCAGCTGAAGCTGCAGGCTCAGCGCAGCTCCTTTTCTGCCACCTGCTGCCCCCTTGCCTCTTAGCGCCCTCCTGCTGCCCCCCTTGCCTTTAAGCGCCCCCCCCAAGTCATCCCACCACCACCTGGGTGCGGTTCCGCCCACTTTGGGAACCACTGATTTAGACCACAGTTTTTTTAACTATAGCACATCTGGATTCATCCACCAAGGCAAATTCATTTAGGTTAGGGTTTAGGGTAATATTTATTATAATATTACAACACAGCAAGTTGTTCAGTGACTCTTTATTTTATGAATAAAATAATAATGACTATACAATATTTGTAGTACCTTTAAAATTGCCCACAATGCACATAGAAATGACTAGTTAATCCTTCTATCTGGAAGTCTATTCATGGGAATTAAATTATATGGATTTTGATTATAAACTCTATCAAGACAATAATATGAATGAAACAGTGATCAGTGAAAAATAACTGCATATGCATTACAGTTGCTAAGACTGTTGTTACTAATGGTGTTAGGGAAGTGTAAATTGTTTTTTTAAACATAATGTAGTATCATAAATTCTGATATGAAGTGATAAATCTCAGCTTCCCAAATAAGTGCTTATTATATCATGGGGAAGAATATATAGTATCCTTTTTAAAAAAAAATCTTGCATCTCGGTTCTTATGTAGCTCTTAAAAATATCTTAAAATGGATATTATTTGGGAAAATGTGTTTATGTTACATGCTTCAAGGTAAGTTAAAGCAAGTGGGGGGACATACTGTGAGAAGAAGCAAATTAAGAAATACATATTAGTGGATACTTTCACCCTGATTCTTAAAAAAAAATACTCCGGTGAATATTAGAGCAAGTTTACTTTCCGTCACTTGAATTCTCCCACACTGTTACAGCAGGGCTCAATGAGAACTACTCATATCCTGGTATCACACAATAACCAAAATATTAGGGATTTTGAGTAAGTAACAACACTCATTCTTGCTATGTTATTAACTTTCTTTCTTTCTCACTGTTGAAGTTGTAGAGATATTAAATCAAGATTTTGGAGTATCATTTCATAATTAAAGAATGGACCTACACTTTCTAAATAATTTCTCTGTACCAGATCTGATCTCTTTGTTTTTCAGACTATATATCACTGGGTTTAACATTGGAGTTAAAATTCTATACTGAATAGAGATCACTTTGTCCAGTTCTACAAGTGATTCTGAACTTGGCTTCATATAGCGAACAAAAGCTGTAATATAAAATAAGCCCACAACAATGAGATGGGAGCTGCAAGTGGAAAAAGCTTTCTTCCTGCCTTCTGCTGATTTAATTTTCAGAATAGTTAAAACAATGTAAATATAAGAGACCAGGGTTATAAGAAATGGACTAACACCAAAAACCATTACAGATAATAGAAGAACAATGTAATTCATGAAGGTGTTGGCACAAGATAAAGCCAAGAGGGAAGGAAGTTCACAAGTATAGTGTCTGATTATATTGTTGCCACAAAAATGAAGATTTTGCAAAGGTACTACATTCACTATAGAATAAAAGAAACCCATCAGCCAAGCTCCACTAAGCATTTTATTACATATTTCTTTTGTCAAGTATCTGCTATAATGCAAGGGGTCACATATAGCTACATATCTGTCATAACCCATTGCTGAGAGGATGAAGACTTCAGTGCAAGCAATTTGGAAAAAGAAGGCAATCTGTGCAATGCATCCTTCCCAAGAAATGGTTTTCTGTTTTGTAATAAAATTTGCTAGCATCTTGGGAACAGTGACTGAGGAATAGCAGATGTCAACAAAAGCTAAATGGCTGAGAAAGAAGAACATGGGGGTCTGAAGGCAAAATTCAGACTTGATCACTAGTATAATTATAATATTTCCAAAGATAGTGAGTAAAAAAATGAGGAAGAATAAGAAAAGAAAAAATAACTCTATGTGTGGATCATTGGACAGCCCCAACAAGATAAACTCTGTCCTTATAGTGTGATTTTCCAATTCAGAGTGTTCAGAAAACACAGGATCTGAGAAAAGAAAAACAAAAACTAGTATTGAATCTTTGAACCATGTTAATTTCCATTCAATAATATACATATGTTTAAGTTTAGCATCTTCAGATTTCTGTTTAAAATTCTTTGGGAATGAATGGTAATCTGTTTCTTACTTTTTATTTGTTTCATTAATGGAGAAATATAATTTCTGCATTTTTCTTTTAATAATGGGTTTAATTTTTCTTATAGTTTTGCATTCATAAATTTTGGTAACATGTATCTTTCCTGCATCCATTGGCTTACAACTCTGTGCATAATGAAGTGGGGAGTCTCTGAGTTTACCAAAAATAAAAGGGTGCTGTTCATGAAGTTACATACATATCAATTATATTTTTTAATTTATCCACATGGATTGGAGTTATGCAGTCTACTGAAGAAACTGTTTCTAAGGACAGGATTAATCCATAGCATTATAAAAGTCTACTTCATATACCATATTAAAAGCTGTAGCATTTTAGAAAGTTGAAGCATGTGGTGTGAAAATGCTGGACCATCCATTGTTTCCACCATGGCAGTCATTCTCCCCTAATAACCTATTAATTTGCTGTTTATATATTCAATACGTATCCTGCTTTACCTTTACTGACAGGGAAACCATATGCTCCTTTTGACCTTCTAAAGACTATATAGAGATATCTATTTTGGAGTTATTTTCACAGCAGTACCAAAATGATTTCTCCTTTTTAATTTTTTGTTCCTTTTCCATTTTTTAGCTCTTGTAGTTTGGTATTTTCTATCCTAGTTCTGATGGAATTAGGTTCAGCTTCAGATCATTTTTTTAACTTAAAGAATAACTTTTTTTTCAGCAAGCACCTCAAGCTGATTCCCATTTTTACACTAAATTTTGATTAAACATAGTTGACTTGAATATATAGTCAAATATATGTCAGCTAATCATGCTCAGCTAATTATGCCCATTAACAAAACAGAAAGATATATCTATGTCTATATATCTTTGACGATATTTTTACCTATAATATCTATATATGTATTGCTTTCTCTTTCTCTTTAATAACGACTATAATTACTCTGTTACAAAATTGTTTTCTTTCCTTTAATCCCAAAAGAAAAGAAAAGAAGTAATTGTTACCTTGTAAGATGTACTTCTGTTGCACCAAAGCCATATTCTGTATCTTCTCAAACTTCCTCTCTATCTATGAACATTTTCTTTGAAGCAAGACATTAAAAAGAAGGAGTTAACTGATGTCATTCTTTCTTTGTTATTACAAAGCAGTGAAATCTCATTGAGTCAAGGTGCTTCAATTTGAGATGAAATCAATTTAAATATGCCACAAAGTTTTTGTTTAACTTTCTTTAGATGTCTTTACTTTCCTTATTTGAAACATTGAATACATAGAATCAAAATAATCTACTTGAAAATATGAATTCCTCATGAAAGAAATGCGTAAGCAGAAGAATTACATAAATCAGGATAAACATGATTTTATTATGTAGCTGAGCTATTATGAGCTGCAGTGGCACAGTGGTTAGAGGGCAGTATTGCAGGCGATTTTTTTTTGAAAAAGTTTTTTTTTATTTTAATTGAACAAAAACACACAAAAAATGAATCATCCTTCATTACATCTTGTAGAAAGCGTGTTGATTGCTTACAGATAACTTTCATGCATTTCTTCCACAGTCATTAGTTATAATTCATATTAGATTATTATATTATAATCAAATAATATATCATATAATTCATATTTTAATCAAAAATCTTTGTATATCTTACTATCAATGTACCATAATTCTCATTTGACTACAATTAGTTGAACATGCTTTTACCTCAAATCATTCATACTTAAAGACACAACCATATAAAGGCATTCATTAGCTATTTCAAAGAATCCTCCAGTATCATTACACCTTTGTGACATCTTCTAAGTAAAAGTCAATTGATAAAGTTTCTAAACCTCCCCCCCCCTTTTTCCCCCAACTCGATGTTTAGAATTTGTATCTGTTGCTTTTGTCAATGCCAGAGCATGTATATATTATTAATCAATTTCCATTGACATTTCCTTGTTGTTATTATAATTGGCTAAAAATCATTTACTATTTATATTCCATCTCCTCGTCAGACCCCCCCCCCCCAAAAAAAACCTTACATCTTTATGACAATATCTAAATAAAAATTTGTTAATAAAATTGATAGGTATTTTTCCCAAATTGCAATTTACAATTTATATCCAAATTTCTTTTACTAGTTTGCCAGTACATGTATATATCATTAAGCTGTATCCAATATCATTTCATTATTGTTATTATAGTTAATTATTTGTTAACAAATAAACATTTAATAACAATCTAAAACAATTTAAAAATTACTAAATTCCTACTTATTGATCACCAAAATCAACTGATTTTTTATTGTCAACTTTCATTGTCAACATGTATCTTTCCAGTAACAAAACAGTCTTATCTCTCTTGCCAATTGTGATGTCAGTCTTCTTTTTATCTCTTTTATAAGGTTTTTATAAACTTCTCTCCAAACTTTGTGGCTTGAAGGTTCTCCCAGGTAATCTCGTTGCCCTCCAGCTACTAAAATTAGCTTGTCTTTGGTTGTCAATCATGCTTCTGAAAAAAGTTTCTTCTTAAATCCATCATCATCATCATTTTTTTTCTTCTGTATCTTGGAATCTGGGGTAGGGCTCCAGTTCGTCGAGTTCCCTTTTCCATATTCCCTTCTTTCCACTTTCACCCACATTTGCTCCATTAATAAATTCATCTATTGTCTTATCTTTATAGTCTATGTCTTTATTCTCCCCTTTAATTTTTGGGGCTCCAACCCCTTCATCTTTTGCTGTGTGGAAGACTAGTCTTTCTAACTTCTTCTCAATTCTCCTATATCCTTCCAATAGATTTTGAATTCCAGCCATAATATTTTGGAATTTTAAGGTTTCCTCATCTGAATATTGATCCATGTTTCCAAAAAAGAAGGGGGAAAGAAAAAAAACTAATAGCCACTGCCACTCTAGCCTTCCAGGCCTCTTTTATTTTTTTATTTTAGGTTGACTTGAACTTGACTTGAGTTCTTTTATGCTCTTCAAAGGAGAAGGGTTCTGTTTTTTTCCCCTTCCTCTCCCCTGTCAAATAGTTCTCAAAGGCACCTGCAAAAAAAAATTCATGCCCTTGGCTCTTTATCAGTTTCTGTAAACAAGTTGCAAACCCTTCAGGTACAAAGTCAGTGAGATCAAAGAAGGAAAGAGAAGAGATACGTTGTTTCAAAAACTCCAGCCTCTGACCTCCAAGTGGCAGTGTTGCTACTTTTCACTTTCTAATATTTATCTCTGGTTTATAGGAAACAAAGTTCTTTAAGTTTTTTTTAATGAAATTTAATAACAAGTAATAGGAATAATTGTTAAAATAAAAAGGAAGGGTTTAATCCAGAAGTCAAAAAAAAAAAAGCAACAAAAAGCAGAAGAAGAAAAAATCAATCCATTCACTTTAAGAGGAGAAATGAGAAATGTTGCAAGCACTTCAATCCACAAAATCTAGTTGCAAAGAAAAAAAAAAGCTTCCCAAAGCAATCCAATATAAGTTAATTTTGCCACTAAATTATTTTGCTTAAGGATCTAATTTGGCTTTTAAAAAAATACTTTGGGCATTCTTTCCCAAAATAGAAAAAAATACCTCACCAGATGGACTCCTTTTCTGTTTTCACTTCCTTCCTTCCGGAGCCATGCCGACTTCATCAGTCTGGGCTGCCTATTTGCCGCCAGTTTGAAGCGCTTCCCTTGGGTCAATCAGGGACTTTGTGATGTCCCTGAGACCAGCAAAGTTTTGATTTCCTGATCACTGTCTCTGTGAGATGGTTTAGGTCTCAATGGACTGTCCAGTGGCAAAAGTACCAACGGCAGTCTCAGAGTGTCGAGATTGCAGATTGTGACATTGTGATGTTGGCTCCTCCCTTCCCTGCAGGCTACTTCTGCTGATTGCTGGCTGCCAGCAATTTGGCAGTTTGAGCCTCACTGGCTCAAGTTTGACTCAGTCTTCCATCCTTCTGAGGTTGGTAAAATGAGGATCCAGATTGTTGGAGACAATATGCTGACTCTGTAAACTGCTTAGAGAGGGTTGTAAAGCACTGTGAAGAGGTATAGAAGTCTAAGTGCTATTGCTATTTTTTCAAATGGAAATAAAGTATTAATACCTTGTGGAATTTAAGAGTCCTTTTCAAGATCCCCTCTGTTTGGATCAACCTTATTTAAATCTACCATGTGTCCCTGAAAATATGACATGTCCTGATAATAAGCCCCTTGGACAACACCCCCTCTGACCAGGCAGAGTGCCATTCACCAAACTAGTGGTATCCTGAAGGCAGCAAGCTGCAGGAGCTGGGGGAACAGATGCTCACATGGGATACCACTAGATTGGTGAATGGCACTCTGCCCGACTGGAGAGAGGGGTTGCAAAGAGCCTGGCATGGGAATGAGAGGATGCAGGGATGGGAGGATGTGGGCACAACCTCAGGGGTGAACAACTATATTGCACTGTTGAAGCAGCATAACACAGCAGCCATGAGGTGACCACACTCATGAGCAGCTGCCTGGAAATCCACCCCTCTCAACAGGCAGAGTGCCACTTACTGACCCAGTGGTACCCTGAAGGCACCAAGCCAAGCAAGTTGGGGTGAACCAGGCACTCACATGGCTTGGTGCCTTCAGGATACCACTGGGTCAGTGAGTGGCACTCTGCCCATCCAGAGGGGGAGATTTGGAAGCCACAGAAAAAGCCATCCTCAGTGCTAGGATGGCGCAGTGGCAGTGCCCTGGTCTTGCAGGGAGAGTTGGTCCAGGTCATGGTGAGGCTGGGAGATGCATGAGTGGGTGGCAGAAAAGGTGCTCATGCAACCGTCCTCTCCAGCCAGGCAGAGTACCACTCACCAATCCAGTGGTATCCCAAAGACACCAAGCCACGCCAGTGCCTGTTCTCCCCTGGCTCATGTGATTTGCTATCTTCGAGATACCTCTAGGTTGGTGAGAGACCCTCTGCCAAATCAGAGGGGGGGTTGCTGGGCAGCTGCTCATACGTATGGTCATGGCTGCTGTGTTGTGTTGTTGTGACAACACAACAGAGCTGTTTGCCCCTGAGGCTGTGCCTGTATCTTCCCATCCCCACACCAGGCTCTTCAGGAGTCCACATGCAAGAGAGCAGCCACCCGAAAACCCCAAAACAATATGGCCAAGGCCATATTTTGGGGGTCAAAAGCCTGTCTTATTTTTGGGAAAACATGGATTTTGGAATATAATTTTCTCTATATAAGTGTTCCATACTTGTGCATGTATTTTAATGAACTTTTTAGAAAGGAACATAAAATCTAATACAAATTAATATGAAGTAAGAAGAAAGAAGAAAGAAATCAAATAAAAAGCTAAAAGTGCAAGAAAGGGAAAAAAGTGAAAGAAAAATAGAAAAGCTATAAATTCAGTTATAAAATTACCTGTTACTGTGGTTATTATCTCTTCCTTCTCTAGTCTATTCCTTTTAACCATCCAAACCAAAACTCATAAGTTAATTATTTTCTGTTTTATGAAAAAAATCTATAAGGATTTCCAGTCACAAATAAATATAAATATTGTCTTTTCTCTGATCAAAGGAGGTCAATTTAGACATCCTATAAACACTGCATATTCCTGATGGAGTTATTCAGCCCTGTGATTTGATCAAGTATTAAGGTTTGTACAAATGAGAATTATGCCAATTGCGAGTGCATGTAAAGGGAGGAACAAATCACGTTGCAGTACACATAATGATTGTGGATTAACATGAGTGATAATACTCATTCAAAAGTCACTTTGTTCCCAGCTGCATAGCTAATAACCTGCTAGGGATAGGTCTCTGCAAATCAGAGACCTATCCCTAGCAGTTAGAATCTGATAATTGGGCTTGTAACATATGTAGTTAAGGCCTCTGACAGTGAAATGGAGTCCAGGGGGCCTGCTCTCACTCACTTTGGCCTCTGCCCATTCACCTTGGGTTGCTCCTGATCACCTCCACATGCTCACCTCAGGCCTCCACTTGCTCACCTCCACCTTCTCCTGCTATCAGAGTTCCAAATAGCATCCAAAATTAAATCAGAGTCTGAGGCAAAGGATTCCTCAAAATTCCAATTTATTAAAAGAGCCATTCGGCACATCTGGCAAAACCCGAATCTTAAAGCTTCCCAGGTTTTTCCCACCCAGTTGAAAGTTCAAGATCCTGCCCTCACACCCACCCATCACATGGTCCAATCTTTCACTGCCACAATGGCGCCTTCCACCCATCCAGTTCTGGCCAGGTACAGAGACAAGGGCTTTTTAGAAACAATATAATTATGGCTACATATCACCCAACTCTGTATAATCCCCCCTCCCATTTTCCCACAATAGAAAATGAATAGTAGAAAGTGTGGCAGGCCTGAAGTCCATAGGAAAAGAAGACTTGCAGATCTGACACCCACTTACCTCAGCCTCTGCTTGCTTGCGTCACCTCCTGGCCTCTCTTTCTCTGGTCCTTTAAGGCTAGTCTCTAGACTGCCCTTAATAGAACACCAGTAATTTCAAGTGTGTTTTCTTTAAGACTGAGAATAATTCTCCTTTAAAATGAGCTTCCTGATAAATTTACTTTTGAAATTTTATATTGAATGTATGATCTGTTTTCTAAAATAACATTTGGGCAATTAACATTGTTATTGCCTAGAAAGCATAAATGATATCAAATAAAACCTTTATTATGGACTTTGGGCCAGAAAGAATATCAGTATTTGGATTGTGATATTTTTCCAACAAATGACTGCATGCAAATATTTGAGTCAGCTCAGAAAGAACATTTTAAAAGATTCTTTGGGTAAACAGTGTCTCCTAAACAACTTTTATAAGTGTAAAAATTATGAGTCAGTGATGTTCTATTTTCTTCAGGCAGAAGTGCATGGGTGCCATTACAAATTCATTTGTTATTATTATAATCTGTATCCAGATTAGCATCTATTATTTAGGATATAGAAGGAGTCACCTTATTTTTTCACACTTACAATGATTGCTGCATCCTCATGGTCACATAATCAAAATTTGGATGCATGAGGATTGCAGGGCCCTGAGGTCATGTGACCATCTTTTATGACCTCCTGACAAGTGAAGTCAAAGAACCAGATTCATTTAACCATGTTAAACCAACTAACTTAACAACAGCAATGATTGACTGTGATAAAAAAAAAAGATTGTAAAGATTGTAAAATGGGAAAAGTTCACTTAACAAAGGTTTGACCAAAAAATTTGGAAATTCTGGAAATAAGTTGACTACTATATCTTCCTTTTTTCTGAGTTTTTTTTAAAGTGTAAAAGTTATTCTGATGTGATATAATTAGAACGATTAGTTAATTTCCAATAAGGTGCCATTGCAGCAAATATAGTTCAGCTATCTGAACTTTAGTGACAGTTCCAAAACATCGTATCTTGCACTTTTGCATTTTAGACAGTGCAGTTATAGTTTAAGTGGTATATACTAACTACACTCATGACAAAAATTAGACATTAGTTTTATATAACACAGTAATTAGGGTAAGAGGTTAAGAATATATCACATCCTTCTGTTCTCTACACATCTGTCATGACAGAACTAAGAATAAGTGTTGTAGTTAGCACTAATTATTAGGAATAAATTAATAGTAAAAGTCTGTTAACTTCATGATGTTACATGTCTTTGACATTTCTAGAGACTCCAATATATAATTGACTTGGAAGAAGATGAGTAAATTTCCTTGGATTACTACAACTAAGGAAACCCAGTGTTGGAAAACAGAAGGTCCATTTGTGCTAGCTTCTGGTTTTGATTCCAACCCCTTTGCTAGACAAGCAGGTTCATGGTCAGGGCTAGTTGTTCCATTGAGGTACATATTTGCTTTTATTACTGGACAAAGTGTTCATTATTTTGGTTAATGGACAACATTATTTCCACAGATGCATTGGCACGGAGAAGATTGAGTGAGAATTATAATTAATATATTTATATTAATAACCATGGTGTTCCAGGTTTTTTTCACTTACAATGTATCAGCAGTCCTCAAGTTACACCAATTCATCAACAACTGTTGAAAGTTATGACATCATTAAGATAGCAGATCAGAAGATGTCCTAATTCTTTGTGATAGTAATAAATCCATTATGGTGGGAGTAGTGAAAAGCAACTCAGACTCCCAAAGTCCCCAACAGCTGAAGCTCTCATTTGGTTTAACATGACAGCGAGGTTCGGACTTGTTGAATTTTGTCAGACACAAAACATGGAATGATCAGTGGAACACTACCAGCTATGGAAGCGCTCTAATTCAGCATGCTTGAAGTAGGAATTAAATTTTTTTTGCCACTAATTCTAGTAGAAGAGATGCTTGTTGAAGGACTTGGCTTTTTCTTTCTTTCACCTCAAACCCTTATAATTTTGGAAAATATAGTTCAGAAAACAGATGTTATTGCAGTTTGAAAATAAGCTAAAGGGAATTAGTTTTTACATATAGTCAAACACACTCAGGTTTTCAAAAGAATTCACATAATAACCAATTTTTGTGAATAAAGCTTGTTGGGCAATTTAGTATTTTTATTGCAAGTGCTATAGCCAGGAAAAGAGATGTTACATTTATTTCAAGTTTTAATCAATTTCTTTATTTACAGGGTTCATATGGTTATATATCTCATACTCTAGCTGTTTCAGAACAATCCATAAAACATGGACAAAACATGTTCATTTCCTTGGGGTGGCCAGACCAAATATCCTTGCAGTCCAACCTGCCATTCTAACCTAATACCTGGAGGAATCTAGATCTTCGAAACTCTCTAGAACAAAAGTCCTAATTCCTGTGCTGCAGTCCACTGCCAAGCCTTAAGCCATTCAAAAATGGGCCATGGAAATGGTGGGCAAATGTGAGCATCCATATTTTCACTTGCATGAACAGTAAGTGAATGCATGTTTATGTGCTCCATTTATACAAGTGCACACTTGCCTACTGCTCACATGAAATCATTCCTCAATCAATTTAATGATTAGAGAACAAGTAAAAAACCTTATACATTACACAGTTTCAACAGTATATGAATTGAACTCTTCATATTTTTGTACCTTTCATGCCTTTTCATATCCTTCATATGTCTTGCTATCATAATTTGCTGAAATCAAAGGCATGATGAGGGTTCTTTTGGTTCCAGTTTCAAAACAAAATTCAATCTCTGAGAGAGATTCTTTCATGATATGGTTTCAGGAAGCAAAACAGTATACAATAAATATTTTTTTAAAAGCACGGGTCTTTATCATTGGCATTATATGACAAGTAATATATTTTTAGAGCATTTGTAATGTATGCTTTAAATATCTTCACAAAGCATACATATAAATGGACAGTTAATCTGTTTGCAGGTCTACCAGTGTGAATCAAATTATTTGGATTATATGGATGAGGACTAAAAAATGAGTTAAGGACAGCAAAAGCCACTGCAACTGAAAAATAACTGCATGATGAAAATATGCAATGTATTCTCAGACTGTTAATGACAGCTATGTTGATAGGGAAAGTTAATAGTTTCTAAGCAGCACCTGATATTAAATGAAAGATTCCAATTCCAAGATAAATATCAAGATCACATTATAGTATAAAATATATTAGAAATTCAATTGATTTGATATTGCAAATAACCAGTTCAATGTCTGTCTGTCTGTCTTCCTCCTCCCCCTCTTCCTCTTCCCCCTCTTCCTCCTCCTTCTCCTCATCATTTTCTTCTTCTTCATCTATTTACTGCATGTTGTGTTTATGTGTGCTGGTATGTTTGTGTTTGTGTTTTTTCATGTGTGTTTGTGTGATTAGAAATTAGATTTGGAGGAACTATAGGGATGGATGGATGGATGGATGGACGGACAGACAGACAGACAGACAGACGTTATACACAGAGGGGGGGGGAGAAATGCATATGCAATTGGTGAAACCATTTTTTAAAAATACATTTTAATGGAAGTGTATTAAAATTTAAAAACTTGATAACACAAAAGATATTTATCTCTATCTTTCTACCACATACATTAAATTTCTTTTTTTCAGCAAATTTTAAATATATGATTGAATATATTATTATACTTTTTAGCAGTGGTAGGATTCAAATAATTTAACAACCAGTTCCCTGCCCTAATGACCAGCTGGGTAGGCATGGCTCAGTGGTCATGAGACTGGTTGGGCATGGTCAACTCAATGTCACTCATGTCAATGGGTGCTTTGCCTTAGCTGTTACAATCTAATAAGGGTTAACTGGAGAGGCAGTTCTGTAAGCAAGACAATAAAGATTAGGATAGAAACAACACCAGAATGTTTCCTTTCTGCCTTCCTTGTAGGATTAGCCCTGTAAAGTGGGGAAAAAACCAAAAATGAGATTTCTTCCAACAATCGGTTATCCAAACTCCTTTTCTCCAAACAGTTTGAACTGGCTGAATCCCACCACTGCCTTTTAGCCTTTAGTATCTTGGTTCTCTTATTCAATATTATGTAATATTATACTAGCCCCCAAATGAAAAGTTGTCATAGGGAGATAAGGAGACTGCCCTTAAATATAAGGAACTAAAAATATTTCAGGGGTGAGGAATGGGCCTCCATTTTCCAAACATTTTCAATAGAACTGATTTGATCTCTTTGTTTTTCAGACTGTAAATGATAGGGTTTAACATTGGAGTTAAAATGCTATATTGAATAGAGATAACTTTGTCCAGATCCATGAGTGATTCTGAACTTGGCTTCACATAGTGAAAAAAAGATGTAAGGTAGAGTAAACCCACAACAAGTAGATGGGAACTGCAGGTGGAGAAAGCTTTCTCCCTGCCTTTTTTTGATTTAATTTTCAAGATGGTTGAAATGATGTGAATGTAAGAGACCAAAATGAAAAGAAATGAGCTAAAACCTAAGGCAAATATAAAAATTAGAAGAATAATATAATTAGTGAGAGTCTCTGTACAAGACAAATCCAAGAGTTGAGGAAGGTCACAAGTATAGTGTTTAATGACATTGTTTCTGCAAAAATTGAGATTTAGCAAAGGAAGGGCATTGCCTATAGAATGAAAGAAACCCAGGAGCCAAGCACCACCCACCATTTTATTGCATACCTCTTTTGTCAAGTACCTGCTGTAGTATAGCGGGTGACAAATAGCCACATATCGATCATAACCCATTGCTGAAAGGATGAATATTTCTGCACCAGCAATTTGGAAAAAGAAGGCAATCTGTGCAATGCATCCTTCCCTGGAAATAGTTTTCTGCTTTTGGATAAAGTTTTCCAGCATTTTTGGAACAGTGACTGAGGAATAGCAAATGTCAACAAAAGCTAAATGTCTGAGAAAGAAGAACATGGGAGTCTGAAGATGAAGCTCAGACCTGATCACTAATATAATTACCATATTCCCAAAGACAGTGATTAAAAATATGATCATGAAGAAGAAAAGAAGGAAATCTTGTATCTGTGGATCATTGGAGAGTCCCAACAGAATAAACTCTTTTATTACAGTTTGATTTTCCAGCTCAGATAATTCAAGAATCATTAGGAATCAAATTTGATAGAGACACTTTATGCCAGTCACCTTCTCTCAGCCCACGATGTTAAGGCTTGCTGGCCCAACAAATAGATTAAAACTTTATTGATCCAGAAATTGAACTCTGAACCTGCAGGAAAACATTAGGGAGAAGACAAAGAAAATTAAAGCTATATTTGCAGCATAGTGCACTGTATAGATGAGATATACTTCCTTTGTATGGCATATGAATTACAGTCAGATATTATGTCAGGAGAAACTGTTTCTAAGGATAGCCATGCTAAAAATACAGACATGTTTGGAAGATGAAGATACACTGTTTTAGTGTAAATTCACTTGCTTCCTTATCTATAAGAAATCCTAAATTTCCTATTCATGTAGCCAATGTGAACTCCTCCCTGCCTTTTACTGACAAACACATCATTGTATTATTCTGGTTTTCTGGTTGCTGGATAGATTTAAAAACAGTATAGAATTGTTTAGCTACTATCTTCTTCCTGGATTTCTCTCACCCTTCACCCACTTTTGCAGCCATGCACTTAAGTAGTAAGTACATGATGATGTTGTTGTTTAAGTGTAGTCAGGAGTTGTTGTGATGAATTTGAGAAAGAAAGATTCAGATAGTATTTGAAAGTTTTGAAAAAAAATCTGAACGGAAAAGATATACCCAATATCTCACTTTTTCAAGTGAATGGTTGCTAGCAACTTTGATAGTATTGACACATTATTCAGCAAGAACCTCACATCTAGCTATATAGTTTTACTCTGAGTTGTTGCTAATATTGAAG
Source organism: Thamnophis elegans (assembly GCF_009769535.1). NCBI lineage: Eukaryota > Metazoa > Chordata > Lepidosauria > Squamata > Natricidae > Thamnophis > Thamnophis elegans. The sequence continues at coordinate 110,528,331 of NC_045558.1, forward strand.
GACCTGACTGAAGCGAAAGATATCTGTGCAAGAGGAGCAGAAATCAATAGTCTCCAACCCAAGTACTGCTAATGTATCTTATAGAAAGGGTGTTTTTTTCTATCACCTTTTCAATCATTCCAGTAATTCTGCAGAGATTTCAGGATTAAAATGTGGAAAAGTACCCAACTATTTTTTTTTCATATAATAAACATTCTTTCCTCTTGCAATACAAACACATGAGATAAGCAGTTACCTTCTAAGATGTAGTTGCACTGCAGTAAAGAAATGCCCAGGATCTTTACAATTGACATTTAAGCCAGAGGAAATCTTCATGGGAGGGAGATGATAAGACAAGGAGGGAGCTGATGCCACAATTCCTCCTGGAATTGAGAAGAATCAAAATCAATAGGGAATATATCCTATCCAACTAATCTAATATATAGTTTAGAAATACTGTTTTTCTCATAAAACAATAATTTTTCAAATTATATTGAAAATTTACATAAAAGTGTTAATTTGTTATGAAAGGAATGTATCAGGAATACATATCAGGATTAACTCTATTTTTGCCAAATAGGAAATGATAGGGAAGTAGAGACTATGTTTCAAGATTTAAAGTTATATCTGTTTGAAAATGGCATCCTTGAATATGTACAAAAAAATTATATATACATAGTACTTTTCATGGTATTTTGCTTAAAAATATGATCAGCCTATCTGCTGGTGTGCTTATATGTGAATTCTATTCATCAACTTCTTCACTTCTTTCAACTTTAGAGCACCTCCTATTTATGTTACTATTTTTCTATGTTAAAAGTATGTTTTAACAAAAACGTTTCCCAATGTTGGTTCTTTTTTATTCCAACTTATACTGTTGGTATGATAGGTATTAACATACAATAAAAAAACCCAACCATATATAGAAGGACTATTCCAGGCCTTGGAAAACGTACATTTAGGAACTTGTGTAAAATTTAGAGCAATAAGATAGGATATTAAGATTTACTCACACGTACAAATTATATAGGTTTGATGGTATCTTTTATCATAGTTTCTTGGCACAAGCAAAGGAATAATTTCCAATTGCTTTCTTTTGGATTTTAAAAATATTTCTTGTGTACCCTATCAACCATGATTTTTTTCCTACTTTCATCCCCAAGTACGAACCAATCCTACTTATGCTGAGCTGTATAATAATAATTATTATTATACCATTGACTGGTGCTAATGATTGATATGGGTTGCTGCCAGTGTCCTAGGTATCAACCAAGTATCTTCTTAAAATATACAGAGTTCCGAGTAATGCAGTTTTTTTGTAGTTCCACTGATGATATTGCAGGAAGCTGCAATTTCTTGATGTGTTTTGTAAAATTCTTGGACAAAGTTCCAAGTGCCCCAATGTCAATGTGTATCACTGTTACATGTTTCACCCATAACCATGTAGTTTTGATGGCCAGATCACAATATTTTGTGATTTTGATCAGTTCTTTTTCTTCAACTCTGGCATTTCCTGGTACAGTGATTTCAATAAATTGAATGCCTCGGTCCTTAACAACCATAATATCTGGCATATTTTGTTTCAAATGACAATCCATCTTCACCATCTCATTTTTGACAACTTTTTCTACTTTATGTTCCCATGACTTTTGGATACAAGTAAGGCATATTTTTACACAATGACCAGTGGATTAATGTAGCATTAATTTATTATTATTAGATTCTTTATTCATTAAACATGAAACTCATCGAACTGAACATACAAAAATGCATTACAAATAGAAGTGATTGGTGCTAATGGTTGATACGGTTTTCTGCCAGCAAATAATAATAATAATAATAATAATAATAATAATAATAATAATAATAATAATAAAAAAAAGTCTTAATGTGAATGGTGACACCAAAAGTGAAAAACCAGAAAAGCAGGCCACAGTTGAATTCTGGAAAGAATTGTGGGAAAATGCAAAGGATTACAACAAGAAAGCAAAGAGGATACATGACTTTGAGAAAAGCATTGGCAACAAACAAATGCAAGTATTATAAATAACAACTGAGATGGTCAAAAATCGAGTTAAAAAGGTAAAGAATTGGACATCACCTGGAAAGGACCAATACATGGTTTCTGGCTCAAATATTTGACCAGTTTACATGCAAGAAGTAAAAACTATTGTCAGGCGAGAGTACACCAACAGAGTTAGGAAAATTTTGAAATCTAAATTGAATGGTGGAAATACAATCAAGGCCATAAATACCTGGGCAATACCAGTTATAAGATACACAGCTGGTATAGTTAACTGGACACAAGCTGATTTGGACCTTTTGGACCGAAAAACCAGGAAACTAATGACAATGCACTACAGCAGTGTTTTTCAACCTTTTTTGTGCAAAGGCACACTTTTTTCATGAAAAAAATCACGAGGCACACCACCATTAGAAAATGTTAAAAAAAATTAACTCTGTGCCTATATTGACTATATATAACACAAGGTGTTATATAGCAAATCAGATACTAAGGCCTAATGCCAAAGAGGGGAGAGAAATTCATAAGTTTTCAAGATTTCCTGCACTGCTTCAAACATATACACTTAATACCAATGAATCCACAGCTATTATTTGATACAAGAAGATGGGTATGGAGAACGGAAAGAAATTTAAATTAATAAAAAAAGATGCCACTGAAATCATCTGTTTTAAATTATAATCCCTCTTCCTGACAGTGGATCAATAAAAAAAGATTATGCCCAATTCAAATTGGAAAAATACATTTAGCTCAAAAAAATAAGATCACCATAGTGATGAAAGAACATGGCAAGTATCCCTAGGAATTATCTATCTCCATTTTTTATCAAAGGGCTACCAGGGGCTGTGTGCGTGTACGTTACTCCACGTTATAAAGCTGTATAAAACCCCATCCAATAGGCAAATAAGGAAATACCTGTTGCTCTGGTCTTTAATGCAATTCTTGCTTAAGGCAGAGCCCTCCTCCCGCCCCAAAAGACGAGGCAAGCCACGTTGAAGCAAACAGCCTCCGCCAGAATTTTTTTTTAAAAAAAACCATGCAGTGGCAGAAATGTCAGTTGTAGGAAAGGGGAAGAATGGCTGGAGGGGGAAGGGATTTTATGAATTACCTCTCTCTCTCTCTCACACACACACACACACACACACACACACACACACACACACACATTCTCCCACGCACAGAGCGGGAAAAGTGGGACCAAAGCCCGGCCGCGAGCGAGGGAGTGCGCGGCAAGCAGCGACGCCGGGCTGCTTCCTCTGCCACCACCGCCGCCTTCACTACCCAGCAGACAAAAGCGAGGGCTGGCCGGCGGGGGCTGCTTTCACCGCGGCTGTCAGTCCCGGCGAAGGCCACACGTTGCTTAGCCGCCGGACCCGCTCCTAGCCCTTCTGGAGAGCGCGGCGCTGTCCTCCCCCTCCCTTCTCCTTTCATTCTCGCCCTTCCTCCCTTAACGGTTAGAGATGTCAGAGATATCAGAGATGTCCCGAGGCAAAAACACCCGGCAGGTGTTTTTCCAACGGCACACCTTACACTATGTCACGGCACACTAATGTGCTGCGGCACAGTGGTTGAAAAACACTGCACTACAGTTTACATCCACGTGGTGATATTGATAGACTATATCTGCCCCGAAAATCAGGTGGCAGAGGATTATTACAAGTGAAGCAAACAGTTGAAGAAGAAAAACATGCACTGGCTGATTATTTAAAAGAAAGTCAAGAACATCTATTAATCGAAGTAAAGAACAAAACTCTACTGAAGGCCCAACAGACGAAACAAGAATACAGAAAAGATGTGATAAAATCAAGAATGGAGAGTTGGCAGAACAAAGCACTGCATGGCCAATTTCTGGAAAAAATAAAAGATAAAGTGGACAGTGAACAAACTTGGTTATGGTTAACAACAGGTACATTAAAGAAAGAAACAGAGTCACTAATCCTGGCTGCGCAAGAACAAGCTATCCGCACAAATGCCATTAAGGCCAAAATCGAAAAATCCTCTGATGATGCCAAATGCAGACTTTGCAAAGAAGCTGATGAAACTGTTGATCACATACTCAGCTGCTGTAAAAAAAATCGCGCAGACTGATTATAAATTGCGGCACAATTCAGTAGCACAAATGATCTATTGGAATTTGTGCAAAAATTATAATATTAAAACAGCAACAAACTGGTGGGAACATCAGCCTGAAAAAGTCACCGAAAATCAGATGGTCAAGATCTTGTGGGATTTCCGTATACAAACCGACAAAATATTGGTGCATAATACACCAGACATCACACTGGTTGAGAAAAATAAGGTCACAATCATAGACATCGCAATACCAGGTGATAGCAGGGTCGCCGAGAAGGAACATGAAAAAATCGCAAGATACCAGGACTTAAAAATTGAAATTCAACGACTATGGCACAAACCAGCAGTGATAATTCCAGTGGTAATTGGCACACTGGGTGCTATTCCAAAAGCACTGGAATTAAATTTAAAACAGTTAAAAATTGACAAAATCACCATCAGTCAAATGCAGAAAGCCGCACTGCTTGGATCTGCACGCATATTAAGAAAATACGTTACGACATCCTAGGCCCCTGGGTGGGGCCCGACTAGTAACCAATGCCAAATCCGGCGAAACAACTGGCCGCTGTGATACAATTGTATAATAACAACAACAACAACAACAACAACAACTCCACCGTTGCCGGTCCCAAGCCCGGATGAGAAAGGAGGAGGGTTGGGGTCAGGTTGGCATCTGGTCCCATAAAAAAAAAACCCGCCAACCCATACAATATGGTGAAAAAAACAAATAAGAATTCCATACTGCATCGGTCGTCACGCGGGTTAACAAGGGCCGCGGCAGATGTTGGAGTCCCTGGACATCCGTCGACAAGTGGGCTACAAGTGGACCAGCCAACAAAACGACAAAAATATAGTGCAGATGAAAACCGTGCCATAATGGCCTGTTACTACAACTCAGAGCCAGAAAAAAGAGGCTATTTAAAGCGAATGTATGAATTATGGAAACAACAATATCCAGATTCAAATGTTAGTGAACAACGACTAGCAGATCAAAGGCGATTTATTATACGGAATAAAGTGTTTAGTGAAGTTGAACATGAGGAAATTCAGGCAAATTGCAAAACCCAAAAAAACAATATCACAAGTGGAAATAACTGATATTCAAGACACAACTAAAGACATTATAGTAGAACTCCCAGAAGAAGCTCTCGGGGAGGAAATAACATCACCACCACTAGAACCAGTTATCACTGAACCAACTGATGAACTAACTCAAAAACAAAAAGAATTGAAGGATAAGATCATGGAGCATTTTCTGCTTAATGAGGAAAGGCAACGTTTACCATCACTAAAAACTGTGCCTAAGAAAATTTTGGCCCCTATCATGAAAATGGTTAATGCAGTGTTTTCAACAATTGAACCGGGATCCATCTTGGAAACAAACCAGTTAATGTACAGCGCAGCTGTAATAGTCACTAATGAACTAGGCATTAAAATTAAAGTACCTAGTCACACAACAGAAAAAGCATCAAAGCCAAAGTGGAAAATCCGTTTAGAACAAAAAATAAAAAAATAAGGGCAGATGCTAGTAACTTAAAGAACATGCATGAGCAACGGCTTAAAAACAACAAAATCATAGATCGGCTAATCAGAAGATATAGATTGGATACAAGAAACATCAATGAAGCTGTAGAGATTGTAAAACAGCAGATAACAGCAACACCAGAAAAATTGAAAGATGTAAGGCACGAATCTTCCAATATAAACAAAATCAGCAATTTCGATCAGACCAATGACATTTTTATCAAAGTCGTAATGTGAATGCTGACACCAAAAGTGAAAAACCAGAAAAGCAGGCTACAGCTGAATTCTAGAAAAAATTGTGGGAAAATGCAAAGGACTACAATAAGGAAGCAAATGGATATATGACTTTGAGAAAAGCATTGGCAACAAACAAATGCAAGTATTAGAAATAATAACTGAGATGGTCAAAAATCGAGTAAAAAAGGTAAAGAATTGGACATCACTTGGAAAGGACCAATTACATGGTTTCTGGCTCAAATATCTGACCAGTGTTACATGCAATATTGGCCAGGCAACTGAATGAAATTTTACAAAAGGGCCAAATTGATGAATGGTTGACAAATGGAAAAACATACTTGATTCAGAAAGATGCAACTAAAGGAACAACACCTGAAAACTACAGACCAATAACATGCTTGCCAACAACCTTCAAATTACTCACAGGCATTATTGCAGATAACATGATGGATTATTTGGAAACAAACAACACCTTGTCAGTAGAGCAAAAAGGCAACAAAGAAGGAGCAGGGGCACAAAAGATCAGCTCCTAATTGATAAAATGATATTAGAAAATTGTAAGAACAGAAAAACGATCTTGAATATGGTCTGGATTGATTACAAAAAGGCATTTGACTCACTGCCACATAGTTGGATCATAAAATGCTTAGAAACAACTGGCATTAGCAAAAATATTACATCCTTTACTGAAAAGGTGATGAAACAATAGAGAACTGAGTTGGCAGTAGGGAATGAGATCTATAGAATGGTTAATATCAAGCAAGGAATTTTCCAGGGTGATTCACTTTCACCTCTTCTCTTCATCATCACAATGATCCCACTATCAGTAATCTTAAAAAAAAATGAAATTAGGCTACCAAACAGCCAAAGAAGCTGAAAAAATTTCGCATTTACTATATATGGATGATTTGAAACTCTATGGAAAGTCAGAAATAGAAATCCAATCATTGACAAACACAGTCCGAGTATTCAGCACCGATATTTCAATGCAGTTTGGCATGGAAAAATGCGCCACTGTATCCATAAAAAGGGGCAAAATCACTGCATGTGAGGGAATTGAAATGCCCAATGGCCAACTAATTAAATGCAAAGAAAATGAAGCCTACAAATACTTAGGCATTCTGCAGTTGGATAACATCAAGGATGGAGAAGTAAAAACTATTGTCAGGCGAGAGTACACCAACAGAGTTAGGAAAATTTTGAAATCTAAATTGAATGGTGGAAATACAATCAAGGCCATAAATACCTGGGCAATACCAGTTATAAGATACACAGCTGGTATAGTTAACTGGACACAAGCTGATTTGGACCTTTTGGACCGAAAAACCAGGAAACTAATGACAATGCACTACAGCAGTGTTTTTCAACCTTTTTTGTGCAAAGGCACACTTTTTTCATGAAAAAAATCACGAGGCACACCACCATTAGAAAATGTTAAAAAAAATTAACTCTGTGCCTATATTGACTATATATAACACAAGGTGTTATATAGCAAATCAGATACTAAGGCCTAATGCCAAAGAGGGGAGAGAAATTCATAAGTTTTCAAGATTTCCTGCACTGCTTCAAACATATACACTTAATACCAATGAATCCACAGCTATTATTTGATACAAGAAGATGGGTATGGAGAACGGAAAGAAATTTAAATTAATAAAAAAGATGCCACTGAAATCATCTGTTTTAAATTATAATCCCTCTTCCTGACAGTGGATCAATAAAAAAAGATTATGCCCAATTCAAATTGGAAAAATACATTTAGCTCAAAAAAAATAAGATCACCATAGTGATGAAAGAACATGGCAAGTATCCCTAGGAATTATCTATCTCCATTTTTTATCAAAGGGCTACCAGGGGCTGTGTGCGTGTACGTTACTCCACGTTATAAAGCTGTATAAAACCCCATCCAATAGGCAAATAAGGAAATACCTGTTGCTCTGGTCTTTAATGCAATTCTTGCTTAAGGCAGAGCCCTCCTCCCGCCCCAAAAGACGAGGCAAGCCACGTTGAAGCAAACAGCCTCCGCCAGAATTTTTTTTAAAAAAAAACCATGCAGTGGCAGAAATGTCAGTTGTAGGAAAGGGGAAGAATGGCTGGAGGGGGAAGGGATTTTATGAATTACCTCTCTCTCTCTCTCTCTCACACACACCCACACACATTCTCCCACGCACAGAGCGGGAAAAGTGGGACCAAAGCCCGGCCGCGAGCGAGGGAGTGCACAGAGATCGACCCCTAGGCCCCTAACGTGTGGGGTGCCGCAGGGTTTGGTCCTGTCCCCCTTACTTTTCAACATCTACATGAAACCGCTGGGTGAGATCATTCGACGGCACGGGATAAAACACCACCAGTATGCAGACGATACACAGCTGTATCTGTCCGCCCCGTGCCACCTCAATGAAGTGATGGATGTGATGTGCCAGGGCCTCGAGGCTGTTAGGGACTGGATGGGGGTTAACAAGCTTGTTCTCAATCCAGATAAGACCGAGTGGCTGCTGTGCTTCCCTCCTATTAATTGGCCAAGTGTTCCACCTCTCAGGCTGGGGGGTCAAACAGTACACCCCTCAGACAGGGTTCGCAACTTGGGAGTCCTCCTGGACCCACAGCTGACTTTTGAACACCATTTGTCAGCCGTGACCAGATGGGCATTTGCCCAGGTTCGCCTGGTGCACCAGTTGCGTCCCTACCTGAACCGGGAGGCTCTCACAACAGTCACTCGTGCCCTTGTGACTTCTAGACTGGATTACTGCAACGTGCTCTACATGGGGCTGCCCTTGAAGAGTATTCGGCGACTTCAGCTGGTCCAGAATGCAGCCGCGCGAGCAATCGTGGGTGCGCCTCGGTTCACCCACTAACACCTATCCTCCCCGAGCTGCACTGGCTGCCTGTTGATCTCCGGGTACGCTTCAAGGTGCTAGTTGTCACCTACAAAGCCCTTCATGGTATTGGATCTGGGTACTTGAGAGACCGCCTACTGCCAATTACCTCCACTAGACCAATTAGATCCCACAGACTAGGCCTCCTCCGAATTCCATCAGCCGGCCAGTGTCGACTGGCGACTACCCAGAGGAGAGCCTTCTCTGTGGCTGCTCCGACCCTCTGGAATGAACTCCCCGTGGAGATTCGTACCCTCACCACCCTCCAGGCCTTCCGCATAGCCCTTAAATCCTGGCTGTTCCGACAGGCCTGGGGCTAAAGACTTGCTGCCCCACTTCGAATGGTATGATTGTTGTGTTTTTAACTATGTATGGCTTTTATGTTTTTTGTAATTCTGTTTGTCTTTCCCCTCCCTTTGAGTTGTGAGCCGCCCTGAGTCCCTTCAGGGAAAAGGGCGGCATACAAATAAATTAAATTGAATTGAATTGAATAAATACCTGGGCAATACCAGTTATAAGATACACAGCTGGTATAGTTAACTGGACAGAAGCTGATTTGGACATTTTGGACCGAAAAACCAGGAAACTAATGACAATGCACTATAGTTTGCATCCACTTGGTGATACTGATAGACTATATCTGCCCCGAAAATCAGGTGGCAGAGGATTATTACAAGTGAAGCAAACAGTTGAAGAAGAAAAACATGCACTGGCTGATTATTTAAAAGAAAGTCAAGAACATCTATTAATCGAAGTAAAGAACAAAAATCTACTGAAGGCCCAACAGACGAAACAAGAATACAGAAAAGATGTGATAAAATCAAGAATGGAGAGTTGGCAGAACAAAGCACTGCATGGCCAATTTCTGGAAAAAATAAAAGATAAAGTGGACAGTGAACAAACTTGGTTATGGTTAACAACAGGTACATTAAAGAAAGAAACAGAGTCACTAATCCTGGCTGCGCAAGAACAAGCTATCCGCACAAATACCATTAAGGCCAATGGCCGGGAGGCTCTCACAACAGTCACTCGAGCCCTTGTGATCTCTAGGCTGGAATACTGCAATGTGCTCTACATGGGGCTGCCCTTGAAGAGCATCCAGCGACTTCAGCTAGTCCAGAATGCAGCCGCGCGAGTGATTGTGGGCGCACCGCGGTTTGCCCACATAACACCGATCCTCCGTGAGCTGCGCTGGCTACCTGTTGATCTCCGGGTGCGCTTCAAGGTGCTACTCACCATTCATAAAGCCCTTCATGGTAGTGGATCTGACTATTTGAGAGACCGCCTTCTGCCAATTACCTCCCTTCGTCCCATCAGATCGCATAGAGTAGGCCTCCTCCGAATTCCATCCGCCAGTCAGTGCCGACTGGCGACTACGCGGAGGAGAGCCTTCTCGGTTGCAGCTCCGACGCTTTGGAACGATCTCCCCGTGGAGATTCGCACCCTCACCACCATCCAGACCTTCCGCACAGCGCTTAAGATCTGGCTATCCCGTCAGGCCTGGGGATAAGATCCTAATCTCGCCCCGCCCGAATGTCGAATGAATGTTGTGTTTTATTGGTTATTTTCCTTTATTCACATTTTTTTTGTGTCCTGTCTTACACTCCCCTCCTATGAAATGTAAGCCGCCCTGAGTCCCCTTAGGGAAAAGGGCGGCCTATAAAGGTCAATAAAATGCTAAAAAATGCTAAAGCACTGCATGGCCAATTTCTGGAAAAAATAAAAGATAAAGTGGACAGTGAACAAACTTGGTTATGGTTAACAACAGGTACATTAAAGAAAGAAACAGAGTCACTAATCCTGGCTGCGCAAGAACAAACTATCCGCACAAATGCCATTAAAGACAAAATCGAAAAATCCTCTGATGATGCCAAATGCAGACTTTGCAAAGAAGCTGATGAAACTGTTGATCACATACTCAGCTGCTGTAAAAAAATCATGCAGACTGATTATAAATTGTCACACAATTCAGTAGCACAAATGATCCATTGGAATTTGAGCAAAAAATATAATATTAAAACAGCAACAAACTGGTGGGAACATCAGACTGAAAAAGTCACCAAAAATCAGATGGTCAAGATCTTGTGGGATTTCTGTATACAAACAGACAAAATACTGGTGCACAATACACCAGACATCACACTGGTTGAGAAATATAAGGTCACAATCATAGACATCGCAATACCAGGTGATAGCAGGGTCGCTGAGAAGGAACATGAAAAAATCGCAAAATACCAGGACTTAAAAATCGAAATTCAACGACTATGGCACAAACCAGCAGTGATAATTCCAGTGGTAATCGGCAAACTGGGTGCTATTCCAAAAGCCCTGGAATTACATTTAAAACAGTTAAAAATTGACAAAATCATCCTCAGTTAAATACAAAAAGCCGCACTGCTTGGATCCGAACACATATTACGAAAATACGTTATGACGTCCTAGGCCCCTGGGGGAGGGCCCAACTGGTAATCAATTTCCAAATAGTGAGGTAGCCCTTTAGGTATTGCTCCAAGGGCTCCACTTGTAATCAGGACAACACACAATTTCTTTTTCCACAGTCGCTCAACTTCAATTTGTGATTTTTTTTCTTGCTGTTTATCTTCAATTTGTGCATCTCCAGCAGGGATGGGGTTCAGCCAGTTCGCGGTGGTCCCCACGAACCGGTTGGTCAGCGAACCCGGAAGTAAGTAACTTCTGGGAATGGCGAAGGGCCCACCCACCCGCCTGCGCTCCTTACCCAGTTTTGACGAGTTCTGCGCTTCCACGCATGCGCAGGACGCATACAGCACCTGCACGATCCTCCAGGAGCAGCTGGAGCAAATGCACAGATGCTAGTACGCATGCTTGCACTGCGCGCGTGCACGAGGACGCCGCCGGCGAGAAATCCACCCTTGATCTCCAGGTATTGCAATGTCAATGAACCATACTTTTTTCTTTTCAACTATTGTTATTTCAGGTGTGTTGTGGCCAAGTGCCTGTCAGTCTGGATTCTGAAGTCCCACAAGATCTTGACTTTCTCATTCTCTAAAACCTTCTCAACATGATGGTCCCAGTGGTTTTTGCTGTACTCAAATCCAAACTTTTGGCACAATTTCCAGTGAATGATCTTAACAACGCAGTCATGGCATTGTAGGAAGTCAGTTTGTGAAATTTTGCTATATCCACTGATCAAGTGGTCGACTCCTCTTTCTCATTACAGAGGCAACATTTGCTGTGGGTATGTAAAGTATGTTTTAACAAAAACTTTTCCCAATGTTGGTTCTTTTTTATTCCAACTTATACTGTTGGTATGTTAGGTATTAACATACAATAAAAAAACCAACCATATACAGAAGGACTATTCCAGGCCTTGGAAAATGTACATTTAGGAACTTGTGTAAAGTTTAGAGCAAAAGATAGGACATTAAGTTTTACTCACACATACAAATTATATAAATTTGATGGCATCTTTTATCATAGTTTCTTGGCACAAGCAAAGAAATAATTTCCAACTGCTTTCTTTTGGATTTTAAAAATATTTCCTGTGTACCCTATCAACCATGATTTTTTTCCTATTTTCATCCCCAAGTACGAACCAATCCTACTTATGCTGAGCTGTATAATAATAATAATTATTATACCATTGACTGGTGCTAATGGTTGATATGGGTTGCTGCCAGTGTCCTAGGTATCAACCAAGTATCTTCTTAAAATATATGGTGTTCCGAGTAGTGCAGGTTTTTTGTAGTTCCGCTGGTGTTATTGCAGGAAGCTGCATTTCTTGATGTGTTTTGTAAAATTCTAACCAAGGACCTAGGAACTGTTAAGGTAACATCAAAGGATATAAGCTGTTCAAATAGGATGTTTTTTTTGTAGAATCAGAATGTTCAAGTCTGATAAATTTAAAATTTCCAAATAGTGAGGTAGCCCTTAGCGGTCATGGCATTGTAGGTAGTCAGTTTGTGAATTTTTGCTGCAGCCACTGATCAAGAGGTCAACTGTCTTGTCTTTCTCATTACAGAGGTGACATTTGCTGTTGGTGGTAATATGTTGAATTTTTGCCTTCATGCAGTTTGTGGCTAAGGCTTGTTCTTGAGCTGCCAAAATAAAGCGTTCTGTTTCTTTTTTCAGTACTCCTGATCTTAACCAGTTCCACGTTAGCTTTTGGTCAGCTTTGCCTTCAATACTTTTCAAGTATTGGCTATGCATAGCTTTGTTTTCAGATTTCACAATCTAGTAGTGGAATGCTTTCTTTAAAAAGTTATGATTAAAATGATGGGTCATTTTCTTAGCTGAGGTTAGAATGTGAATATTGTACCCATATCAGTAATAGTATCCTATTATCTTCACTGCCGATTCAGTAGTGGGAGCGCATTCACACATGGCGTGTCTGGGCATGCACAGAACCTTCTGAGCATTTGCAGAAGATCCCTGATAATGCCTGGCTGGGTGGGTGGAGCCTCGCACTGCTGCCACAAAAGGTTCGGCCAGGCCAGTGTGAACTGGCAGCATATCACCTCTGACCCCTATCTAAATTATAAGTGCCTTGCCCTGATTAAGAGTTTATATAAAGCAAACAATATGCCAAATTGTTATCAGCTGAAGAGCAAATAAAGGCTCTTCCTTCATAATTAATTAACTTCATCTTTCTTATTTTTTGAGCCTTATGTCACCCCAGTCCATTTACTTTTTTAATGCTTTCCAGAGAGGAATGCAAAAAAACCAACCATCATAAATATTTGAATAAATGAAAGTTTATAGAATTGTCAAAACAAAAACTTTATTTTTTTTTCATTTAATGAAAATGTATCATAAACATAATCCCAGTTACCTTTTAGATTATTAGTAGTAAAATTTAAGCTAGCGTCCATATTAAATTATCAGATGTGCCCAAAAAGATTTTGAATAACAGAGTATGTTTCAAAGCTAATATATTGATTTATCACTACAAATGCACAAACTTAATATCTAATAATTTTATGCCATATGTGAAGCCAAGGATTTGTAGCCCATTAGTTTCTTGAGAGCTTCCTTCACTTCCCAGGCTTTCAGGCTGTAGATAATGGGATTCAACATAGGGGTTGAAATGTTGTACAGAACTGAAAACAATTCATCAACAATTACTGAGAAGGTTGTGCTGGGTCTAAAGTATCTCATAGACCCTGTGCTATAATACAAAATCACAATCATGATATGGGAACTGCAAGTAGAAAAGGTTTTCTTTTTGGGTTCTGATTAATTTATCTTCAGGATAGTACAAATGATGTAGATATAGGACACTAGAATAATAAATATTGAATATGCACAAACAGAGAAATGTTTCTGTGCAAGATAAGGCAAGTAGGAATGGAAATTCACAGCTGAAATGCCTAATAATATTTGGTCCACAGAAAGTTAGATTCAAAAGAGGGATTGTATTTACCAGAGCATAAAAGAAACCTATTGTTCATGCACTACCCACTAACAATCTGCAAAATTCTGTTTTCATAATCTGTACATAATGCAATGGCTTGCAAACAGCAGTATATTGATCATAAGCCATTGCTGCAAGAAGGAAAACTTCAGTGCATGCTGTCAGAAGAATGAAAAACATCTGAGTGACATAGCTTTTATATGAAATTGTTTGGCTGATTGTCAAATTAATTAGTACCTTAGGCACAGTGATGGAAGAAAAGTATATATCAAGGAAGGAAGGTGGTTTAGAAAGAAGTACATAGGACTGTAGAGGTAATTTACATTGATTGCCACAATAATGATCAGGTTTCAAAGTAAAGTGATTGTAAAGCAAATAGAAAAAAGAGGAAAATCGGAACTAATGAGTCACCTGAAAATCCCAAAATAATAAAAGAAGTCACTCTGGTCTGATTTTCCATTTGTTTTTCCCTGGCAGTAATATAAGCTATAATGTATGAAAGCAATCAACATCACTAAGTCAAAGAAAATAATCTAGATCATTAAAGGCCATGCCATATTTTTGGGGTGGGAAAAATATAAGACCTCCCCTGAAAATAAGCCCCTTGGACAACACCTCCTCTGACCAGGCAGAGTGCCAGTCACCAAACTCATGGTATCCTGGAGGCAGCAAGCTGCAGGAGCTAGGGGGGACAGATGCTCACATGGGATACCACTAGGTTGGTGAGTGGTACTCTGCCCGTCTGGAGAGTGGGGTTGCCCGGCAGCTGCTCTCTTGTGTGTGGGCTTCCAAAGAGCCTGGCATGGGGATGAGAGGGTGCAGGGATGGGAGGATGTGGGCACAACCTCAGGGGTGAACAACTATGTTGCGCTGTTGAAGCAGCATAACACAGCAGCCATGAGGTGACCACACCCATGAGCAGCTGCCTGGAAATCCACCCCTCTCAACAGGCAGCATGCCACTTACTAACCCAGTGGTATCCTGAAGGCACCAAGCTGAGCGAGCTGGGGGGAACAAGGCACTCACATGGCTTGGTGTCTTCAGGATACCATTGGGTCAGTGAGTGGCACTCTGCCCATCCAGAGGAGGAGATTTGGAAGCCACAGAAAAAGCCATCCTCAGTGTTAGGATGGTGGCAGTGGCAGTGCCCTGGTCCTGCAGGGAGAATTGGCCCAGGTCATGGTGAGGCTGGGAGGAGTGTGAGTGGGTGGCAGAAAAGGTGCTCATGAAACCCCCCTCTCCAGCCAGGCAGAGCACCACTCAACAATCCAGCGGTATCCCAAAGACACCAAGCCATGCCAGTGCCTGTTCTTCCCCGGCTCATGTGATTTGCTGTCTTCATGATACCTCTAGGTTAGTGAGAGGTCCTCTGCCTAGTCAGAGGGGAAGTTGCTGGGCAGCTGGGCAGTGTGGTCATGCCTGCTGTGTTGTGCTGCTGCAATAGCGCAACAGAGCTGTTTGCCTCTGAGGCTGTGCCTGTATCTTTCCATCCCCCATGCCAGGCTCTTCAGGAGTCCACACGCAAGAGAGTAGCCACCCCAAAACAATAAGTCCCCCCACCTGATAATAAGGCCAAGGCCATATTTTGGGGGTCAAAACCCTGTATTATTTTCAGGAAAACATGGTTTTTGTAATATAACTTCCTCTATATCAAATAAAAAGGTAAAAGTGCAAGAAAGGGAAAAAAGTGAAAGAGAAATAGAAAAGTTATAAATTCAGTTATAAATTTACCTGTTACTATGGTTATTATCTCTTCCTTCTGTAGTCTATTCTATCTAACCATCCAAACCAAAACTCATAAGTTAATTATTTTCTGTTTTATGAAAAAAATCTATAAGGGTTTCCAGTCACAAATAAATATAAATATTGTCTTTTCTCTGTTCAAAGGAGGTCAGTTTAGACAACGCTGCATACTTGTTGATGGAGTTATTCAGCCCTGTGATTTGATCAAAGTATTAAGGTTTGTACAAATGAGAATTTTGCCAATTTGGAGTGCATGTAAAGGGAGGTATAAATCACGTTGCAGTATTCAGAATGATTGTAGATTAACATGAGTGATAGTATTCATTCCAAAGTCACTGTCAGCCTCTGCTTCGCTACTTGATTTCAGCTGCCAGTGAAACAGGGAAGGAGGCATGATATTTGAGTGGGGAAGTTTTCAGTATAGGAGTGATTGTAAAAAAGGAATTGTTCTCACCATCTACTGCGCATGCTGAAGATCGTAGATTTACCACCAAGGCCAACTGTCTGGCATACCAACCTGATAATCACTGTTCCCTCTAAGTTGCGCGGCTGCGTGGCTGCGCACATGGCAAGAAAACCCCGTGGAGCAGTTTCTGACTGCCACGCAGGGACCTCAGAAAATCTATGGTTAGCATGGGCACGGGGACAGCGGCAGGAGTTTACGCATCACAGCTGGTCTCCTAGGACCTCCTAGGCACCGGCTCCGCCACTCATTACCATCAGTCACCCCGTGTTCAGCAAAGCAAACACAGGGAAGTCCTGTGTAGGCAGCTAGAACTGGCCGCCCGCAAAGGATCTCCCCAGACTTGTTTTGATGAGCACGGAGCAACTGACAGTAGTTTGCGCCAGCCGCTCAAACTAGCATCAGTCGCCCCGTGTTCAGCAAAGCAAGCCCAGGGAGGTCCTTTGTGGGTGGCCAATCCTAGCCACTTGCGCCTAGCTCTGTGGCTGAAGTAAACAGCCAAAGCCCCTGCCTCCACAAGGAAATCTGCTGCTGCCTCCTTCTCCTCCTCCAACAGCACTGCCGGATTTGCCGCCCGACGCTGTGGCTGAGGTGAAGCCGCCAAAGCTCCTGCCAACACCCCCGCCTGTGGCAGTGGTGCCTCCCCCTCCACGTGGAGCACCTCAGCTGGGCCCTGCGTTATCCCTCCCCCTTTCTCCTCTGCCATGCTTTTAAGGAGCCATGAGGCCGCGGGAGATAGTAGGAAGGGGGCAGATGGAGCGGGAGCAGGAAAAAAAGACCTCATGGCTTCTCAAAAGCATGTCCGAGGTGGAGGTGGCCGCAGGTGAGGTGCCCAGCTGAGGTGCTCTGAGGGGAGGGGGAGGCACCACTGTCGCTGCCATGGGCGGGGCACCTGCAGGAGCTTTGGCGGCTTCACCTTGGCTGCATCGCTGCCCAGCAAATGTGTTGGTGATGTTGGAGGAGGAGGAGGCGGCAGCAGCAGTTATTCTAGTGGCGGTGGGGGCTTCTTGGCATCTTCAGCAGCAGCCCAGCCCCTTGTGAAAAAAAAAATGAAGATGGAGCAGATCCACGCAGATGACGTCGCCGCAACATGACTGGAGGAGGAATTCTGGGAGTTGAAGTCCACAAACCTTAAAGCTGTCAGGTTTGAAGACACCTGGGTTTTTTTCCCTAAAGGGTTATGGGTGCAAGGATCTTGTAACTTGACAGCTTTAAGACTTGCATGCTTCAATGCCAGAGTTTCTGAGCCAACATGACTGGAGGAGGAATTCTGGGAGTTGAAGTCCACAAGTCTTAAAGCTGTCAGGTTTGAAGACCCCTGGGATTTTTTTGTCTAAAGGGTTAGGGGTGCAAGGATCTTGTAACAACAGCTTTAAGACTTGCGTGCTTCAAATGCCAGACTTTCTGAGCCAACATTTTGGTTACTAAGCAGGAGCATTGTTAAGTGATACTAATATTATATAACACTTTTAATTAAGCAGGTACCTTGAATAAACATAACTTTGAGTTTCAAATAATACTGATTTCGTTGTTGTCTCAGGTGACATCTGTGAAAAAAATTCAGGTGCTCAAGCATGAAAATATACTGCTCAAACACTATACTTTTCTGCTCACACTGAAAAAAAATTAGAGGGAACATTGCTGATGATGCTTTTTGAAGATGACTCCCACATGACCATTGAGGGATGTGCGGATTGGACTATGGGATGGGGTTATCAGGGGGAGGGAGTTGGGTCACATATTGATATCTATGATTACGCACATGTTTGGCTCAGATCTTGCTTTGCTTAGCTGCTATCTACTCATGACCAGTAAAAGTACTTTTAATTCTGCAAAATAGAGTTGAGTGGTTTCTTTCTTGGTTACTGAGAAAGGCTGCCTTGACATTAAGCAAGATCTCAATTTCACGCTCATCCTGGAGCTAACACCTTCCAAGGGGAGTGCAATAAAATCCCAAAACTCTGAAGAATGTCCCACCCAGGCAGCAACCAGGAGGATGACATGGGAGCAGCTGCATCCTCGTGCCCTTTGGAAATGGAGTGAATAGCTGGACTACACTTGGAAGAATGATCCATTCACCCCAGATGGACGTTGGGAGTCGGACAGAAGTATAACCGTGAGGAAACTCCAGCTGGAGTTACCACAAAGAGACAGCTGCTTGGCAGGAGGAAGATGAGGAGAACCTTAGGATTTCCCAGACTACGAAACTCTTTGAAGAGGCTTGGGAGAGGTGATGCTTATGAGAGTGGTCCTGAAAGAGAAGCTGATCTCCCAGAAACAGAGGAGAGAAACTGCAGAGGGCCTGTTTTGCCCAAGAGGAGCTGGGGGGGCAGACGGTGGAACTGATCAGGATGAACCAGTCCCAGCCCCTGCAGCAGCAGCCACCAGAGCCATCCCAAGAAGAGGAGGGCCACCCTGCAGACACCAGATGTCTAAAGTCTCTCCACTTGGTGTAAAATTTGGTGGAGAATCTAAAGATTTGGGGGTTTTTTTGGTTCAAACATGGAATTACATGCAACAGTTCAGAGAGGACTTCCTAACAGAAGAGGCCAAGGTAAGAATGGTTACCATGGCATTAGAAAAATAAAGCAGCTGCTTGGATGGTTGCCCTACATAATGCTTACTCCCACCTACTGAGAGACTATAATAGATTTATGGCCACCCTGAGGAAACTGAGCAGCAAACTGCCGCATCAAGATGGGTCCAAAGCCTTCTGCCGGGGCGGGGGGAAAGAAAGCCAGATAAACAGCCTGGGAAGAGGAGGGAGATCACCATGAAAGGGATGGAGCCTACTGCGCAGTTCCTCCCTACTCCAGAGGAAAAGGAACCATCCTCCTCATCGGAGGAAAGTGAAACTGAATCTGACGATGAACATCTGGTAAGTTTCCGATCAGGCCTCATGACTATCCCAGTAGAATTTAAAATGCCCTCTACTGGAGCACAAGAAAAAATTCTGGCCCTTTTAGATTCGGGTTGCACATGTTTCATTGTTAGCCCTGAAGTGGTGGAAAAATTGGGCCTGAAACTGAGAACTTTAAAAGTCCCAATTGCTTTTTGCCAGCTAGATGGCTCAATAGCTGGGGTGAGCCATGCCCATTTTGTAACTGAACCAATAGACATGTGGATGGAAACTCACCAAAAGACAATAAGTTTTATTGTCGCACCAGGAATGGATTGGGGCTTACCCTGGTTACGTAAATGGAACCGACACATCAACTGGAGGAAACGGTGGTTACGCATCCAATCTGCTACACCCCCTGAGGGAGAGGGGGGGCTCCCTAATTTGCTAATGCTGAATCTAACCTACCAGCCACAGGGAAGAAGAAAATTGAGGGGGAGGAGAAAATCCCAAAAGAATATTGGGACCTAAGAAATGTTTTCAATGAAAAATCCTTTGATAAATTACCCTCTCACTGTACCACAGATTGCAGCATTGATATCCTCCAGGGGGTAAAACTTCCAAAACCCCAAATCCATTTGATGACACCCCCCCCCCCCCCGTGAAATGGATGAATTACGGAAGTTTATTGACAAAAATTTGCAAAGAGGGTTTACTGAACCTGCTAGGCCCCGAATGGCTGCTCCAGTGTTGGAGAAAAGAAAGATGGCTCCTTTTGTCTCTGTGTTAATTACAAAAACCTAAATGCTGTGTGTATACAGACTGTCTACCCCCTCCTGCTGATGAAGGATATGTTGGCCCAATTAGGTAAAGGAAAGATTTTCATGAAATTGGACCTAAGAGAAGCCTATTACACAGTCAGAATTAAAGAGGGAGATGAATAAAAAATGCTTTCAACTGCCCACTTGGTTGTTTTCAATTCCGAGTACTCTCATTTAGCCTACAGGGGGCACCAGCAGTTTTCATGCAACTAATAAATGAAGTTTTGCATGATCACCTGTACAAGGGTGTGATGGTCTATCTTGATGGCATCCTTATTTACACAGAAACATGTGAAGAACATGTGAAATTGGTGCGTTCAGTACTAAAGAAACTCCGGGCCACGGAACTATATGCCAAACTATCTAAATGTGAATTTCAACAGGAAAACATTGATTACCTTGGTTATCGCATTGCCCATAAGGGCATTGAGATGCACCCAGCAAAAGTCCAGGCCGTCACTATGGGCACCAGCAAACAATTACAAAGTTTTTTTGGATTTGTGAATTTTTATCGTCAATTTATTCCCTCATTCATCAGACTTGTTGAATTTTCTCAGACACAAAACATGGAATGATCAGTGAAACACTACCAGCTATGGAAGCGCTCTAATTCAGCATGCTTGAAGTAGGAATTAAAAGAATTTTGCCACTAATTCTAGTAGAAGAGATGCTTGTCGAAGCACTTGGCTTTTTATTTCTTTCACCTCAAACCCTTACAATTTTGGAAAATATAGTTCAGAAAACAGATATTATTGCAGTTTGAAAATAAGCTAAAGGGAATTAGTTTTTACATGTAGTCAAACACGCTCAGGTTTTCAAAAGAATTCACATAATAATCAATTTTTGTGCATAAAGCTTGTTGGGCAATTTAGTATTTTTATTGCAAGTGCTATAGCCAGGAAAAGAGATGTTACATTTATTTCAAGTTTTAATCAATTTATATATTTGCAGGGCTTATACAGCTATATATCTCATACTCTAGCTGGCTCAGAACAATCCATAAAACATGGACAAAACATGTTCATTTCCTTAGGGTGGGCAGACCAAATATCCTTGCAGTCCAACTTGCCATTCTAACCCAATACCTGGAGGAATCTAGATCTTCGAAACTCTCTAGAACAGAAGCCCCTAATTTCTGTGCTGCAGTCCACTGCCAGGCCTTAAGCCATTCAGAAATGGGACATGGAAATGGTGGGCAAATGTGAGCATCCACATCTTCACTTGCATGAACAGTAGGTGAATGCATGTTTATGTGCTCCATTTATACAAGTGCACACTTGCCTACTGCTCACATGGAATCATTCCTCAATCAATTTAATGATTAGTGAACAAGTAAAAAACCTTATACATTACACAGTTTCAACAGTATATGAATTGAACTCTTCATATTTTGTACCTTTCATGCCTTTTCATATCCTTCATATGTCTTGCTATCATAATTTGCTGAAATCAAGGGCATGATGAGGGTTCTTTTGGTTCCAGTTTCAAAACAAAATTCAATCTCTGAGAGAGATTCTTTCATGATATTGAAACAGCATGGGGTCCACCATTGAACCCCTCAATACTTAATCAGGCTATTTGTCTTCTTCTAACTCAAAACTTCAAAATTAAAAACTCTGCTTATGCTCTTTCACCTAAAGAACAAAAATAAGGAACATATTTCTTACTGCTTGAAACACAGGAAGCCAGGCTTTTCGCAAGTAGGAGGAAACTGGGTGGGCAAGTTAACCACAGTATCTTAGTCATAGAGCACAGTTATGAAAATCAAAGTTCACCTTGTAAACAAGCTATAGGTTAACCATATTTTTAGCAATATATCTGAGTGGCGTTCTGACTTTTCCTTTTTCTGCATGAGTAACCAAGATTCACTTCTCTTTTAGTTTCACTTTACTTCCCTATTGTGGTTTGGGAATCATGTATTGTAATTTTCCTTAAATATTTGTAATTTACCCAAAATAACCTTGTGCTGACTTAGGTGAGAAGTTATGACCTGGTTTAGTGCATGCCTATATGACGTCTATATGATTTGTAATAACCATTTCAAAGGTATAAAACCTCTGTCAAAATGTACCTAAAATCAGATCAGTTAGGTGGAAATCTACTGGTCTCTTGAATGCATTCAATAATAAAAAAACCTTTTTTCTCTGGAAAAGGTGTCGTCTCCTATTCTTACGTAAGTAGAAAGGCAGACCCTGATTTTGCCATTACAATATGGTTTCAGGAAGCAAAACAGTATACAATGAATAATTTTGAAAAAGCACAGGTCTTTATCATTGCCATTATATGACAAGTAATATATTTTTAGAATATTTGTAATGTACGCTTTAAATATCTTCACAAAGTATACATAAAAATGAACAGTTAATCTGTTTGCAGGTCTACCAGTATGAAACAAATTATATGGATGAGGACTAAAAAATGAGTTAAGGACAGCAAAAGCCACTGCAACTGAAAAATAACTGCCTGATGAAAATATGCAATATATTCTCAGACTGTTAATGACAGCTATGTTGATAGGGAAAGTTATTAGTTTCTAAACAGCATCTGATATTAAATGAAAGATTCCAATTCCAAGATAAATATCCAAATCACATTATAGCATAAAATATATTAGAAATTCAATTGATTTGAAATTGCAAATAACCAGTTCAATGCCTGTCTGTCTGTCTGTTTGTATGTCTTCCTCCTCCTCCTCCTCCTCCTCCTCCTCCTCCTCCTCCTCCTCCTCCTCCTCCTCCTCCTTTTCCTCCTCCTTCTCCACCTCATTTTCTTCTTCATCATCTATTTACTGCATGTTGTGTTTATGTGTGCTGGTATGTTTGTGTTTCTGTTTTTTCATTTGTGTGTGTGTAAGATTAGAAATTAGATTTGGAGGAACTACAGGGATGGATGGATGCATGGATGGATGGATGGATAGATGGATGGATGGACAGACAGACAGACAGACATTATATACAGAGAAGGGGGGAGAAGTGCATATACAATTGGTGGAACCACTTTTTAAAAATACATTTTAATGGAAGTGTATTAAAAATTTAGAAACTTGATAACACAAAAGATATTTATCTCTATCTTTCTATCCACATACATTAAATTTCTTTTTTTCAGAAAATTTTAAATATGTGATTGAATATATTATTATGCCTTTTAGCAGTGGTGGGATTCAAATAATTTAACAACTGGTTCTCTGCCCTAAGGACCAGTTGGGTGGGCATGGCTCGGTGGTCATGTGACTTGTTGGGCATGGTCATCTCAACATCATTCATGTCAATGGGTGCTTAACCCTTATTACAATGTAATAAGGTTTAACTAGAGAGGCATTTCTTTAAGCAGGACAATAAAGATCAGGCTAGAAAAAACACCAGAATGTTTATTTCCTGCCTTCCTTATAGGATTACCCCTGTAAAGTGGAAAAAACCAAAAATGAGATTACTGCCAACAACCGGTTCTCCAAACTGCTTTTCTCCAAACAGTTTGAACTGACTGAATCCCACCACTGCCTTTTAGTCTTTAGATCTTGGTTCTCTTATTCAATATTGTGTAATATTATACCAGGCCCCAAATGAAAAGTTGTCATAGGGAGATAAGGAGACTGCCCTTAAATATAAGGAACTAAAAATATTTCAGGGGTGAGGAATGGGCCTCCATTTTCCAAACATTTTCAATAGAACTGATTTGATCTCTTTGTTTTTCAGACTGTAAATGATAGGGTTTAACATTGGAGTTAAAATGCTATATTGAATAGAGATCACTTTGTCCAGATCCATGAGTGATTCTGAACTTGGCTTCATATAGTGAAAAAAAGATGTAAGGTAAAATAAACCCACAACAATTAGATGGGAACTGCAGGTGGAGAAAGCTTTTTGCCTGCCTTTTGTTGATTTAATTTTCAAGATGGTTGAAATGATGCGAATGTAAGAGACCAGAGAGAAAAGAAATGAGCTAAAACCTAATCCAAATGCAAATATTAGAAGAATAATATAATTAGTGAGAGTCTCTGTACAAGACAAATCCAAGAGTGGAGGAAGGTCACAAGTGTAGTGTTTAATGACATTGTTTCTGCAAAAATTGAGATTTAGCAAAGGAAGGGCATTGCCTATAGAATTAAAGAAACCCAGGAGCCAAGCACCACCCACCATTTTATTGCATACCTCTTTTGTCAAGTACCTACTGTAGTGTAGCGGGTGACATATAGCCACATATCGATCATAAGCCATTGCTGAAAGGATGAGTACTTCTGCACCAGCAATTTGGAAAAAGAAGGCAATCTGTGCAATGCATCCTTCCCTGGAAATAGTTTTCTGCTTTTGGATAAAGTTTTCCAGCATTTTTGGAACAGTGACTGAGGAATAGCAAATATCAACAAAAGCTAAATGTCTGAGAAACAAGAACATGGGAGTCTGAAGGTGAAGCTCAGACCTGATCACTAATATAATTACCATATTCCCAAAGACAGTGATTAAAAATATGATCA
Source organism: Thamnophis elegans (assembly GCF_009769535.1). Classification (NCBI taxonomy): domain Eukaryota; kingdom Metazoa; phylum Chordata; class Lepidosauria; order Squamata; family Natricidae; genus Thamnophis; species Thamnophis elegans. The sequence goes on from NC_045558.1 coordinate 110,552,772, forward strand.
TGAAGAAGAAAAGAAGGAAATCTTGTATCTGTGGATCATTGGAGAGTCCCAACAGAATAAACTCTTTTATTACAGTTTGATTTTCCAGCTCAGATAATTCAAGAATCATTAGGAATCAAATTTGATAGAGATACTTTATGCCAGTCACCCTCTCTCAGCCCACGATGTTAAGGCTTGCTGGCCCAACAAATAGATTAAAACTTTATTGATCCGGAAATTGAACTCTGAACTTGCAGCAAAACACTAAGGAGAAGACAAAGAAAATTAAAGCTATATTTGCAGCATAGTGCACTGTATACATGAAATATACTTCCTGTGTATGGCATATGAATTACAGTCAGATATTACGTCAGGAGAAACTGTTTCTAAGGATAGCCATGCTAAAAATACAGACATGTTTGGAAGATGAAGATACACTATTTTAGTGTAAATTCACTTGCTTCCTTATCTATAAGAATTCCTAAATTTCCTATTCATGGAGCCAATGTAAACTCCTTCCTGCCTTTTACTGACAAACACATCATTGTATTATTCTGGTTTTCTGGTTGCTAGATAGATTTAAAAACAGTATAGAATTGTTTTGCTACTGTCTTCTTCCAGGATTCCTCTCACCCTTCACCCCACTTTTGCAGCCATGCACTTATGTAGTAAGTACATGATGTTGTTGTTGTTGTTTAAGTGTAGTCAGGAGTTGTTGTGATGAATTGGAGAAAGAAAGATTCAGATAGTATTTGAAAGTTTTGAAAAAAAAATCTGAATGGAAAAGATATACCCAGTATCTCACTTTTTCAAGTGAATGGTTGCTAGCAACTTTGATAGTATTGACACTTTATTCAGCAAGAAACTCACATCTAGCCATATAGTTTTACTCTGAGTTGTTGCTAATATTGAAGCACCTGACACTGAAGTGAAAGATATCTGTGCATGAGGAACAGAAATCAATATTCTATGTCTATAAGGATCATTTTATACATTAGTAGCCAAAATAATTCAACCCAAGTACTGCTAATGTATCTTATAGAAAGGGTGTTTTTTTCTATCACCTTTCCAATCATTCCAGTAATTCTGCAAAGAGATTTCAGGATTAAAATGTGGAAAAAGTACCCAACTATTTTTTTCATATAATAAACATTCTTTCCTCTTGCAATACAAACACATGAGATAAGCAGTTACCTTCTAAGATGTAGTTGCACTGCAGTAAAGAAATGCCCAGGATCTTTACAATTGACATTTAAGCCAGAGGAAATCTTCATGGGAGGAAGATAATAAGAAAAGGAGGGAGCTGATGCCTCAATTCCGCCTGGAATTGAGAAGAATCAAAATCAATTGGGAATATATCCTATCCAACTAATCTAATACACAGTTTAGATATACTGTTTTTCTCATAAAACAATAACTTTTCAAATTATATTGAAAATTTACATAAAAATGTTAATTTGTTATGAAAGGAATGTATCAGGAATACATATCAAGATTAACTCTATTTTTGCCAAATAGGAAATGATAGGGAAGTATAGACTATGTTTCAAGAATTAAAGTCATATATGTTTGAAAATGGCATCCTTGAATATGTACAAGGAAAATTATATATACATAGATAGTACTTTTCATGGTATTTTGCTTAAAATTATGATCAGCCTATCTGCTGGTGTGCTTATATGTGAATTCTATTCCTCAACTTCTTGACCTCTTTCAACTTTAAAACACCTCTGATTTATATTAATATTTTTCTATGTTAAAAGTATGTTTTAACAAAAACTTTTCCCAATGTTGGTTCTTTTTTATTCCAACTTATACTGTTGGTATGTTAGGTATTAACATACAATAAAAAAACCAACCATATACAGAAGGACTATTCCAGGCCTTGGAAAATGTACATTTAGGAACTTGTGTAAAATTTAGAGCAAAAGATAGGACATTAAGTTTTACTCACACATACAAATTATATAAATTTGATGGCATCTTTTATCATAGTTTCTTGGCACAAGCAAAGAAATAATTTCCAACTGCTTTCTTTTGGATTTTAAAAATATTTCCTGTGTACCCTATCAACCATGATTTTTTTCCTATTTTCATCCCCAAGTACGAACCAATCCTACTTATGCTGAGCTGTATAATAATAATTATTATACCATTTGTTGTATATGTTTGTGTGAGGGAAAGACGCAGGAGCCATGGAATCAGAGAGTAAGATGTTTATTGCGAGATGACAGCGATTCAGAATGTGTTACAACTGTCACAGTATTTATACTCTCAGGTACCAACTGTCATTTAACTGTCATTACAACCACCAATCACAGGCTGTGCTTCGCCCGACCAATTAGAACGCAGCACAGGCTGTTGCTGGGCTATAACACTCCTTCCCCCCAGTTATTTGCATACGTGTATTTTATTTGCATTTTCTGTATTGTCATTTGCGTGTTATTTGTTTGCATTTTTGTGTTATCTGTTTATTTATTTGCATTTTTGTGTTCATGTTAAACATTTACAAGTATTTTCATTTTTTGTTTTTGTTTTATGTTCAACATTTACAACTCTTTTACAAACTCTCCTTCCCCCAAGTTATTTGGCACATTTTCATATTCACATTTGCATATTCACATTTGCATATTTACATTTGCATATTCATATTTGCATATTTAAATTTGCATATTCAAGCTCTGCGCATGCTCACAAATCATGGAGGCTGGAGAGCCTACATGGAGGGAAACTCAAAGAAGTCCTGTTGGTAACTTTTCTGTTGGGCTTTGTTCGATCGGCATGAGGGCAGGGTTCCGCTGTTGCTGGAAGGTTTAGCTGACAGGATTTCTGCTGACTTTTGCTGCAGAGAATGGTAGGCTTCTGAAATGGCTGTGGAGGCTTCTGTTAGAGAGCGGAGACCGGCCCGGGAGGCGGCTGAGTTGTTCCTGGCTCGTTAGGAAGGCAGCAGGCAGGCTTTTGAGTGGCCAGAGTTGCTCCTTGGGAGGCAGGCAGCTTTGTAATGCATGTAGCAGGCTTCTGACAGGCTGGTAGTAGGCTGCTGGCTTTGGAGGAAGAGCAGGCTTGTCGGAAGCTGCTTCTTTGGAAAGCTGTATGAAGAGTCAGAGGCTTCTTAGGCAACAGTATCTGTTTATTGCAACAAGACCATTTGTAACAGTAGCAAACAGTAGACTGGATAGACTCTAAAGTTGTGTCTGGTAGATCTTCTCGGCAGAGAGGCAGGCAGACAGGCAGCTTCAGCCACGGTTGAGCCAACGCGATTCATAGCTCGTCCCTGAGCAGAGGCGACGGCTCCAGCCAAGGTTAAGCATAGGTTGCCCGTCCCTTTGACTGAAGGAGTCCGTGCCTGTGGATCTACTCAGGTTGGCTTAATCGGAGGCGAAACCTGAGGCAGTGGCAACTGCTGCTGCAGCTCTGACAGGTCTTCAAAGTATTTTCTGTTCGTGTTTGCTTGGTTGCGTTGCGACTGTCTTATTGTTTAGTTTTATTCTTAGTCCAGGCTCTGCGGAATCGCATTCAATCCCATCCTCGTCGCCAGTGTTGTATATGTTTGTGTGAGGGAAAGACGCAGGAGCCATGGAATCAGAGAGTAAGATGTTTATTGCGAGATGACAGCGATTCAGAATGTGTTACAACTGTCACAGTATTTATACTCTCAGGTACCAACTGTCATTTAACTGTCATTACAACCACCAATCACAGGCTGTGCTTCGCCCGACCAATTAGAACGCAGCACAGGCTGTTGCTGGGCTATAACACCATTGACTGGTGCTAATGGTTGATATGGGTTGCTGCCAGTGTCCTAGGTATCAACCAAGTATCTTCTTAAAATATATGGTGTTCCGAGTAGTGCAGGTTTTTTGTAGTTCCGCTGGTGTTATTGCAGGAAGCTGCATTTCTTGATGTGTTTTGTAAAATTCTAACCAAGGACCTAGGAACTGTTAAGGTAACATCAAAGGATATAAGCTGTTCAAATAGGATGTTTTTTTGTAGAATCAGAATGTTCAAGTCTGATAAATTTAAAATTTCCAAATAGTGAGGTAGCCCTTAGCGGTCATGGCATTGTAGGTAGTCAGTTTGTGAATTTTTGCTGCAGCCACTGATCAAGAGGTCAACTGTCTTGTCTTTCTCATTGCTGTTGGTGGTAATATGTTGAATTTGGCCTTCATGCGGTTTGTGGCTAAGGCTTGTTCTTGAGCTGCCAAAATAAAGCCTTCTTTTTCTTTTTTCAGTGCTCCTGATCTTAACCAGTTCCAAGTTAGCTTTTGGTCAGCTTTGCCTTCAATACTTTTCAAGTATTGGCTATGCATAGCTTTGTTTTCAGATTTCACGATCTAGTAGTGGAATGCTTTCTTTAAAAAGTTACGATTAAAATGATGGATCATTTTCTTAGCTGAGGTTAGAATGTGAATATTATACCCATATCATATCAATAATAGTATCCTATTATCTTCACTACCAGTTTGGTAGTGGGAGCGCACTTACACATGGCATGTCTGGGCATGCAAAGAACCTTCTAAGCAGAAGATCCATGATGATGCCTGGCTGGGTGGGTGGAGCCTCGTGCTGCCACCACAAAAGGTTCAGCCAGGCCAGTGTGAACTGGCAGCATATCACCTTTGACCCCTATCTAAATTATAAGTGCCTTACCCTGATTGTGAGTTTGCCAAACTGTTATCAGCTGAAGAGCAAATAAAGGCTCTTCCTTCATAATTAATTAAATTCCACTTTCTTATTTTTTGAGCCTTATGTCACCCCTGTCCATTTACCTTTTCAATGCTTTCCAGACAGGAATGCAAAAAAAAATACTGCATAAATATTTGAATAAATGAAAGTTTATAGACTTGTCAAAACAAAAACTTTATTTTTCATTTAATGAAAATGTATCATAAACATAATCCCAGTTACCTACTAGATCATTATTAGTAAAATTTAAGCTAGTGTCCATATTAAATTATCAGATGTGCCCAAAAAGATTTTGAATAACAGAGTATGTTTCAAAGCTAATATATTGATTTATCACTACAAATGCACAAACTTAATATCTAATAATTTTATGCCATATGTGAAGCCAAGGATTTGTAGCCCATTAGTTTCTTGAGAGCTTCCTTCACTTCCCAGACTTTCAGGCTGTAGATAATGGGATTCAACATAGGGGTTGAAATGTTGTACTGAACTGAAAACAATTCATCAACAATGACTGAGGAGATTGTGCTGGGTCTAAAGTATCTCAAATACCCCATGCTATAATACAAAATCACAATCATGAGATGGGAACTGCAAGTAGAAAAGGTTTTCTTTTTGGGTTCTGATGAATTCATTTTCAGGATAGTAGAAATGATGTAGATATAGGACACTAGAATAATAATTATTGAATATGCAGAAACAGAGAAATGTTTCTGTGCAAGATAAGGCAAGTAGGAATGGAAGTTCACCGCTGAAATGTCTAATAATATTTGGCCCACAGAAAGTTAGATTCAAAACAGGGAGTGTATTTACCAGAGCATAAAAGAAACCTATTGTTCATGTACTGCCCACTAACAATCTGCAAAATTCTGTTTTCATAATCTGTACATAATGCAATGGCTTGCAAACAGCAGTATATTGATCATAAGCCATTGCTGCAAGAAGGAAAATGTCAGTGCATGCTGTCAGAAGAATGAAAAACACCTGATAATAAGGCCAAGGCCATATTTTGGGGTTCAAAACCCTGTCTTATTTTCAGGAAAACATGGTTTTTGGAATATAATTTTCTCTATATAAGTGTTGCATACTGGTGCATGTATATTAATGAACTTTTTAGAAAGGAAATAAAATCTAATACAAATTAATATGAAGTAAGAAGAAATAAATCAAATAAAAAGCTAAAAGTGCAGGAAAGGGGAAAAAGTGAAAGAGAAAGAGAAAAGTTATAAATTCAGTCATAAATTTACCTGTTACTATGGTTACTATCTCTTCCTTCTGTAGTCTATTCTATCTAACCATCCAAACCAAAACTCATAAGTTAATTATTTTCTGTTTTATGAAAAAAATCTATAAGTGTTTCCAGTCACAAATAAATATAAATATTGTCTTTTCTCTGTTCAAAGGAGGTAAGTTTAGAGATCTTATAAACGCTGCATACTTTCTGATGGAGTTATTTAGCCCTGTGATTTGATCAAAATATTAACATTTGAACAAATGAGAATTATGCCAATTTGGAATGCATGTAAAGGGAGGAATAAATCACGTTGCAGTATTCAGAATGATTGTAGATTAACATGAATGATAGTACTCATTCCAAAGTCACTGTCAGCCTCTGCTTCGCTACTTGCTTTCGGCTGCCATTGAAATGGGGAGGGGGGCATGGTAGGGAGGTTTTCAGTACAGGAGTGATTGTAAAAAAGGAATTGTTCTCACCATCTACGGCACATGCTGCAAATAGTAGATTTGCCGCCAAGGCCAACTGTCCAGCATACCAACCTGATTATCCTTTTTGAAGATGACTCCCACATGACACCTGAGGGATGTGCGGATTGAACTATGGGATGGGGTTATCAGGGGGAGGCAGTTGGGTCACATATTGATATCTATGATTACACACGTGTTTGCCTCAGATCTTGCTTTGCTTAGCTGCTATCTACTCATGACCAGTAAAAGTACTTTTAATTCTGCAAAATGGTTTCTTTCTTGCTTACTGAGGGAGACTGCCTTGACATTAAGCAAGTTCTCAATTTCACGCTCATCCCAGAGCTAACACCTTCCGAGGGGAGTGCAATAAAATCCCAAACCTCTGAAGAATGTCCCACCCTGGTGGACGACATGGGAGCAGCTGCATCCTCGTGTCCTTTGGAAATGGAGCGAATGGCTGGACTACACTTGGAAGAATGATCCATTCACCCCAGATGGACGTTGGGAGTGGGACAGAAGTATGGCCTCGAGGAAACTCCAGCTGGAGTTACCACAAGGAGATAGCTGCTTGGCAGGAGGAAGATGAGGAGAACCTTAGGATTTCCCAGACTATGAAAATCTTTGAAGAGGCTTGGGAGAGGCGACACTTATGTGAGAGTGGTCCTGAAAGAGAAGCTGATCTCCCAGAAACAGAGGAGAGAAACTGCAGAGGGCCTGTTTTGCCCAAGAGGAGCTGGGGGGGCAGACAGCGGAACTGATCAGGATGAACCAGCTCCAGCCTCAGCAGCAGCAGCCACCAGAGTCATCCCAAGAGGAAGAGGGCAACCCTGCAGACACAATTCACTGAATGGGCACCCCCCTCGTACCCGCAAACAATTACAAAGTATTTTGGGATTTGCGAATTTTTATTGTCAATTTATTCCCTCGTTCACCAGCATTGCGCTACCCATTATAAATGGGTGCAATGCTAAAGTCTAATGGGGAGGCCAAACTCAAACCTGGGAAGCCATTAAAATGGACTATGGAATGTCCAGCCGCGTTCGAAAAACTGAAGTGACTCTTTGCAGCTGAACCCATTTTAAAACTCCCAGACATGGATGCACCATTTATCATCCAAGCTGATGCCAGTAATGTAGCAGTGGGAGCAGTGTTACTTCAAACGAACACTGATGGGAACCTGCAGCCTTGCGCTTATACCTCTCGAAAACTAACAGAGACAGGGAGACGATGGACTATATGAGAAAAGGAGGCTTTTGCTGTCAGTGGGCTTTGGTGATCTGGTGACATTTCCTTGAGGGGGCTAAACACCATTTTGAAGTATGGACTGATCACAAAAATTTGGAGGCATTGAAAACCCCTCGAAGGCTATCTCCTAAACAAATGTGATGGGCCCACCTGACAGCAAAAGCCTCCTTTTCCCATATATATACTCAACCCGGAAAAGACCGAGTGGCTGTTGTGTTTCCCTCCCAATAATTTGGCTAGTGTTCCATCGCTCAGGCTGGGGGGCCAAATTTTACACCCCTCAGACAGGGTTCGCAACTTGGGAGTCCTTCTGGACCCACAGCTGACCTTTGATTACCACCTGTCGGCTGTGACCAGGGGGGCATTTGCCCAGGTTCGCCTGGTGCGCCAGTTGCGACCCTACCTGAACTGGGAGGCTCTCACAACAGTCACTCGCGCCCTCGTGACCTCTAGGCTGGAATACTGCAACATGCTCTACAAGGGGCTGCCCTTGAAGAGCATCCGGTGGCTTCAGCTAGTCCAGAATGCGGCCGCGCGAGTGATTGTGGGTGCACCTCGGTTCGCCCACATAACACCTATCCTCCGCGAGCTGCGCTGGCTACCTGTTGATCTCCGTGTGCGCTTCAAGGTGCTTCTTACCACCCACAAAGCCCTTCATGGTAGTGGATCTGGGTACTTGAGAGACCGCCTCCTGCCAATTACCTCCTCGAGACCCATTAGATCTCATAGATTAGGCCTCCTCCGAGTGCCATCTGCCAGCCAGTGCCGGCTGGCCACTACGCGGAGGAGAGCCTTTTCAGTAGCAGCTCCGACCCTTTGGAACGATCTCCCCGTGGAGATTCGTACCCTCACCACCCTCCAGACCTTCCGCGCAGCCCTCAAGATCTGGCTATCCTGTCAGGCCTGGGGGTAAAGATTATAATTCGCCCCCACCCGAATGCTGAATGAATGTTGCTTATTTTTTAATTACATGTTATGTTATATGTCATTGTATGTATTCCCTCCCATATAAGTTGTTAGCCGCCCTGAGTCCCCTCAGGGAAAAGGGCGGCCTATAAATAAACTTATTCTATTCTATTCTACTCTATTCTATATAGTCCATCATCTCCCTGTCTCTGTTAGTTTTCGAGAGGTATAAGCGCAAGGCTGCAGGTTCAATTTCAACTGGTTCAATTTCACCCTGAAGTACATCCCGGGAGGGAAGAACTTTATGGCTGATGCTTTATCCAGACTCCCACAATACAACAGCTCAAAGCTAACCGTGGTTCACCCAGTCATCCCAGTGAAGAGTCTTGCTAATTCAATGGTTACAAGAAGCCAAAGCAACTCTAATTTTGAGGTTACAACAGACCTCATCTGCAAACTCAAGGAAGGCCTTGGGTCCAATGACTGGATTAAAGAACATTCAAATGAATGTACCATGAAAGATGGACTAGCTTGGATAGGGGCTAAATTGTATGTTCCTGTGAGCATGAAAACTTTTGTTCTATAGCGGGCCTATGATTCGCAAATGGCAGGCCATTTTGCTTTTGTAAAGACTCTACATCTCATTAAAAGACAATTTTGGTGGCCTTCATTGAAAAAATACATTGAGTCCTATGTGGCCAGTTGCCCCATATGTGCTGCCGTGAAGCACCCACCGGGAAAACCCCAGGGCCTGCTCAAAGGTGTGGCCCATCCTGAAGCCCCGTGGTAGGAGATATCAATGGATTTCATTGTCAAATTACCAGAAAGTCAAGGAAATACCATGATTTGGGTCATCACGGACCTGTTTTCTAAAAAAGTTCATTTTGTGTCTTGTTCCAAGATCTCGTCAGCTAAATCGTTAGCAAAATTATTTATTACACATGTATACCATCTACATGGCATACAGGAATGCATAATTTTGGATAGGGGAGTCCAGTTCACCTCCCTCTTCTGGAAGGAGTTTTTAAAGTTGATTGGCCCTACCCAGGGGCTAAGCTCAACCCACCATCCTCAGACTAATGGTGCTTGTGAATGGACTAATTCTGTTTTGGAATAGTACCTCTGGTGTTTCATTAATTATCAGCAGGATAATTGGGCTGAATTGTTACCACATGCTGAAGTGGCCTACAACATCTCTGTTCACAGCAGCACCAGTTTCACTCCTTTTAGAATTGTGTTTGGACAGGATTGTGTATCTATTCCAGAATTACCCCAAGTAATACCACAAGTTTTGTCCCTCTCCAAGTGGAGTGACCATCTCCGACAAATCTGGCCCATGACCCGCAAAGCATTGGAAGCTGCTCATCAGGCAGACAAGAAATAGGCTCACAAGAAGAAGGTGAAAAAAAGGGAATACAAAATTGGAGATCGAGTGTTTTTGTCTACCAAGTTTCTCCAAACCTCCCAAAAATCAAAGAAACTGGGACCTAAATACGTGGATCCGTTTCCTGTTGTGAAGATCATTAATCCTGTTTCTGTACAATTGGAACTACCAAAGCATCTTAAATGTATTTACCCTGTGTTTCATGTAAACCTTTTGAAGCCGGAACACACTTCCTTTTTCTGGGCACCCATACCTACACCACCTGCCTCTCTTCTCATTGAAGGAGAGCAACATTTTGAGATTAAGGAGATTTTGGAGTCCAGGAAACATAGAAATTGGATTCAATATCTAGTCTCCTGGAAACATTTTTCCCCCTCCCAAGCTGAATGGGTCGATAAGTCCCATGTTAGGGCTCCTAGACTTTTGCGTAAATTCTACTCTGCCTACCTCACTAAGCCCTGACCCAAATTGACTTATACATTTCTAAATTGTCCTGTTACTGTTGTTTTTTGTGTGTTTGTTTTTCTTGCAGGGATGACTTCCTTTCCTGGTGGAGGGCCGGATGTCAACCTCTGCTTCACTACTTGCTTTTGGCTGCCATTGAAATGGGGAGGGGGGGCATGGTATTTGGGTAGGGAAGTTTTCAGTACAGGAGTGATTGTAAAAAGGGAGTTGTTCTCACCATTTACTGCGCATGCTGCAGATAGTAGATTTGCCACGATTTGCCATTTGTCCAACCTGATGATGCTTTTTGAAGATGATTCCCACATGACACCTGAGGGATGTGTCAATTGGACTATGCGATGGGGTTACCAGGGGGAGGGAGTTGGGTCACATATTGATTTCTATGGTTATGGACACTTTTGCCATACATCTTGCTTTGCTTAGCTACTATATACTCATGACCAGTAAAAGTACTCTTAATTCTGCAAAATTGAGTGGTTTCTTTCTTGGTTACTGAGGGAGACTGCCTTGACAGTCACTTTGTTCCCAGATGCATAGCTAATAAGCTGCTAGGGTTCTCTGCAAATCAGCTATTCTTTTTTTAAATCTGATAATTGGGTTTGTAACATACGTAATGATGGCCTCTGACAGTGAAATGAAGGCCAGAAGGCCTGTTCCCATTCACCTCGGCCTCTGCCCACTTGGGTTGCTCCTGCTCACCTCCACATGCTCACCTTGGCCTCCACTTGTTCACCTCCACCTTCTCCTGCTATCAGAGTTCCAAATAGCATCCAAAATTAAATCAGAGACTGAGGCAAAGGATCCCTCAAAATTCCAATTTATTAAAAGAGCCATATTGGCACATCTGGGAAAACCCGAATCTTAAAGCTTCCCAGATTTTCCCACCCAGCTGAAAGTTCGAGATCATGCCCTCACACCCACCCATCACATGGTCCAATCTTCCACTGCCACAATGGCACCTTCCACCCATCCAGTTCTGGCCAGGTACAGAGATCAAAGATGATATTGGCTTTTTGGAAACAATATAATTATGGCTACATATCACCCAATGTGTATAATCACCCCTCCCATTTTCCCACAATAGAAAATGAATAGTAGGAAGTGAGGCAGGCCTGAAGTCCATAGGAAAAGAAGACTTGCAGATCTGACACCCACTTACCTCAGCCTCTGCTTGCTTGCCTCACCTCCTGGCCTCTCTTCCTCTGGTCCTTTAAGGCTAGTCTCTAGACTGCCCTTAATAGAACACCAGTAATTTCAAGCGTGTTTTCTTTAAGACTGAGGATAATTCTCCTTTAAAATGAGCTTCCTAATAAATTTACTTTTGAAATTTTATATTGAATGTATGATCTGTTTTCTAAAATAACATTTGGGCAATTAACATTGTTATTGCCTGGAAAGCATAAATGATATCAAATCAAATCTTTATTATGGACTCTGGGCCCGAAAGAATATCATATTTGGATTGTTACCCCCGGGGACGTGGACAAGGCCATGAGGGCTGTGAGTGCCTCCACCTGTGTACTGGACCCGTGTCCCTCCTGGCTGGTAGCTAACAGCAGGGAGGTGACACGGAGCTGGATCCAAGCGGTTATTACCGCCTCACTTCGGGAGGGGCACTTCCCCGCCGCACTTAAAACGGCGGTGGTGAGACCCCTCCTGAAAAAACCATCTCTGGATCCAGCTGTACTTAACAACTATCGTCCAGTCTCCAACCTCCCCTTTATTGGGAAGGTTGTTGAGAAGGTGGTGGCCTACCAGCTTCAGCGGTCCTTGGAGGAAGCCGATTACCTGGACCCCTTCCAGTCCGGCTTCAGACCTGGTTACAGCACAGAAACCGCTTTGGTCGCATTGACCGATGATCTCTGGAGAGCCAGGGATGGAGGTCATCCCTCCATCTTGGTTCTTCTTGACCTCTCAGCGGCTTTCGATACCATCGACCATGGTATCCTTCTGCGACGACTGCGGGAGGTGGGGGTGGGAGGCACTGTTTTGCAGTGGTTCTCCTCCTACCTCTCGGACAGGTCACAGTCGGTGTTGGTCGGGGGACAGAGATCGACCATGAGGCCCCTAACATATGGGGTGCTGCAGGGGTCGGTCCTGTCCCCCGTACTATTTAACATCTACATGAAACCGCTGGGCGAGATCATTCGGAGGCACGGGATAAGATACCATCAATATGCGGATGATACACAGCTGTATCTGTCCGCCCCGTGCCAACTCAATGAAGCGGTGGACGTGATGAACCAGGGTCTTGAGGCCGTTAGAGACTGGATGCGGGCTAACAAGCTTGTACTCAACCCAGAAAAGACCGAGTGGCTGTTGTGTTTCCCTCCCAACAATTTGGCTAGCATTCCATCACTCAGGCTGGGGGGTCAAATTTTACACCCCTCAGACAGGGTTCGCAACTTGGGAGTCCTCCTGGATCCACAGCTGACCTTTGATCACCACCTGTCGGCTGTGACCAGGGGGGCATTCGCCCAGGTTCGCCTGGTGCGCCAGTTGCGACCCTACCTGAATCGGGAGGCTCTCACAACAGTCACTCGCGCCCTCGTGACCTCTAGGCTGGAATACTGCAACGTGCTCTACATGGGGCTGCCCTTGAAGAGCATCCGGCGACTTCAGCTAGTCCAGAATGCGGCCGCGCGAGTGATTGTGGGTGCACCTCGGTTCACCCACATAACACCTATCCTCCGCGAGCTGCACTGGCTACCTGTTGATCTCCGTGTGCGCTTCAAGGTGCTTCTTACCACCTATAAAGCCCTCCATGGTAGTGGATCTGGGTACTTGGGAGACCGCCTCCTGCCGATTACCTCCTCGAGACCGATTAGATCTCATAGATTAGGCCTCCTCCGAGTGCCATCTGCCAGCCAGTGCCGGCTGGCCATTACGCGGAGGAGAGCCTTTTCAGTGGTAGCTCCGACCCTCTGGAACGATCTCCCCGTGGGGATCCGTACCCTCACCACCCTTCAGACCTTCCGCGCAGCCCTCAAGAACTGGCTATCCTGCCAGGCCTGGGGGTAGAGACTGATCTGCCCCCACCCGAATGTTGGATGAATGTTGTTTACTTTTTAATTATATGTAATGTTATATGTCATTGTCTGTATCCCCCTTCCTATGAGTTGTTAGCCGCCCTGAGTCCCCTCAGGGAAAAGGGCGGCCTATAAATAAACCCATTCAATTGTGATATTTTTCCAACAAATGACTGCATGCAAATATTTGAGTCAGCTCAGAAAGAACATTTAAAAAGATTCTTTGGGTAAACAGTGTCTCCTAAACATCTTTTATAAGTGTAAAAATTATGAGTCAGTGATGTTCTATTTTCTTCAGGCAGAAAGAAAATTACAAGAAAATGTAATGGCATGGGTGCCATTACAAATTCATTTGTTATTATTATAATCTGTATCCAGATTAGCATCTATTATTTAGGATATAGAAGGAGTCACCTTATTTTTTCACACTTACAATGATTGCTGTATCCTCATGGTCACATAATCAAAATTTGGATGCATGAGGATTGCAGGGCCCTGAGGTCATGTGATAATCTTTTATGACCTCCTGACAAGTGAAGTCAAAGAACCAGATTCATTTAACCATGTTAAACCAACTAACTTAACAACAGCAATGACTGACTGTGGGAAAAAAAGATTGTAAAGATTGTAATATGGGAAAAGTTCACATAACAAAGGTTTTACTAAACAACCAAAATTTGGAAATTCTGGAAATAAGTTGACTACTATATCTTCCTTCTTTCTGAGTTTTTTTTAAAGTGTAAAAGTTATTCTGATGTGATATAATTAGAACGATTAGTTAATTTCCAATAAGGTGCCATTGCAGCAAATATAGTTCAGCTATCTGAACTTTAGTGACAGTTCCAAAACATCGTATCTTGCACTTTTGCATTTTAGACAGTGCAGTTATAGTTTAAGTGGTATATACTAACTACACTCATGACAAAAATTAGACATTAGTTTTATATAACACAGTAATTAGGGTAAGAGGTTAAGAATATATCACATCCTTCTGTTCTCTACACATCTGTCATGACAGAACTAAAAATAAGTGATGTAGTTAGCACTAATTATTAGGAATAAATTAATAGTAAAAGTCTGTTAAGTTCATGATGTTACAATTCTTTGACATTTCTAGAGACTCCAATATATAATTGACTTGGAAGAAGATGAGTAAATTTCCTTGGATTACTACAACTAAGGAAACCCAATGTCGGAAAACAGAAGGTCCATTTGTGCTAGCTTCTGGTTTTGATTCCAACCCCTTTGCTAGACAAGCAGGTTCATGGTCAGGACTAGTTGTTCCATTGAGGTACATATTTGCTTTTATTACTGGACAAAGTGTTCATTATTTTGGTTAATGGACAACATTATTTCAACAGATGCATTGGCACAGAGAAGATTGAGTGAGAATTATAATTAATATATTTATATTAATAACCATGGTGTTCCAGGTTTTTTTTCACTTACAAAGTATCAGTAGTCCTCAAGTTACACCCATTCATCAATAACTGTTGAAAGTTATGACATGATTGATAGCGGATCAGAAGATGTCCTAATTCTTTGTAATAGTAATAAATCCACTATGGTGGGAGTAGTGAAAAGCAACAGTATATGAATTGAACTGTTCATATTTTCGTACCTTTCATGCCTTTTCATATCCTTCATATGTCTTGCTAGCATAATTTGCTGAAATCAAGGGCATGATGAGGGTTCTTTTGGTTCCAGTTTCAAAACAAAATTCAATTTCTGAGAGAGATTCTATCATGATATGGTTTCAGGAAGAAAAACAGTATACAATAAATAATTTTTAAAAAGCATGGGTCTTTATCATTGTCATTATATGACAAGTAATATATTTTTAGAGCATTTGTAATGTATGCTTTAAATATCTTCACAAAGCATACATAAAAATGAACAGTTAATCTGTTTGCAGGTCTACCAGTGTGAATCAAATTATATGGATGATGACTAAAATATGACATAAGGACAGCAAAGGCCTCTGCAACTGAAAAATAACTGCATGATGAAAATATCCAATACATTATCAGACTGTTAATGACAGTTATGTTGATATGTAAAGTTAATAGTTTCTAAGCAGCACCTGATATTAAATGAAAGATTCCAATTCCAAGATAAATATCCAGATCACATTATAGTATAAAATATATTAGAAATTCAATTGATTTGATATTGCAAATAACCAATTCAATGTCTGTCTGTCTTCCTCCTCCTCCTCCTCCTCCTCCTCCTCCTCCTTTTCCTCCTCCTCCTCCTCCTCCTCCTCCTCCTCCTCCTCCTCCTCCTCCTCCTTTTCCTCCTCCTTCTCCACCTCATTTTCTTCTTCATCATCTATTTACTGCATGTTGTGTTTATGTGTGCTGGTATGTTTGTGTTTCTGTTTTTTCATTTGTGTGTGTGTAAGATTAGAAATTAGATTTGGAGGAACTACAGGGATGGATGGATGCATGGATGGATGGATGGATAGATGGATGGATGGACAGACAGACAGACAGACAGACAGACAGACAGACAGACAGACATTATATACAGAGAAGGGGGGAGAAGTGCATATACAATTGGTGGAACCACTTTTTAAAAATACATTTTAATGGAAGTGTATTAAAAATTTAGAAACTTGATAACACAAAAGATATTTATCTCTATCTTTCTATCCACATACATTAAATTTCTTTTTTTCAGAAAATTTTAAATATGTGATTGAATATATTATTATGCCTTTTAGCAGTGGTGGGATTCAAATAATTTAACAACCGGTTCTCTGCCCTAATGACCAGTTGGGTAGGCATGGCTCAGTGGTCATGAGACTGGTTGGGCATGGTCATCTCAACATCACTCATGTCAATGGGTGCTTCGCCTTAGCTGTTACAATGTAATAAGGGTTAGCTGGAGAGGCATTTCTTTAAGCAGGACAATAAAGATCAGACTAGAAAAAACACCAGAATGTTTACTTCCTGCCTTCCTTATAGGATTAGCCCTGTAAAGTGGAAAAATACCAAAAATGAGATTTCTTCCAACAATCGGTTCTCCAAACTGCTTTTCTCCAAACAGTTTGAACTGGCTGAATCCCACCACTGCCTTTTAGCCTTTAGTATCTTGGTTCTCTTATTAAATATTGTGTAATATTATACCAGCCTCCAAATGAGAAGTTGTCATAGGGAGATAGGGAGATGCCCTTAAACCACGCTAAGCTACATT
The DNA here is from genome assembly GCF_009769535.1 of Thamnophis elegans. Taxonomy (NCBI): domain Eukaryota; kingdom Metazoa; phylum Chordata; class Lepidosauria; order Squamata; family Natricidae; genus Thamnophis; species Thamnophis elegans. Next base: position 110,569,368 of record NC_045558.1, read on the forward strand.
GTTAAATCTTTTATTTTATGGCTACTAGGATTGCAGCTGTGTTTCTTATAAGGATCTAAAAATATTTCAGGGGTGAGGAATGGGCCTCCATTTTCCAAACATTTTCAATAGAACTGATTTGATCTCTTTGTTTTTCAGACTGTAAATGATAGGGTTTAACATTGGAGTTAAAATGCTATATTGAATAGAGATCACTTTGTCCAGATCCATGAGTGATTCTGAACTTGGCTTCATATAGTGAAAAAAAGATGTAAGGTAAAATAAACCCACAACAATTAGATGGGAACTGCAGGTGGAGAAAGCTTTTTGCCTGCCTTTTTTTGATTTAATTTTCAAGATGGTTGAAATGATGCGAATGTAAGAGACTAGAGAGAAAAGAAATGAGCTAAAACCTAATGCAAATACAAATATTAGAAGAATAATATAATTAGTGAGAGTCTCTGTACAAGACAAATCCAAGAGTGGAGGAAGGTCACAAGTATAATGTTTAATGACATTGTTTCTGCAAAAATTGAGATTTAGCAAAGGAAGGGCATTGCCTATAGAATGAAAGAAACCCAGGAGCCAAGCACCACACACCATTTTATTGCATACCGCTTTTGTCAAGTACCTACTGTAGTGTAGCGGGTGACATATAGCCACATATCGATCATAAGCCATTGCTGAAAGGATGAATACTTCTGCACCAGCAATTTGGAAAAAGAAGGCAATCTGTGCAATGCATCCTTCCTTGGAAATTGTTTTCTGCTTTTGGATAAAGTTTTCCAGCATTTTTGGAACAGTGACTGAGGAATAGCAAATATCAACAAAAGCTAAATGTCTGAGAAAGAAGAACATGGGAGTTTGAAGGTGAAGTTCAGACCTGATCACTAATATAATTACCATATTCCCAAAGACAGTGATTAAAAATATGATCATGAAGAAGAAAAGAAGGAAATCTTGTATCTGTGGATCATTGGAGAGTCCCAACAGAATAAACTCTTTTATTACAGTTTGATTTTCCAGCTCAGATAATTCAAGAATCATTAGGAATCAAATTTGATAGAGACACTTTATGCCAGTCACCCTCTCTCAGCCCACGATGTTAAGGCTGGCTGGCCCAACAAATAGATTAAAACTTTATTGATCCAGAAACTGAACTCTGATCTTGCAGGAAAACACTAGGGAGAAGAAAAAGAAAATTAAAGCTATATTTGCAGCATAGTGCACTGTATAGATGAAATATACTTCCTGTGTATGGCATATGAATTACAGTCAGATATTACGTCAGGAGAAACTGTTTCTAAGGATAGCCATGCTAAAAATACAGACATGTTTGGAAGATGAAGATACACTATTTTAGTGCAAATGCACTTGCTTCCTTATCTATAAGAATTCCTAAATTTCCTATTCATGGAGCCAATGTAAACTCCTTCCTGCCTTTTACTGACAAACACATCATTGTATTATTCTGGTTTTCTGGTTGCTAGATAGATTTAAAAACAGTATAGAATTGTTTTGCTACTATCTTCTTCCAGGATTTCCATCACCCTTCACCCCACTTTTGCAGCCATGCACTTATGTAGTAAGTACATGATGTTGTTGTTGTTTAAGTGTAGTCAGGAGTTGTTGTGATGAATTGGAGAAAGAAAGATTCAGATAGTATTTGAAAGTTTTGAAAAAAAAATCTGAATGGAAAAGATATACCCAATATCTCACTTTTTCAAGTGAATGGTTGCTAGCAACTTTGATAGTATTGACACTTTATTCAGCAAGAAACTCATATCTAGCCATATAGTTTTACTCTGAGTTGTTGCTAATATTGAAGCACCTGACACTGAAGCGAAATATATCTGTGTATGAAGAACAGAAATCAATAGTCTATGTCTATAATGATCATTTTGTACGGTAGTAGCCAAAATAATCTAACCCAAGTACTGCTAATATATCTTATAGAAAGGGTGTTTTTTTCTATCACCTTTCCAATCATTCCAGTAATTCTGCAAAGAGATTTCAGGATTAAAATGTGGAAAAAGTACCCAACTATTTTTTTCATATAATAAACATTCTTTCCTCTTGCAATACAAACACATGAGATAAGCAGCTACCTTCTAAGATGTAGTTGCACTGCAGTAAAGAAATGCCCAGGATCTTTACAATTGACATTTAAGCCAGAGGAAATTTTCATGGGAGGAAGATAATAAGAAAAGGAGGGATCTGATGCCACAATTCCTTCTGGAATTGAGAAGAATAAAAATCAATAGGGAATATATCCTATCCAACTAATCTAATACACAGTTTAGATATACTGTTTTTCTCATAAAACAATAATTTTCAAATTATATTGAAAATTTACATAAAAATGTTAATTTGTTATCAAAGGAATGTATCAGGAATACATATCAGGATTAACTCTATTTTTGCCAAATAGGAAATGATAGGGAAGTAGAGACTATGTTTCAAGATTTAAAGTCATATCTGTTTGAAAATGGCATCCTTGAATATGTACAAGGAAAATTATATATACATAGATAGTACTTTTCATGGTATTTTGTTTAAACTATGATCAGCCTATCTGCTGGTGTGCTTATATGTGAATTCTATTCCTCAACTTATTGACTTCTTTCAACTTTAAAGCACTTCCTATTTATATTAATATTTTTCTATGTTAAATGTATGATTTAACAGTAACTTTTCCCAATGTTGGTTCTTTTTTATTCTAACTTATACTGTTGGTATGTTAGGTATTAACATACAATGAAAAACCAACCATATACAGAAGGACTATTCCAGGCCTTGGAAAATGTACATTTCGGAACTTGTGTAAAATTTAGAGCAAAAGATAGGACATTAAGATTTACTCACACATACAAATCATATAAATTTGATGGTATCTTTTATCATAGTTTCTTGGCACAAGCAAAGGAATAATTTCCAACTGCTTTCTTTTGGATTTTAAAAATATTTCCTGTGTACCCTATCAACCATGATTTTTTTCCCTACTTTCATCCTCAGGTACTAACCAATCCTACTTATGCTAAGCTGTATAATAATAATTATTATTATACCACTGACTGGTGCTGGTTCATATGGGTTGCTGCCAGTGTCCTAGGTATCAACCAAGTATCTTGGTTACTTATAAAGCCCTTCATGGTATTGGACCTGGGTACTTGAGAGACCACCTGCTGCCAATTACCTCCCATAGACCCGTTAGATCGCACAGGGTCGGCCTCCTCCGGGTTCCGTCTACCAGCCAATGCCATCTGGCTACCACCCGGGGGAGGGCCTTCTCTGTAGCAGCTCCGGCCCTCTGGAATGAACTCCCCGCAGGGATTCGGACCCTCACCTCTCTCCAGGCCTTCTGAAAAGCCGTCAAAACCTGGCTTTGCTGGCAGGCCTGGGGGTGATGAGTTCCCTCCCCTCTCGACATGTATGGTTGTGCGACTGTTGCTTATTTTATTATCTGTATTTCGTTTTTATGTTCCCCTTTTTCCCCCTTTTGAATTGTTCACTGCCCTGAGTCCTCCCGGAGAAGGGCGGCATATAAATAATAAAATTCCATTCCATTCCATACCCTGTGCTATAATACAAAATCACAATCATGATATGGGAATTGCAAGTAGAAAAGGTTTTCTTTTTGGGTTCTGATGAATTCATTTTCAGGATAGTAGAAATGATGTAGATATAGGACACTAGAATAATAATTATTGAATATGCACAAACAGAGAAATGTTTCTGTGCAAGATAAGGCAAGTAGGAATGGAAGTTCACAACTGAAATGCCTAATAATATTTGGTCCACAGAAAGTTAGATTCAAAACAGGGATTGTATTTACAAGAGCATAAAAGAAACTTATTGTCCATGCACTACCCACTAACAATCTGTAAAATTCTGTTTTCATAATCTGTACATAATGCAATGGCTTGCAAACAGCAGTATATTGATCATAAGCCATTGCTGCAAGAAGGAAAACTTCAGTGCATGCTGCCAGAAGAATGAAAAACATCTGAGTGACACAGCTTTTATATTAAATTGTTTGGCTGATTGTCAAATTATTTAGCACCTTAGGTACAGTGATGGAAGAAAAGCATATATCAAGGAAAGAAGGTGGTTTAGAAAGAAGCACATAGGACTGTAGAGGTGATTTACATTGATTGCCACAATAATCATCATGTTTCCAAGCAAATAGAAAGAAGAGGAAAATCCGAACTGATGAGTCACCTGAAAATCCCAAAATAATAAAAGAAGTCGCTCTGGTCTGATTTTCCATTTGTTTTTCCCCGGCAGTAATATAAGCTATAATGAATGAAAGCAATCAACATCACTAGGTCAAACAAAGTAATCTAGATCATTAAAAATATAAAAATCTTTGTAACAGCAGTTTTTTTTAATCTTATCATCTGGGTTTATCCTATGGATATTACTACCTGCATTTCATGCCCTATTGCAATACATTTAATATGGGGTTACTCTTGAACATCATTCAAAAGTTACAATTGGTCCAGAATGTAGTAGTGAATATATTATTAAGTGTTCACATCCTTGCTCACCTATGTTGCATGTCCTGGATTGCCTCCCAAGTTCTTTCTAAGTGCAATTAAAGATGCTGGTCATCACCTTTGAAGTTCCACAAAGGATCTGGTTATTTGTAGCACCACCTTTCCTGGAGAATATTTGTGCAAACCACTATATCAGATACGTTAGGCAGGTTCCTGAAATTCTGCATCTAACGGGATCTTGGATGCATTTTGACTGCCCCAACCTTATGGATTATCCTTCTGCTGGTGATTCAACAGGTCCCCATTTTTCTAGCCTTTGAAAAGGCTAGGCTAGGCTAGGCTAGGCTAGGCTAGGCTAGGCTAGGCTAGGCTAGGCTAGGCTAGGCTAGGCTAGGCTAGACTAGACTAGACTAGACTAGACTAGACTAGACTAGAATAGAATAGAATAGAATAGAATAGAATAGAATAGAATGCAATTGCTAACCTATCAATTTTTAAAATGTACCTTTGGCTAAATGAAAAAAAATGTTGAGCAATTTTTTTAAAGCATTGCATGAAAGGAATGTCTAAGTTATAGCAATGATGTGGATTTTTTATATTTCTTAGTTTGACTCACATTGTAGGAAAAAAGCAGTTTTCATTTATGGTTGCAAAAGATCTGACTAACACATTTTATAAAAAGGCATAAGCTTATATGAAAGTTTATAAGTAATCTTCACTTATCAAACACTTATTTACTGACTATTCAAAATTATGGCAGTGCCAATCAAGGAAACTTACAACTATTTCTTGCAATTTCAGCCATCGTAGTATCCCTGCATACACATTTATTTATTTATTTTAGAAAATTTATATTGCCACCTATGACGCACATGACAACTCAAGGTGGCTTACATGGACATAAAAAAACATATAAAAGAAATAAGAATAATTTTTAAAAGATAATAAAATAATAAAATTTCACCACCACTCCACCATGGTGACAACACACATTCATATACGCCATTTAATGGGCTCCATTCTACTCTGGGTTTCCTAGGCCCACTAGTAGAACCATGCCTTCTGAAAGAGTGTTAGAGTGGGGGGTCAGTCTAATCTGTGGAGGAATGAGGTTCCAGAGAGAGGGGCCACTATGGAGAAGCCCCTTCTTCTGAGTCCTGCTAATGTATCTGCCTAGGTGGTGGGACCCGTAACATTCCTTGCCTTCCCACTCTACTGGGTTAGGTAGATCTGACTGGCAAGATATTGTCTTTCAGATAACCTTGTCCCAAGTCGTGAAGGCTTTAAAGGTGGCAAACAGCACCTTGAATTGCACCTGGAAGAAAATCGGCAGCCAATGTAGCTTCTACAGAAGCTGTGGACAGCTGCATTTTGCACCAACTGGAGCTTCTGGATTCTCTTTAGGGCAGTCCCATGTAAAGCACATTGCAATAGTCAAGACATGTTTACTTTTGGGTTCTTGGGAACCAGCTAGGAAACACAAAGATCACAACTTCTCTCAGCTACGTAATTATAATTAGTGAGATTCACTGTTAGTTTCTGACAAGCAAAGTGAATGGGAAAGCTTGTAGAAAGTCATAAATGGCAATCATATATTGTTGTATTTAATGACTGCATGGAATTCACTTAATAAATACAACTAAAATTTCTGCAATTGCCCTTACAAGTTAGCATTGTCACATGATGTCACACTTTGTGACTATGACATTTAGCAATGGAGTTCCCAGGCTCAATTGCTATTGTTCAGTGAAGACTACCTGTATATCTTTTCATAAAGTGTGTTCATTAGAAAATGTGCTACCAAACTCCTCCAGAATTTTGCTAGTTAGACTAAGATATATTGGGATTTTTTTTTCAATTTCCCTCGATCACAATGTTTAAAATGCATTATTTTTATTTAAAGTGAAATGGTAATAAAGTAGCTCGTTTGAGGAAAATAATGTTTTTCATGTAATATAAAGGAATGATATTTTGATAATATTTCAATGTGGTTTTGGGACTATATGGAGATGTACAATTACCTATATTTTTCTTACTTACTGTTCTCTCAGATATTGATAATATGCAAAGTTTTACATGGTAAGAACAATAGTGTACAAAATATATTAATTATGATATGAAGTTTTAAAGAAAAAAATACTCAAATCAGAATTTTTATGGTTTACTCACAGTGAGACTGCAATTTATTCTGATAATATTTCTGCAACAATTCAAGATTTTTCAGGGAAAATAATGAAACTCTTTTCATGAAAAAGTGGGAAAATGCCTAATCTATTTTCTATTTATATCTACTTTAGTATCATTCATAATAAAGTGAAAAAGAAATGAGATTTAATTTTCTTATTAAAGTGATATTAAATAACATGTTATTTTATTCAAGGGAATAATAGGTAGCCCCTGAATTTAGTGCTGAGAATGTCATTTTCTCTGTACTTTTAAGAATTGCAATGTTTTTATTAAGCATAATATGAACATATGTTGGTAGAATGACAGCAATGTAATATTATTTTTTTACCTTATGGAATTCATCACAGGAGATTTCTGAAATTCAACATAAACTCTGTTGAGGTTTTATATTGGTGCATTCCTCTTCCCAAAGGAAAGCATGTATAATGTTGGAAGAAGCGAGAGGATCAGAAGAAAAGAATGCTTTACTTATTATAATCACCATTATAACTATATTTCTTATGAACATTACTGAATAATTAAATATAAATAATAAAGTACAAAAATGAAGAAAAAGGCAAACTTTGTATGACTCCGGGCATGAAAATGCAAAGAGAATGATTACATAATTTAGGGGCTATGATTTTTTTATTTCAGTTTGGAAAAATCAGAAACTAAAAGAGAAGATTAGAAATCTAAGGGCAATAGTAGTACTTGGAAATCTGCAAAGGATAGTCTATTAGTTATGCTAGCAATCATTGATGAAAACAAAACATAGAAATTAAAATAAAAATTGAATATTCAGAATGCCAATTATAATTAACACTGATGCCAAAATTTCACTCTTTGAAAGATATTACTTTTCAGGAATCAAAACAGTTTGATTCCCGAAACCATTATGGGACAAACCAAATAAGGGGAAAAAACAGGAAATTTCCATGTATTATCTCTGCACAAAACTCAATTTCTCAGCAATAGAAGTAGTTTACAATGCATATTCAAATTTGTATTGCAGATATGAACAAGAAGAAAAGACATTTATCATGCTTGATGCACTTGTTAACAAGTTAGAAATTTTTGGATTCAATTGCATCCAGTGATTCAGATATACCAGAAATTTTTCTTTTGGGACTGATGGACAAAAGTTGTAAAAAGTCATATAAATTTCTTTTTGTATATAATAACTGCACAAAGATGGAAAGATCCTGCAATGTATACAGTGGAGGAAAGGTTGATGAAGATGATGGAATTTCCTAAGATGACCAAATTTCTTGGATCAGAAAAAAAAAAGGCAATGTCAACATTTATTGCTGACCTGGAAAGCTCTTATGAATTTTTTGTGTAAAACAAAATAATGTACTTACATTTTATAGTTTTGATGATTACATAGAATAAATTAAAGAAAGAAGAAAGTAATGATATATTTAAATAAAAGGGCAGTGAAGAAAGATTTATGCTATTGATTTAACTCCTTAAAATTATCTAAGTATAACAATGTAAACAGGTGTTAAATTATCAAGCATATAAAATGCCACCTTAGTATTTATTATTAAGCACATAACTTAATTGTACCTCTAATACATGAATTTCTCTACATGGTGGTACAATGCCAATGAGACTATCCTTCAGTTACACTTTCAACAATTGTGAACTATGTACAGAGACTCAAACTTTAATCAAAAAATAATAAGATATTTCAATTTATGTTAAATTTGCTACTAAATTCTTATATCTAAAAACAAATCAGTGTAAAGTGTATTATAAATAATGCACACAGGATGACTTGTTAGCTAATGGCATGCATATAAGGAAGATACAAATCTAACTAATTTAAATTCCAGAGTTACATAGCATGTCTGCATCTATATTAAAATATAGCAACCTTATATGTTTTGTTGGAGATCTATGGCTTTATACCAGCTGGGACAAATGAAGACAAGAGGTATTCTCACATTGCAGGTATAATAATCCTCCCATTTTTTTTATTGGGGACTGTGGAGAAATAGGGAAATTATCTGGACATTTTTCTGCTGGATTGGAACTAGAAGGACTATGGTGGTCAGAGAGAAGTGCTACAGATGACCTTTTTTATGGATTAGAAATGGGGTTATATTTTCCAAACAATTTCACCAAAGCAGATTTGATCTCTTTGTTCTTGAGACTGTATATGATGGGATTCAACATTGGTGTTAGGATGCTATACTGAATAGAGATCACTTTGTCCAAATCCATGAGTGATTCTAAATTTGGCTTTGTATACCGGAAGAAACCTGTAATGTAAAATAAGCCCACTACAATGAGGTGGGAACTGCAGGTGGAAAACACTTTTTGCCTGCCTTCTGCTGAATTAATTTTCAGGATGGTTGAAATGATGTAAATGTAAGACACCAGGGTGAAAAGAAATGAACTCAAACCAAATATAAAGATAGAGATAAGAAGAACAATATAATTGATACAAGACAAAGCCAAAAGTGAGGGAAGTTCACAGCTGTAATGTCTGATGGTATTGTTACTACAAAACTGCAGATTTAACAGTGGCAGTGCATTTGCCATACCGTACAAGAAACCCATTCCCCAGGACAAACCCACTAACTGTTTACAGGTTTCTTTGGTCATGTTTATGGTATAATGCAGTGGGTCACATATAGCAACATATCGATCATAAGCCATTGCTGAGAGGATGAACACTTCTGCACAAACTGTTTGGAAAAGGAAGAAATTCTGTGAAATGCATCCTTCCCAAGAAATGGTTTTCTTCTTTGTTATGAGGTTTCCTAACAATTTTGGAACAGTAACTGATGAATAGCAGATGTCGGCAAAAGCTAAATGTCTGAGAAAAAAGAACATGGGAGTCTGGAGGGTAAACTCAATCCTCGTCACAAGTATAATCACCATGTTGCCTAATAATGTCACTAAGAAGATTATTAAAAACAAGACAAAAAGAAAATCTTGTATATAAGGATCTTTTGAAAGTCCCAAGAGTATAAACTCTTTTATTTCAGTCTGATTTTCCATCTCAGATGATTCAAGAAAAATAAAATCTGTCCAAAAGAAAGTAAAAGAGATAAAGATTAATATATGATGAATATAATCACATGATGAATATAATCACTTCAAATAGCAAATAAACAATTGTAACTATCTTTCTCTTTAAGATATAAATAAATATTCCAGGACACTGTGAAGAACAGATTACAAATGAATTGGTTTGTTTAAGAAAAAAACAAAATCCCTTAACATTACTAGATTCTTTTTATATATGTGATTTAACTAGTTTTTCCACTGTCATTCTCCTGTTACTAGTTTTAATTGATACAAAAATTAGGGCCAATATTAATTAAGGAATTCATGTATTCTGAGGAAACTACATTTTAGAAACATTCCAGATATTGATAGATAATTTTCTGTGTAATATATTTTACTTGGTCTGACTTTAAAAATCACTCAAAGGGTAGAAATCAAAGTCCAGAATGAGACATATGCTCATGATTTCAGTAACACCCAACTCTGGAAACATCTTATACTGGTAAATCTGGCTTTACAGTACTAACATGTTTATAGATGTAAATAGCAATAAAATAAAATGATAAATATGGAAAAGTGCATATTGACTTTCCTACAAGAATTACAGTTCTAGGGGGATTAAACAATTCCAGAATGCTTACTTTTAATGTAATACACGTGGTCAGTTGATGCTGTCATAAAAACACTTACTGAAGATTATTTTTAAAAATGATTTTTGATGTCTCTTCAATAATGTGGCATGGCTGTGTTATTTAACAGATAGACATAAAGTCAGTTCATCAAAGTTAGCTCAAAATGTATGATATAATTAATATTAATTTCCATTTTTTTAAAAAAAATGTGCCTTCTTACCATAGAGAAGTAATTGCTTTTGTTGTTTTCTTCCAAGCTGTACAAAATATTTTGAAATATAATAACCATTTATGTAGACCAACTATTTATATGTGGACCAACTACTTCATGATTTAAGGGGTTTTAATATAATCTGCATTCTTACAACAAGGTAGAGCATCTTAAGATCATTGAATAAATTTGCCTTAGGTAAAAGTGATTTTTTAATATTTCTTTTTGAGCAAATCCTTTCAAAAACAATATAAAATCTGAGAGAACTTTGAGAAAACTGTAGAAATACATTTTAGCACCTTTTAAAGAATATCTATATTTACATCTACAGTATATCTCTATTGTATTTGCATCCAACTAGATAGAAATATTATATTCTCATTTATCCTTTCCATGCACATGAAAGACAAATGAAGACAGAATATACTGAATATTAATAAAAAGAAAAAGCAGACAAATCAAAATACAAGGGGTGCAATTTTTAACAATTTCACAAAATCTAAAGCAACTAACTGTACAAAGTAGCTTAAAATGACATAAATAACTAAGTGAGAATTGATTGGAAAAACATTTCAAGTAGAACATTAATGTTAGAGTAATTTTGCTATTGGTTTCTAGGGAAAATAGTATCATTAAAATGTGAGAATATAAAGGGATGAAACTCACTCATATATCAAGTTTGTTATACAAGGTGCAGCTAGTTCTTCGTTTAAATTATGCAGTTTTATAAGAATAGAGGATAATTTATTTTTCTTTTCATTTCTTGATATCCTTTAGGCCAACTATGGGGTTTAGAGCTGGGGGACACAATTTAGTGCTGGCTTGAATCCTTTCTTCAGGGTCTTCCCAATTGATGTTGAGAGAGAGTGAGAGGTCCAGTCCACAGCTACGTCTTTGTGGCATGCTTCAGGGCTTGGTCCTTTCTCCACTCCTTTTTACCAACTACATGATGCCCTTGAGTAAGAACATTTTGCACCTATCTGATCAAGGTCAGATTCATTCCCATCCTTTTGTCCTTCCAAAAGTCCTTGGAGTCATAGCTATGCCAATTAGCCTAGAGGTGGCCAATGGAGTAGAAAACAGATCTCTTAGAGGTTTATGATACCTAGTTTATAGGTATAATCCAAGGCAAAGCAGGAAATGTAGGAAGTGCCTTGATCTAATCTACTGGAGTAATAAGGACTGTTTGGCATGAAACAAATTTAAGCTTGATTTCATATTAATGGAATGATTGCTCTCCCAATCATCCACACATCCTATTTAAGTATGCAAGAAGGCAATGTCTTGTTGATGTTGATATAATCCCAGAGGCAGGTCTCTTGGTGCTGATTCAATTCTTTAGACAAAAGCTTCCTAAAAATGTAGATAATTCCTACACTTCCTTTTGTTCCTCAGGAGTTTTGGAGCATGAGCTATAATTGACACACCACTGTTTAATCTTATTTATCTTAATTTTAATTCTAATTTTACATACTTAATTTCTATTTTATTACTAATTCCATAGTATTTATATTATGCTTTAACCTATCGTTAGGTCATATAATTTGTTATCGATCAAGGACATTGTTTATTATACTTTGGAGAGAGAAAAGCAGTCAGTGTAATCATCACCAACTCTGCACTGCTTGTTTAATACCAAACGACAGTGATAAAATAATTAATTCCACCGTGGTCTGTAGGGTAATTGAAAATGCTGCAAGCTTAAATGCTAATTGTCCTTATAGATGTTCCCCATCAGAAGCTCACCATGGTAGCAAGTTTGCGTTTTCAAGGAAGGCCTATTACAGTCCATTGTGGCATGCGGAAAAAACCAACAATCTGAAAAAAGTGCTTCACAGTTCACTTAGTACATGATGAGCACTAAATGAATGGAGAAGAAGGCTGATCCCTTCGAATGGTGGAGGGAGGGAGGATAGTATGAGCAGCAGCTTTGAGCTTTGCTCTCCTTTTTTCTCCTTTTCTCTCTCTTTTTTTCTCCTTTTTAAATATTTTCTACTTTTAAATCAATTTTTAACTTCTAATTTTTAAATTTAAAAAGCTTCAATTTTACTACTTGAGAGGTTCATCTTTTACTCCAGCTTTTACTCCAGTTTTTTTACTCCAGGTAGTAAAGCATTTAGTGAATGAGAAGGAAGTTTTCTCTACTAAGCAGCAAAACGAGTTATCCATGGCTGTGACAACACCCAGACAACCTAAGATAAAAGACTTTTTTCAGATAATGGACACTGCAAATTCTCTACCGCAGTGATAAAACAGACCAAGACAGGACCTCTACTTGGAACCACAGGATGGTCTCTCCCAGGGGGAAGAAAATAAAGATGGCACAATGCTCACCAAGCAATAAGGATGGTGGAACTGGATTGCAAGGGCAGCTGAGAATTGATGTATACTGTCAGTTTATTCCATCAACTGTGGGTCGTGCATCCTCCTCCCTTCCCCGGCTGGACAGCTGTGAAGTTTTGACACTGTTTGGGGATTTTCCCTGGAATGGGATCGGCAAGCTCAGGCCGAAAAGAGTCAGTTGGGAGGCCTGCTGGGAAGCTCGCAAATCCCTCTGCATATTCGGAAGACAAATGACTCACAACTTTAAGTGAGTCAGCTCCATGCCGGGATAAGAGACTAGAATTGGAGCTTCACAACTACAGCGGACCAGTTTTAGGGCTTGAAAAACAGCTAAGTGATAGTACAAAGGAGTTTATCAGCCAACACAGCATGCTCACTTCTCAGACAGTCTTGGCCATTTTTGACCAGTTTGAAGAGGTGGCATTTAAAGTTGGATTCCATGATCAATCTTATTGCACAGAACAGGCGGAAAAGCTGCAGGTAGTATCAACTGGTTGCCAGACAGAAAGATCTGGTCAGATATCACCAATGAATCAACTGAGGGAAGAAGTAAGCAGACAGCATTTTGACTATAATTGTGGAAGAAAAAAAAAGATGGTGTACTGGCGAGGACCAAAATCCCATGGTATAGGAGTGTGGGAGGGAACAGACGATTGTTGAAGGAGCAGATTGTATTGAACATATAAATTCTGAGGTAAATGCCGGTAGATGGACTTCAAAAAGATGGATAGCAACCTCTCTGTCACAGCTTACGCGGAGTGATAAGGAGACAATAGATTTGGCAGCATATGAATATCTTTGCAATGTGATAATTATTCCAGAATTCTTTTTAAATTCAAACAACAGCTCTTTCCAAGCCTGCTCATGCGAATGAGAGGATTCTTGGCTTTCTTCCAAATTTTAGCAGCTCAAGTTTTTTTCTAGTAGTGAAGTCAGCCCGCTGATCCAGAAAGCTCCAGGGAGATCATTGCAGCGCATGGAAAAGCTAACCTGAAAAGTAAACCAAATAGGGAAAGCAAGTCAACTGAAGTAGGGAGGAGACCTAGGATTACAAAGGAAATGTTGGCTGAAGTTTTGGATCCAACTAATGTGAAACTTCCTTCAATTGGCTTAATGCAAAATGAGACATTCGTCTCTGTTTGCTTAGAAACTTTTTCTCTACTTTCAATATCGGACCAGCAAGAAGTCTTAAAAAAACTCAAAGAGACGAGAAAGCTGCTGAAGCAGACTATCTCCTCTGCTGCTCCTTTGGGGTCATTTGTTCTGGCATGTACAATTCCAGCTTAAAAGCCCAGGAAACCTGACACCCACTATTATACAGCACATAGTGCCAGAGATAGCTGACCTAACAGTGCAAAGTGCTGTGGGATGAATACCAGAGTTGGAAGGTATCCAGGAAAGAATTTCCCAGTCCCCCTTAGTGGCGAAAATGATACCAAGGAATGATGTAAGGGTGGTGCCTCAAGTAAAATCATTTATTGTGGAGGCAGAGATTAAAAGAGCTTACAGATCTGCAAGGCAGAAAGCAACAGGCAGAGAAATGATGCCTAAACAGACTTTTATGGAGTGCAGGCGATTAAATGGATGTGAGTGCAAATGGGGAAGGATGGGTGGAAGAGATTACTCAAGAAGCCTGACTAGGAAAGAGCATACAATCACCTTCTTTAAGAATACACTTCCTCACATGGTAATGTGGCAGGATGGAAAGGAAGTTGGTGTACCTATTTAAATTTCTAAATAGGTATCAGGTAATTGCCTTGCAGGAGACTTGGGTTAGTGGTGATGAGGCCCCCATTGACCTCCCTGGGTTTAATATTTGGCAGCTTCCAGCAAATAGGGTAGCTATAAAGGAAGAGCCTCAGGAGGGTTGTGCATTTTGGTAAAAGCTGAATTAGGATGGATGGGAAACGCGATATGCTCAGACTCTGGCCCTTTATTTTCTCAAGCAATCCTTTTGGCATATGGAGGGAAGTCAGTAGTATTCATAAATGTGTATGTTAATCCAGCAATGGGCGACCTATGAGAGGCACTGGAGCTAAAGATATTAGATATATGGAAAAAATTATAAAAACACCTCTAATTTTGGCAGGAGATTTTAATGCCCATTTTAAGGCCCCTCGTTGGAGCCTTTTGTTGAAAATGGTACAATTCCAGATGGTTATTTACACAACCAACAATCATGGGACTCCCAAGATAGGAAAAAGTATAAAGATGGGGGGAAATTTCTAACAATGATATACAATTGTAACCTTCAAATTGTAGGCCAGTACTCAGAGGTTAGAAGATACCTCATAACCTTTTTTGGTCCCAAGGCAAAAATTGAACCAGTACTTACCTATGAGGCAGAAATATGGGGGTTAGTTAAGTTACCTGGGTTGGAAATCCCTCAAAATAAGTTCTTGAGGAGAATCTTGGCAGTGTCCCCTGGAACCCCAGCATGCGTAGTGAGGGCAAAATTGGGAGTACATGCAATTGGCAGGAGGGCCATGTTGAAGACCATTTATTACTGGCTAAGAATAATTGAGATGGAGGAAGGGAGGTTAGTAAAGGAAGCGCTAATGGAGCAGATTATCTCAAGTAATAAAAATAATTGGTTATCAATAATTTTGAAGCAGGTATCAAGCTTTGATATTCCTTTAAACTGGCAGCAGCACAATCTTAGGCAGATCAGAACTTGGATTGCACAGAGATTTAAGGACATAAGTGCACAATCAGACATTGCACAAGTGACAGCAGCAAAAGTTTGCCCCTGGTTATCAGTAAACAAACACATTTTTAAAATAAAAAAAATATTTAACTTCACCTTTACAGTATCTCCGGTCATAAGGAATTTTTTTTTTCAAATTGAGATTGAACCAACTTCAAACAAACATGCTTTGGGGCAGGTATAAGGGGATCCATGCAAGTGAAAGAGTCTGTTTATGTGGGACGGGGGAAGTCGAAACAACATCCCACATAATTTTTGATTACCCCCTGTACTCAGATTTGAGGGAACACCAGTTGGGTAGGATCTTTTATACCAGCACCCCTAAGTCTAAAGAGCACTTTTTGCAACATTGTTTGTTAAGTGCTAATTTGCAGTTGGTTAAATGGATTGCCAAATTTACTGTAAAGTTGATGGAAATAAGGACAAAGTTGGTGCAGCAGAACGTGGTAGATTGTAGGAAAGACCACTTGATGGGGTAGACGGATGGGTGACATTGTAATATAATTTTAAGCATATTTAATTTGTATCTTAAATTATTGCATTCTATTCTGATTATATTTTAAATTGTATATTATTCCATTTACATTTTAAATTGTGGTCTGCTTCAATTTCATTTTAAAACTGTAATTTTTGTCTCTGGAACTTGATGTTTTGATATGGCCCAAGGGCTAATCAATAAAGATTGATTGATTTATTGATTGATAATTTGTTATCACCACCAATACCAAATCCAGATATCTTATTACAATCTAAAAACAAACATTAAATCTAAAGGGATTGCTCTAAATGTAAAATTCCTAAATATAAAAACAACTTACAGTATTTATTCCTAGTGGATTTAAGTCCTTATAATATATTTGGGACAGAGCTCGTGAAAGAAATCATAGACCATGGCAATTTTGTCTAAACAATACTTAACACATAGCCATAGGGTAACTTCAGTAACTTTAACAAATATCTATTTAAATAGGCTTATACAGGTCTGGATATTATTGGGATTGGACTAAATCATAAATATATCTTTCTTTCTCTCTTTCTGTATAACAAATAAATCAGGCTAACTGGTTTAAACATCTAGAGTACAGTACTGTAGCTGTCTCTTCAGATATAGCTTGATTTATTTTACTTAATTCAGGTTGTTCTTTTATACATGCTTGTAAAATATAATTTTTGTACTTAATCTACTTCTCAGTAGATATCCATAAAATCACTCTTTCAAAAAAATAATTATCCATATATGTGGTGATGGTGGTAGCAATGATGATTTATAAAAAAAATAAATTTCAAAATATGAGATCAATTCATGGAAAAATAATTGTCAAAGAGAATTCATATAATCATGTTTGTAGTATGCAATAAACTTATGTTTCTTTGTATCCTAAATCAGTTTAAATGTGCATTCCTACGTGCTAGAATTAGGGAATTTTATAAATATATAGAATGCAAAGAACAAACTCATGCACTATTTGACTGCTTTCAAATGAAAAAATATGTCCAGTCACTTATTTCAAAGTTCTAAGGTTTTATTTTAATATAGATTAAAAAAAAAATTAGAAGCAAAATCTGCTGTAATTTTAGAAAAAAAAAACATGCTAGTCCTAGCTATCCAGTAGACTTTCTCATATTATAAAGATTTTTTTTGGCCAAATAATGAATATGATTGAGCACAGTTTGGTCAAGGATAATTCACATTCTGATAAAAAGTATTTTGCTAAAAACTATTAGTATTAGAAGATAAATCTAGGGCATTTGAATTGTAGATGAGCTGATCATAGGATTTCTGGTTGAAATAAATATTTTTTTCTTTTTTCTATATTGAAAAAAATATTGTTAATGTTAAAAGGTTCTTCAATTTTTCATGTGTCATTGTTGGCATATGTGCAGGCCATCTTCTGCTAAATCTAAGTTGCAGATATATTCAGATGATATATTTCAATGGGTTTCATTACTTTACTAGAAAATCTTTTCTACTGAACCATAAATCAGAAGCAGCTTTGCAGAAAATGTCCATGTAGGAAAAATAAAGATCAATTGTTTTTCAATAACAGTGGTACTTTTCCCCTCACCTCCTCACCACCAAAATGACAAAGAAGAGAAGAAGAGAAGAAACAATGGCCATGTCAAGGGCCAGAAACATGTCCAGCCTATTTGCTGTACCCAACTGCAGCCATTGTGTCCCCAAGGATAAAGTTATTAAGAAGTTTGTCATCCAAAATATTGCAAAAGCAGCTGCAATCCAAGATATCTCTGAAGCAAGTAGCTTTGATTCCTATGTGCTACCCAAACTTTATGTGAAGCTTCACTATTGTGATAGCTGTGCTATCCAGCAAGGTGGTAAGGAACTGATCCCACGAGGCCTGGAAAGACCACATTACCCCTCCCTGGTTAAGGCCAGCAGGTGCTGCCCCAAGACCACCCCTAAGCCTATTTAAGGAGATGTTTTAAAAGATTGTCCAATTATTGAGTTAATAAATACATTTACAATAACTGTGGTGCAATCACTGATAATCAGTGGTGGGAGTCAGCCGGTTTGCACCCATTCGGGAGAACCAGTTGTAAACTTTCTAAGCAGTTCGGAGAACCAGTTGTTGGAAAAATTTTTTTTTATTTTTTCCCACTTTGCAGTGCTAATCCTATAAGGAAGGCAGGGAGGAAATATTCTGGTGTTGTTTCTAGCCTCATCTTTATTGCCCTGCTTACAGAAACTGCCTTTCCGGTTAATCCTCATTATAACAGCTAAGGCGAACCGCCCATTGACCTGAGTGACATTGAGTTCACCATGCCCACACAGTCACATGACCACCTAGCTCCACCTACCCAGCTGGTCATTAGAGCAGAGAACTGATTTTTAAATTATTTGAATCCCACCACAGCTGACAATAGTAATATTGCAGCACTAGGAAACGTGTTGAGAGGCAGTAGACGAGAGGTTGGTTTCTGCTGCTTTGCCCTGGATCGGGAAAACTTCTTTTGTGCATGTGCAGAAGCATCACGTATGCAAGTGCACGTGCACGAGCAAACACATAGTAAAATAATTTGAAGCTCACCATTGCAGTAGATCTGCAACCCTGAAAAGTTCTGGAAGAAATGGATTATTTATACCCATTGCCATCAATTTTCAGGTCAATATGTAGTATTGAGACAGCATTGATTGAACTAGTGGATAACTTTGGTGGATTTTGGGTGGGTGGGACGTATTCATCCTGATTCTCCTTGATATCTCACACAGTTTTGATATAATTAAACATGGTATCTGAAGCTGAATGGTAGCTATCTTTCTTCAGTGATTTTCTCCTTCCTCTGAGGTCGGTACAACACAGAACTATCAAGTTTGTATGGAGGCAAGATGCTTCCCCTGTTATAACACATGTCCTGTGGAATGGCCTCAAACATAATCAGCATTTCAAAAGTCTGTGAAAGTCTAACCCTTCCTCAAGGCATTGGGTTCATGATGTTGATAGAGCTATAATGTTTCTGTAGTTTAGCTTTATATGTTGATAATATAGGGTCCTCAACCCAGTTTCTTTTTTATTGGATTGATGTAATTCAATTATGTTTTATTTCTATTCCCACCCAGAGTTCTTCTGGCAAACATATCGTGCATATGTTAAATAATTAAAATTACTAAATAAAAATTTCAATAAAAGTGGCATAACCTTAATGTGTGCATTGATATGTTATTTAAATGTCCACAAGAAGCACAGATGCCAGAGCAATATTACAATACTGCTGTCATCATACTCACAAAAATGGAAAATACTTTCATTTAGTACTCATCAATAAAATAAATGAGTGATCCCAGTTTTAACACCCAGTGGCTCATCCATTTCAATAAGGCATATAATCTTAGGTAATATAGGATATAATTATTAAAATATATTGTATACAATCTCTTGGTTCCAATCTCTGAGCCAAGGAAGTAAATAGTAAGATTATTTCATTTGAATGAAAAACAAGAACCTTGAACATTGAGTTAATTGTGCAAAAACCTAGAATAATCCTTCCTGGAATTTTTCCCAAATTTGCCAATCAATAGAACTAACATGATCTATTATAAAAAATAGGAGTTATATAGATAGATATTCAATAGAATATGAATTAAAATATGTTCTATAAGATATGGGTGTTTCTTTATTTTTGCTTTGTTTTATTTTCCCATTTAAAGAAAAATAATTTCTCATCAAGTTTTTCTTCCTTTTTCATCCCTTTTTTGAAATATGAAGAATCCAGGCACTTTTCATTGTTCAGTCATAGCAATAGCACTTAGAGTTCAATACTGCTTCATAGTGCTTTACAGCCCTCTCTAAGCAATTTTCAGATCAATATATTACCCCCAACATTCTGGATCCTCATTTTACCTCAGGAGGATGGATACTGA
Organism: Thamnophis elegans; assembly: GCF_009769535.1. Taxonomy (NCBI): domain Eukaryota; kingdom Metazoa; phylum Chordata; class Lepidosauria; order Squamata; family Natricidae; genus Thamnophis; species Thamnophis elegans. The sequence continues at coordinate 110,589,307 of NC_045558.1, forward strand.
GTCAACATTGAGCCTGGTGAGATTCAGACTGTCAAATAGCACTCAGCCCACAGTCAGCAGAACTAATCTGCAGTACTACATTCTAACCACTGCACCACCACAGGTCATAAGGAGAGGTTCATAGGAGAAATGAGTATAATTATAAACTTGTGATAATTGTTGGCAAGGAGTTTTCATGTGGGAATATTGTCCCTTCTGAGATACCATCTTTTTAGATTGTGGAATTTATGATGCCTTTGTATAGAATGGGTAATAATAATACGTCAAGGATAAATGCAGCATACATGTTGCTTTCGAATTGCTCTGAAGTTGATTTTGTTCCCTTAACAGAAATATAAATAAATGAATTTGGGTATTGCTGAGTTCCTACCTTCCTGTTTATTTTGAAAGTAAGGTAAGTGCAAACCTTTTGGTCATTTCTTGCATTATTCTAACTCTAAAAATGTTCCCAATTGTATGTATATTGCTTGAACAATTCTAAACCTAAATACATTTCCACCTTATTGATAGTTACAATTGACTAAAAGGAAATGTTAATGATTCATAAAAATTGTACCTCTCAAATGTTAATGGAATGCCAATGTATGCTACTTTTAAAAATGCTCTATATTCGTATACCAACTTTTATATGGACTCACTGGATGAGTCTGGTACAGAACTATTTAGGGAATGTTCCAATTCAGTTGACCAACTGCAATTTGGACATTTGGAAATAACTCTAAGCAATAATAGCTAAAACAACCCTCAGGGTATTTATTCCTTTTTTAATTTTAGGAAGTACAATAAGCTTTAATAAAAATTCAGCTTGATAAATGCCTCAGGAATAGATGCCTCTTCATTTTCTTGTTTGATTTAAAGCTTAATGTTAAAATGTTGTCCAATTTTATTAGTTTTAACTTTGCATCTTAAAACTTCTGCCTACGCATAAAAAAATTGTTTGTGTGTTTGTGAGTGTGTGTGTGTGTGGGTGGGTGGGTGGGTGGGTGGATGGGTGGGTGGGTGTGCATGTAGACATGTAAAAGAGAGCCAACTTTTCATGCAAAACTTTAATCGAATCAATGAAGAGTTGAAAGTAGAAAAATTTAATATCATATAAACTGAGTTGTACATTGCCTTATATCTATGTTTACATATTTCTTTTTTTGTATTATAGATGAGCAAACAAAAATGGAGAACCAAACTGACTCATTTGTATTCCTTTTTCTTGGACTTTCCAGTGATCCTCAACTACAGATTTTCTTTTTCTTTTTCTTTTCAATCATTTTTCTAATAACACTGTCAGGCAACATCACAATAATTTTGATTGTAAGAATGGATCCTTCTCTTTCTGCACCCATGTATTATTTCCTCTCTCATTTGTCATTTGTTGATATCTGTTATTCTACAGATATTGTTCCTAAGATGTTAATACATTTTCTTATGAAGCAAAAGACAATTTCCTTTACTGGTTGTGTTATGCAAATGTTTTTCAGTTGTCTGTTAAGTGTTACAGACATTTTTCTACTTTCAGCAATGGCATATGACAGATACATTGCTGTTTGTCACCCACTTCATTACATAATGATCATGAATAAAGCAATATATACTTACCTGGTTATAGGAGCATGGCTAATGGGCTTATTGTCTGCAATCATAAACATAGTTCCCATATTTGACTTACAGTTTTGTGGCTTTCAAGAAATTAATCACTTCAGATGTGAACTTCCATTGCTATTGAAAGCATCTTGTTCTGATACTTTTCTTAATGAATGGATTCTTTTTTTTTCTGTGTTGATTTTTGGATTTGGTTCCTTCTTACCAACTTTAGTCTCCTATATCCACATCATCACCAGTATCATGAAGATACGTTCTGCAGAGGGCAGAAGAAAAACTTTTTCCACCTGCAGTTCTCATCTAACTGTGTTGGGTTTGCTATACATGACAGGAATGTCTCAGTACATGAAACCTAGCAGTGTTTCTTCAATTACACTAGATAAGCTTTTCTCGATTCAGTATAGCATTTTGACCCCCATGCTGAATCCAATTATCTATAGTCTAAAAAATGAGGAAGTGAAGAAGGCACTTAGAAAAATAATTACAAAAAAGTAAATACTAGACAAGTGCAGGACTACAAAAATGAATTTATCTTTGTTCAGAAAGAACAAAGTGCCATTCTGGATGGAAACCTTCTCTTATACAAACAACTCTGTGATCTGAAGTTTCTTCACTTTCATGGGGACTCTATCATACTGAAAAAATGTTGTTGTTTCCTAAATTTTGCTTGTTAGTATATTGTATTTTATTTAACTTGTATATTTTATACAAAACAAATTACTAAAAGAATAGCAAGTTTGAATTTTTAATCACAATATTAATAATTCAAAATCACTAGCATATCATTTGGATTGAAACAGATACTTCCGTGGAAACAGAATTCATTATCACAGTTTCAAAACCTACAGTACTTACACATTTTTTTACAGAAAGGGTGACTAAACAATCTGTCTTTTGAAAATATAGACCTTGAATGACTTTAAATTAAACTTTGATATTGAGAAGTTATGTTCCCCACCAGTGACTAAGAATTGATAAAATTCAATATTGTATCAATATAAAATTCAATATTGTATTCAGAAATGTATCTGGTGTATTTATTGCTGTGAAAATATAGCACTGCTTGAAGTTATGTCAGCTTTTAGAAAACAATTTAAATCTTAGAATTTCTCATGCATGTTGTATATTATCAACCTCACATTCCTTGTGAAGTTCCTGACAATTTCAATTGTAAATGTTTACATAGCTGCAATAATTATATTCATTTTGATTCTACATGTTCCATGTGATCTAGGATACTAAAAAGGCTATACCAAACACATCATAAATCTTTATATTAAGGATAGTGCTGTTGTATCTAATACAGACAAAGTTTGGTTGAAATTTATTTTTAGATCATAGGTGAGATGATAGGTAATCATAGGTAATCAAAATAAGTCTTTTTTCTGTTTTTTTCTGCTGCTTTCTATTGAGAGCATTTGGTGTCAATGAGAAAACATCCCACAATTTCTTTGGTAATAAGAACTTTTTAAACTTGTTTTGTTTTTCTTCAAAAGTATGTTTCATAGTTTGAAACATATTTTTGATAAATATGTTTCAATACTCTCTACTGTTTCATTCAGCATAAAAATAGTTTTATGATTTTTGTATAACATAAAAGAATTTTATGGTGCCAAAAATTATTTTTCTGCATCATTTACTACCAAATTTAAAGAATGCACAAAATGAGAAGTTTGTTCTGTGTGTATGTGTGTGTATGTATGTATGTATGTATGTATGTGTGTATGTATATGTATATGTGTATATATATATATATATATATATATATATATATATATATATATATATATATATATATATATATATACATATATATATATATATATATATATATATATATATATATATATACATATACATATACATATACGTACATACAGTATATATATATATATATATATATATGTGTGTGTGTGTGTGTGTGTGTGTGTGTGTGTGTGTGTGTGTATGTGTATGTATGTATATATACTTTTATATATATATATATATATATATATATATATATATATATATATATATATATATATATATATACTTTTTCTTTTCAATTTTCTATGCTTTATTTTTTATTTATTTATTTATTTATTTATTTATTTATTTATTTATTTATTTATTTATTATTTGATTTTTAAATCAGATCTTTAATTTTGGTCAGTTCAAGACATCAAACATGTCTAATGTCCTCACCTCCTATTTTGCCTTCAATAACAAAAAACTAAGTGGGTTAAGCTGAGAGAGAAAGAGTAACTTGCCCAATGTCCCATAGCTGGCTTTATGTCTAAGGAAAAACTGATTCACAGTTTCCCAATTTCTATCCTGATAACTTAACCACTGCACCAAATTGTCTCTGTAGCATTATCATATCCCTAGCCTTTCAAATTATTGTGTACACATTTAATTTTTGTAAACAGTCCAAAGATGTATAATCTTACTCCAGTTGTATTGTCTACTATACAATGTCCCACAAAATGTTCACATATAGAAATATATTCATGGTTTTTTATCTGGTTTACATTATTGATTTTGTGTCTAACAATGTGCAATAGTTTCTGGGGTTGATGTTTCTATTCTATAAAAATGTTCTGCCCTATAATCAAACCTTGTTATATTTCTGCCAAAAGATGGAAATGTTCATTATCATGTTCACAACATTTCTTGACTAATTGTCTGAATTATCTCCTCTGACTATTGCATCACCAAAACCTGAACCATATACAGACTATCTATTCAAATATACATGCCTATATTTTCTTTGACTTAATATATTCTTTGTCCTAGAGCATCATTTTTTTTTAACCATCAGATCTTAATTTTGGATGCTTAAGAATGGTTTTGAAGTACATTTTACTTTGTTTAGATTTTCCAAAACTATATGGTAAAGGCTGTCACTTTTTGCTTGCTTTTGCATTTTTGAGTTGATTTGCTGTCCATTCTATTCTGAAACAACTTGCAACCTATATTTCTTTAATATTGAATAAAGCAACCAAATTCTAGTATTTTTATCATTTGGAAGAATTCACTTGTACTAAGTTTAAAAAATATTTTATATGCCCTATCTTTTAGGAAGTTAAATTTCTTATCTCAAGTGTATATTTTCAACAAAAGTGCTCCATTTTTATAGGCACATTTACCAATGTTTTCCTATTATTCTCTTGTAGAGAGAGCATTAGGTCTGTAGCCTTCAAGATTTCTGGAGAAAGCAGATGACTAATATTGAAAACTGCAATCAGTTTTCAAGTCAGGATATAGCACTGAGACATATGGATTACTTTGATTGAAATAATATATCCATCCTTGTCTTCCTTGACATTACAGTGAATTTCAATATCATCCATCATGGTCTATTTCTGAACAAACCCAGTGAGGGGTAATGGTTCTTCATCAATTTCCTCTTTCCTCTGAAATCAATTCCAGATAATATTATGGGCTATGTATATGATGATGTGTACTTTGTCTGCTATATCACCTTTCTAGGGAGGACTTTCTTTTGAATTATTTTCTTTTTAATGAAAATAATTCATTTTTATCAGGTTTTTCTGTCTTCCTCGTCCCTTCTTTTAAATATGAAGAATTAATGAGCTCCCCCTCATACAAATAACCATTTGAGAAATAACTATAAGCCACTGATAATCATTACAAAAGAGTTTTCATGTGGGGATTTTTTTCCTTATGGGATACTTGTTTTAGATTACAGGATTTAAATTGTATATAGAATGAAAAATAATACCTCAAGAATAAATTCTGCCAACATATTGTTTTGAAAAAACCACCACAACAATTGATGTGTGTGAATAAATGGACTTGGAGTAGGGGGGTGGTCATTGTTGGATGCATACCTTTATGTTTATTTTGAAAGCTAGAATAAAGTAAGTATAATCCATCTGTTCATTTCTTGCAAATATGTTCAAGTACATTTTTGACATTGAAAAATCTTCATGATGATGTGTAGATTACTTAAATAGTCAGAATTCTACATTGTCACTTTGTTTTTTGTTATAACAAACTAACAAGAAAATGCTAGTACTTTAGAAAATATCTGCCTTTTTAATGGATTCAGTTTTTTTAATGTTCTATTTTCACATAACTTTTTTCATATTGGCTCATTATATTTACATTTTTGTAGAGTTCTTTTCCCCCCCAAAAAAAATATGCAGTAATTTCTAGGACATATAGATCACTAACAATGAACCTGAGAGAATGTGAGAGAAAATTGAAAACAAAACAATTTAATATCATATAAACTGATTGTACTTTGTCCTATATCTCTATTTAAATATTTATTTTTATTTTACAGATGAGTAAAAATGGAGAACCAAACTGATTCATTGGTCTTCATTTTTCTTGGACTTTCCAGTGATCCTCAACTACAGATTTTCTTTTTCTTTATCTTTTCAATCATTTTTCTACTTACATTGTCAGGAAATATCACAATAATTTTGATCATAAGAATGGATCCATCCCTCTCTGCACCCATGTATTGTTTCCTGTCTCATTTGTCTGTTGTTGATATCTGTTATTCTGCAGATATTGTCCCTAAGATGTTAATGGACTTTCTTATGAAACATAAGAAAATTTGCTTCACCAGCTGTGTTACACAAATGTTTTTCAGTCTTCTATTAAGTGTTACAGAAGTTTTTATACTTTCAGCAATGGCATATGATAGATACAGTGCTGTTTGTCACCCACTTCATTACATAATGATCATGAATAAAGCATTATGCACATCTATGGTTATAGGAGCATGGATAATGGGGTTGTTGTTTGCAACCATAAACACAGTTCCCATATTTGCCGTACAGTTTTGTGGTCTTCCTGAAATTAATCACTTCAGCTGTGAACTTCCACCATTTTTGAAAGCATCTTGTTCTGACACTTTTCTTAATAATTGTATTCTTTTGTTTTCTGTATTGATTTTTGGACTTGGTTCCTTCTTACCAACTTTAGTCTCCTATATCCACATCATCACCAGTATCATGAAGATCCATACTTCAGAAGGCAGGAAAAAAACTTTCTCCACCTGCAGCTCTCATCTCATGGTGGTGGGTTTGCTATATATGACAGGAATGTCTCAGTACATGAAACCTAGCAGTGTTTCTTCAATTATACTAGACATGCTTTTCTCTATTCAGTACAGCATTTTGACTCCCATGCTGAACCCAATTATCTATAGTCTGAAAAATGAGGAAGTGAAGAAGGCACTTAGAAGAATATTTACAAAAAAGTAAAATACTAGAATTTTTTTATGTTGCTTTATTTTGTAGAATTTTCAGTGTTGCTTTATTTTGTAGAATTTTTTTATTGAGTTCATGTTAGAATTGTTGTAAATCATATTGTATAGAGTTTCAAAATGGATCTGAGTTACTCATGAGAAAGCTAAGCATTATTATTCTACTTAGTGAGTTTGGGGCTTATATATTAAACATTATTATTTAATTTGAAAGCTTTCATGTTCACTGTCCACTCTATGTGTGGACTCTCTGTGTATGTATGGATTTAAGGGTCCATTGGGCCTCTGCATTTTTATGGCCATCTAAGTTTTGAAGGATATTGTGCTACCACTCAATGCATCTTTTATATTTTGATAAAAATTTGAAAAGGTATTTATACCACAAATATATAAAGTATACAATGAGGAAGCCTATCAACTTGTAATGTATCACTTATTCTTTAGAAAATTCCTAATATATTATGAACTTGCCTGGGTCTTTTAAGTCTCCCCTCTCCAAGATGTATTTAAGATGGTGAAGATTAGAGAATTGTAAACTCAATGTGCTGACGTGATAAATCTGCCTTTTAGGGGCAATTCCATCCATTTTGTCCTTCCCTTTTAGTTATATTTTGCGAGATATTGATATTAAATAAATAAATGTTAGCAATTTCTAACACACACACACACACACACACACACACACACACACACACACACACACACAAAACACCTTGCCATCTTCCCCTTATTTCTTAATTAACTGCTTATTTTGATCCAAAATATGTCATTGCTTTTGATTCATTAGCATAGATTTAGTAGCATTTAGTGACATGGATATTTAGTGACTTTGATGACATTTCATGACTTTCAAATGTTCAAATTGAAAACAAAACATCTAGTAGTATAACATTTTTTTCCTAAATTCAGGATAAAATATGGAATTTTCCTCAGTTTTTAAGATAATTTATTTTATAGAGCAGTAAGAATTCAAAACAGAATATGTTATTTTCTTATTTTATTATTATTTTGAAGTCCACAAAGTAGACTGGATAGTGTTCTAAAATTTCCCCAAGACTGTGTTGTCTCTTTGGTTTGGAAATATTATTTGAATATAAATTATCCTCAGTTTTCAAATTTACAAAGTACGCAAAGCTCAGCATCATTATCCATTCCCTGAATTATCCATTCCATGATTATAGGATGAAAAATGTAGAATAGCTGGCCTTTAGAATGTGAAATAAAATGCAATATTTGGTTGCAACCTGAAGAGAAAATTCAGGAAATCAGCAAACTTTATTCTAAGCATGTACAACACTTACTACAATAAAATGCAGTTCATCTGCCATTGAAAACCTACTTGAGTGGAAATAAGTGGCTTAAAGAATTTGTAAGACATATTTTGTTCAAACTCATTTTGTAGAGGGAGATGGATAGAGAAAGAGGGAGATGGGAGGGAAGGAGAGAGAAAGGAAGGAATAAATGGGTGATAGACTCAAATTGTAATACATGGAGTCATTCAATTGAATTCATGGAAAAAGAAAGTTCTACAAGATTTCTGAAACTTTCAAACTTTATAATATATAAACAATTAAGCAAAGTATTTTTGGCATCAAATAATTCATTAATACAAAATAAAAAGTGATGAAAATCATAATTAGATATGTAACTAATATTTTGAAAAATCAATGTTAAACTTTTTTTGACAGAATGTAAGATATAATTTCAAAAATTCATCAGATTTTGTTTGTAATGAATTTCCAACAAAGTTAAAATAAGCTTCAGACTTATTTTTTCAGACATTTAGACCATATTTGGTACTCCATGTAGCACCATCAAGGATTTTTAGCACCACATATTATATATTATGCAACAGCATGGCAAGGACAGCAAAAGTATCTGCTTTTAAAGCAGAGAAAAACAGCTGACTAAAAAAATGAATTCCAAAGCACATAAAAAGTAAACATTTATCAATATTGTAAATTAATTGGAATATGAGAAAAGGAAAGTTACCTATAATACTTTAATGCTTTGGTTTCTTTATTTTCTTTGTATTTTGAAAAAAAATTGTGGAGCTTTTAGTTTAGGATTTAAATTCTTACACTGTTGAAATAATTTAATGTGCTGTACTTTATTATTTTCATGAAATAGTAAACACTAAATGTAAAATCTTGTTGATTCTTTCAATATATTTCAGTTCCATTTTTTTTTCTGGTTTAATTTTCTTTCTCTACCTGTAGCTCCCACCTCATTGTTGTGGGTTTGCTATATACAGTATGATGGAACTATTCCAGTACATGAAAAACATCAGTGTGTCTTCCATTACATTGGATGAGATTTTCTCTATTCAATATAATATTTTGATCTCAATGCTGAACCCAATTTTCTATAGTTTGAAAAATAAAGAAGTGAAGAGGACACTTGGAAGGATATGTAAGAAAAATTAAATGATTGAATTTATTTTTGCTTAACCTTATCCCAGGATTTTGAATTGGATCTAAATTTAATTCATATTTAGAGCAGTACATTTCTTTTAAAAAAATGGATTAAAAACTCTAATTCTAATATATGATGTGTTTGGATCTAATTCATTAAACTCATTCTCCATGAGAGGAGGTTTAAAATGGGTGTCTATCATTCTCTCTCTACTCCTGCATGTGTTTATATATGTGTACAAGATAAGATCTCTTTCTACTGCTGTATGCATGTCCTTCATTAAGTCTGTACATTGATACATTAGAAATGATTCTTAAAGATCATCCTGTGCCCATTTTATGACCATGCTGAAGACTTTTGATCATGTTTGCTCTTCAACATATATTTAATCTGGAAAGACTAGATGGTTCTAAAGTTTGAGCTAGATAGCTGTAGCTGTAGCTGTAGCTGTAGCTGTAGCTGTAGCTGTAGATATAGATATAGATATAGAAGATATAGATATAGATATAGATATAGATAGATATAGATATAGATATAGATATAGATATAGATATAGATATAGATATAGATATAGATATAGATATAGATATAGATATAGATATAGATATAGATATAGATATAGATATAGATATAGATATAGATATAGATATAGATATAGATATAGATAGATAGAGATAGAGATCGGTAGAGGTAGAGGTAGTTGTAGTTGTAGATGTAGATGTAGATATAGATATAGATATAGATATAGATGATATAGATATAGATATAGATATAGATATAGATATAGATATAGATGATATAGATATAGATATAGATATAGATATAGATATAGATATAGATATAGATATAGATATAGATATAGATATAGATATAGATATAGATATAGATATAGATATAGATATAGATATAGATATAGATATAGATAGATATAGATATAGTTTAGGTAGAAGTAGAGGTAGAGGCAGAGGCAGAGGCAGAGGCAGAGGTAGATGTAGATGTAGATATAGATTAGATAGAGATATAGGTATAGGTATAGATATAGGCAGAGGCAGAGGCAGAGGTAGGTATAGGAATAGGTAGAGATATAGGTAGAGGTAGAGGTAGAGGTAGAGAGAGGTAGGTATGGGTATAGGTATAGGTATAGGTATAGGGAGAGGTAGAGGTAGAGGTAGAGGTAGAAGTAGAGGTAGGTATAGATAGAGGTAGACGTAGATGTAGAGATAGGTATGGGTATAGGTATAGGTAGAGGTAGAAGTAGAGGTAGGTATAGGTATATGTAGAGGTAGAGGTAGAGTGTCAGGGCTGCTTCGCTCAGTAACCAAGAAAGAAAACACTCAACTCCATTTTGCAGAATCAAGAGTAGTTTTACTGGTTATGAGTAGATAGTAGCTAGGCAAAGCAAGATCTGAGGCAAAAGCGCGCGTAATCATAGATATCAATATGTGACCCATTCCCCTCTCCTTGGTAATCCCATCCCATAGTCCAATCCAAACACTCCACAGGTGTCATGTGGGAGACATTTTCAAAAATCATCATCAAGTTGGTATGTCGGACATTAGGCCTTGGCGGCTACTCCTGTCTGTGCCACATGCGCAGTGAGAACAACTCCCTTTTTACAGTCCTCCTGCACAGACTATTTCCCCCACCCAAATACCATGCCCCACTCCCCATTTCAATGGCAGCCGAAAAGTAAGCAGCAAAACAGAGGCTGACATAGAGGTAGAGGAAGAGGAAGAGGTAGATGTAGATGTAGATATAGGTATAGGTATAGGTAGAAGTAGAGGTAGAAGTAGAGGTAGAGGTAGGTATAGGTACAGGTACAGGTACAGGTATAAGTATATGTATAGGTAGAGGTATATATAGATATAAATATTGCTATAGGTATAGATATAGGTACAGGTACAGGTACAAGTATAAGTATATGTATAGGTAGAGGTATATATAGATATAAATATTGCTATAGGTATAGGTATAGGTATAGGTATAGGTATCAATATAGGTATAGGTACAGATGCAGATGCAGATGCAGATGCAGATGCAGATGCAGATACAGATACAGATACAGATATAGATATAGATATTGGTATAGTAGAGGTAGAGGTAGAGGTCAGTGACGTGCGGTGAAGTTCACGGCCGGTGAGGCAAGCAGGCAGGACCTCTATATTCTCCTTCCCCCCACCCCTCCAATTTAGGCAGGGTCCAAGCCACTCCGGAAAAAAACAACCCTGCCCGCCTCTTGCCTTTGAAGGAGAGGAGGAGGAGGGCACCCGCATGAGGACGGGAGGTAGGACAAGCTGAAGGGTTCATCTCCCCACCGCATAAGGATCAGAGGGCTCGCCTCGGAGCCCGCGTCTCCGAGCGCGCGCTCACTTGCTATAGCTGGGTGAGGGGGGCGGCAGAGGCTTTAAGGCAAGTGTCTGAACGGAAGAAATGAATAATCTTCCCAAGCAGCCTCACACACCAGAAGCACCGAGGAGGGGCAGCAGCGGCTGGCATTGGCAGAGCCCCCTGCCTCCGCCCACCCTCGCGTGCCAGGATTTTCCTTGTGGCATTTCGCCTCCGCCCCACCCACCGGAATAATAGTGCGTGTGCATGCACCATCCACCCACTCACCCCAGCTGCACCTGAGGAGAGGGGGGAAAGCCAAAGAGAGCCCCCCCTTCACACGCAAAGCCCCCTTAAAGCAGAGAACAAGCCAGCTCTATGGCGGACAGGCGCGCTGGCACTTTAAACTGCATGCTGGCACTTTAGCATGCCCCTCGGCCGCCATTCAGTGAAACATGTTTTGCTGAATGGCGGCCGAGTTCTAAACTGCCAGCATGCCTTTAAATGCCTGCTTGCCTTACGCACGGGCCCGCGCAGAAGGCAAGCCGCCACTTCAAAGTCATGCCGGCATTTTAGCTTGCCCCTCAGCCGCCATTCAGCGAAACATGTTTCACTGAATGGCGGCCGAGTTCTAAACTGCCAGCATGCCTTTAAATGCCTGCTTGCCTTCCTCAGGGGCCCGCACAGAAGGCAAGCTGACACTTCAAAGTCATGCTGGCACTTTAGCTTGCCCCTCGGTCGCCATTCAGTGAAGCATCTTTCGCTGAATGGCAGCCTAGTTCTAAACTGCCGGCATGCCTTTAAATGCCTGCTTGCCTTCCGTGCGGGCCCGCGCAGAAGGCAAGCCACCATTCAAAGTCATGCCGGCACTTTAGCTTGCCCCTCGGCCACCATTCAGCGAAACATGTTTCGCTCAATGGCAGCCAAGTTCTAAATTGCCGGCATGCCTTTAAATGCCTGTTTGCCTTCCGCACGGGCCCGCACAGAAGGCAAGCCGGCACTTCAAAGTCATGCTGGCACTTTAGCTTGCCCCTCGGTCGCCATTCAGCAAAGCATGTTTCGCTGAATGGCGGCCTAGTTCTAAACTGCTGGCATGCCTTTAAATGCCTGCTTGCCTTCCGTGCGAGCCAGTGCAGAAGGCAAACCGGCACTTCAAAGTCATGCCGGCACTTTAGCGTGCCCATCGGCCACCATTCAGTGAAACATGTTTCGCTGAATGGCGGTCGAGCTCTAAACTGCCGGCTTCCCTTCGCGCCAGCCGGCCATTCAGCAAAACATGTCCTGGTTTGTGGCTGGGCTGCACACTTGTACTTTAAAGTGCATGCCGCCCGGCCACAAACCAGGACATATTTCACTCTATGGCGCACTGAGGTGGCATGGCTTTAAAAAATAAAAAAATGAAAAATAATAAATGAAAAATGAAAAATAATAAATGAAAAATGAAAAATAATAAATGAAAAATGAAAAATAGATGTGCCAGCCCACGCACCAGCAGAGGCGGGTAAAAAAAAGCCACACACACACACGCACACGCACATACACATAATAAAAAAAATTGCAATTACTTACATTACAAATAAATTGAATTCCTCCCCCCTGCCCCCTTGCTCCCACATACCTTCCAGCTGTATCGAAAATGCTAGATTTGGTCTAGCCAGGGGCAGGCAGGCTAGGCTAGTTGCTGTTAGAGTCACCACGTGGATGACTCTGCTTAAACATTTAAAATAGGCTCTAAACAAAGTGCCCTCTGCAGGAGGAGGTGGGAGAATCACGTGCCTCATTTGCATATGTAATTTTTCACGTTTTAACCCTTGGTTGACACTTAAAAGGCGAAAACTTCCTTATGCAAAGGAAGCCCATAGTTCTCTAGCCTCCTCCTACTAACTGCACTAAGGAGACTCAGAGTCACTGTGACTTAGAGTCTGGGAGCAACTACCTTGGCCTTTTTAATTATTTTGAAAATAGTTTCCTTTCCCTCAGGAGACTGGTGAGGCCCCGCCTCCCCTGCCTCTAGTGACTGCACGTCACTGGTAGAGGTAGATGTAGATATAGATATCTGTAGAGGTAGAGGTAGGTATAGGTAGATATAGATATAGATGAGATAGATTATAGATATAGATATAGATATAGATATAGATATAGATATAGATATAGATATAGATATAGATATAGATATAGATATAGATATAGATATAGATATAGATATAGATATAGATATAGATATAGATATAGATATAGATATAGATATAGATATAGATATAGATATAGATATAGATATAGATATAGATATAGATATAGATATAGATATAGATCCCTCAATTTTCAAAAGAACCACTATATTTCTTTCATTTGTATTCTAAACTAGAGGGTAGTTGGAGCCATACTGACCCTTTACTCTTTTTGAAGTTGTGTGCAATTCAACATTTTCAGAAAAATATTTCAAGCCCCACAATGTATTTGATATATGGTCTGATACCATGAGACCAGCAGCACACATATACATGGTCATGTGATGCTGTTTATCTGTTAAAGGAGCTGCTAGTAAGTTCTCATGTGCAGTTAAATTTACTGGTTTCTACTTATAAAGTCCTTTATATACCAGAGCCTAAATATCTTAGAAATCTTTTTTTTTTTGTCAATTGTTTAAGTACAATCTATTTGAACAATTAGGGAGTACATAGAGGGAGGGTCCCAGACAGTGGATGTTCCATGTAGCATCTCCCCTATTTGGAAATAGTTAACCCACAAATTAAGGATGGCTCCCACTTAGGACCTTCTTAAAGCAGGTGAAAACATTAAGAAACTTAGTGTCATACTAAATGTTAAATTGTAATAATGATTTTGAATACTTAAATTGTGAATATGATTTTGGAATTTTTGCATTTTATTTCATTGTCTAAAATCTACAGTTTTACATTGTAAATTCTGTGAGCCATTTAAAGTCTTGCAAGTGTCAAGCAGTAACCATATTTTGTTATAAACTATTAGGGAATTAATGACATGGGATAAAATATTTTATTTTTCTGAGGTTTTATAACCAACTTGAAATAAAATCTGACATTCCATTTCACATTAAGTTCAAAAACATTCAGATCTCAAAATAAATCTTTCCTACTGTATCTTTTAACCTAAAACCATAATTAGGGAAATAAATAAGCACTACCTATTAAAGAACTTGAAAAATGGGCAAACACAAACAGAAACAAAATGAAGAGCAAGAAATGAAATAAAATTAACAGAACAAGAGAACTGGAAGGTGCCTTGCAGGTCTTTTAGTCCAACTACCTGCTACAGATGGAGACCCTCTACTATTTCAGGCAAATGATTCTCTACTTCCTTCTTAAAAACCTCAAGTGATGGAGACTGAGGAGGGGGAGGAGGAGGAGGAGGAGAAGGAGGAGGAGGAGGAGGAGTAGTCATGGCATACTTGAAATAAACTTTTCTAACAACAGTTATGATGTAAATATTTGAAAGATGAAACCTGAGTTTATCAACTGTTATGCTATCCATTATTTTAAGTGTCATAACACTTCCTTCCTTCTAAACAATTCTATATTTGCCACTAATTTAGTCAACAAGCACTTCTACTTTTCCTAACAAAGATATCATAACATAGCAACATTTTCCTAGATTTCAGAATCTCTCTTTTCTCCTCCATGCATTTTCCCAGCCATGGACATTTTTGGTCTCCTTTTCAAATACCAGCTAATAAATGATACTTATGTTCAGAAAAATAGATGGTCAAAAGGAGGAATACGTATAAATCCATGACAATGAATGTATTAATGTTGTCATCAAAAACAATATTGTAAAAAAAAATATTGACACATATTGATAAATATTGATACATACTTCAAATTGAAATAGCAAACAAGTAAAATTTTACAAACAAGGACAATTATAACTGTGAAACAACATTAAACCATGGTTCCAATCTGATCAATTCTGCACTATTATATTGGGGCATGTATTTTTGCATTCATAAGCATTAAACCATGGCTTAAAACACTCCCCTAGACTTTACCAACTTAAGTTCAGTTTGGAGAACAAGTTTGCAAAAGAATCAGGTAGGCTAAATAAAATGGATATAGGAAGTTATAAAAAGAGTTATAAATTATAACCATCTGTATTGTACACTTATGTTTCCTGGATATAAATTGAAACTTTCCAAATTTTAATGTAGTTTATAAGCTGTAAAATACAAAAATAACAGGTAAACAGAGAGTCATCTTTAAAGTATCCATATGTAACTAATGAGCATAAATTAGATCAAATATTTATTGGATTGATCAGTCTTTTAAGTGCTTTCTTCACTTCCTTATTTTTTAGACTATAGATAATTGGATTGAGCATTGGAGTCAAAATGTTATATTGAACAGAGATAATCTCATCCAGTGTAACAGAGGAAACATTGCTGGGTTTCATGTACTGGGACATTCCTGTCACATATTGTAAGCCTACTACAATAAGATGAGAACTGCATGTCGAGAAAGCTTTACTTCTGCCTTCTGCAGAATGGATCTTTATGATGGTGGAGATTATATGAACATAAGAGACCAATGTTGGTAAGAAGGAACCAAGTCCACAGATTGCAGCAAAAGAGAAAAGGATCGCATTACTTAGAAAAATGTCAGAACAGGATGCTTTCAATAATGGAGGAAGCTCACAGCTGAAGTGATTAATTTCACGGTGTCCACAGAAGTGTAACTTCAAAATAGGCACTGTGTTTATTGTTGCAGATAGCAAGCCTATTAGCCATGCTCCTAAAACTAAGTAAGTGCATATTGCTTTATTCATGATCATTATGTAATGAAGTGGGTGACACACTGCGGCATATCTATCATATGCCATTGCTGACAGTAGGAAAATCTCTGTGACGCCTAATAGAAGGGTGCAAAACATTTGTAAAATGCAGAAAGTAAAGGAAATAGTCTTTTGCTTCATAAGAAAATTCATTAACATTTTAGGAACAATATTAGTCGAGTAACACATATCAACAAAGGACAAATGAGATAAAAAATAGTACATGGGTACACAGAGAGAAGGATCTATTTTGATTATCAGAATGATTGTGAGGTTTCCTGACACTGTGATTAGAAAAATGATTGAAAAGATCAAGAAAAAGAAAATCTGTAGTTGAGGATCACTGGAAAGTCCAAGCAAAATAAAGTCAGTTTGGTTCTCCATTTCTGCTTATTCATCTGTAAAATAAAAATAACATACAAGTAAATGTATGTAACCAGTGTGATATACTGGTTAAAGGCACCATCTAGAAACTGGGGGGTGAGGAATTCTAGTCTTTTGCACAAAGATAGCTGGGTGACATTAGGCTAGGGTCTCAGACCTAGGAAGCAAGTTATGACAAATCACTTGCATCTCATAATTACATTAACTTACATTTACAGATGAACAGTTTGGCTCCTTTTACAAATAAAAACCCCCCAAATCATAGATAATTTTGTCTCATGGACAAAAGTTAATGTTAAGCTTTAACTCAAGCAAGAAAATGAAGATCCTCCTGATTTATTCTATTATTGGGACAATTACTGAGTCATGTTGCTGAAAAACCTGGATATTTTTCTGAAAGCTCACTAGAGTTCCTAAAATTAAAAGAATCATCTATTATTTTAGCTCTTACTACTTAGTATTATCTCTGAAATGTTCAAACTGTAGTGAGTGTGCTGAATTAGAACATGGCCTAGAACTCTCTACAAAGTTTAACACTTTATATCAAAGGGATAATTTAAAACCAGAATGCATGAAAGTTGCCATACACAGATACCCTATTAGTATTTGAGAGATGGGTATTTCTCAATTGAACAATCTATTTTAAATAAAGAGGAACATTCATGTGGTTTAAGAATTGATTACTATTTCAGAAACCTACTTGTCATTGTGAAGATTCCTGAAGATAAAGAGAAGTGGCAGGAAAGGAGACAGAAAAAATGCACTTACTTTAAATAAGTATAAACTTTTAAGTATGAAGAGAGCAAATACCCCAAAGTTAAAGCTCATTTAGATGAGTTTTTAGTTAATTAAAACAAATGCATGAAAAGTATTTTGTAAAAATGCCCAGGCAGAAAGTATTCTGAGCATAATATTACCTGTTTTCTATAAAGACAATATTTCTATTTCTATTACCTATGAAACAATTATTCCAGAAGAGAAAATACTCCCATTTCAAACTTCTTGCAATAATTATCACAATAATAATATACCTATATCTCTAGTAATATCCCAACAAACCCTATCATAGGAAGCTACCTGTGTTTCAGGAGTAAAATATGACTAACACAAGCAGGAGGAGCTCTTCTCTGGGATGAAGGGAGCGTTGAGTATACCAAGTTGGGGAAAATGAATCATCTCCTTTCACATCACACATACAAGACATATCAGATCAGTAAATTCCCAAAAGAGCAAAGGTTAAGAGATTTCTTGTGTGCTCACAGGGAGTTGTCAAGAGAAGAGGGGAACAATACTTCTACATTTCATTCTCATTACCCACAATCTGTTTCCTTTAGGAACTTCTGAGGAGAATAGTATTCTGATGTAATGGAATTTGTGGATGATCTCAGAGAACAAGGGGAAGAGATGCTGCCAAGGACACAATCAGATAAAAGAGGAAGGAGCCCCCTCCCGACTTAATAGTCAGAGAAAGAAACTGAGGAAAAATTTGCCCTAATGGATCAAACAGTTAAAAGTGTCAATGGGAAGATTTTACTATTAGACTTGTAGGATTCTGCTACTTTAGCCTTAATACAAAGTATAATTAGCTAATCTATTTTTATTTCCTACCTGGTTTACCTAGGAGGATTGACCATCTAACTGATCAAATCTAGTTTTGTGGATTTCCATATTTATTGCATTTTTATAAAACACTAATGCAATTTAAGCTTATAATTTTAAAAATGAATACAATGTACAAAAGAAAAAGAAAGAAAAAGGAATAGAAAAGAAAAAACATGCACAGGGAAAAAAGGAAAGGAATAATAATAAGAAAAAATAAAAAAGAGTAAAAAAGAAAATACATGTATAAAGAAGTATTCCAACCTTCATCAGAACAAATATAAATAATTTCAGTAACTTTACTCTTTTTAATTTGTAGAAAAAATGGTCCCTTCGTCCCATTTTCCAACTCTTACTATAAAAAAGTCCTTAAAATTATTAATTCAAAACTGGGGTTAAAAGTCCATTAAGCATTGCCAGAAATAACAACATATCTTTTTTAATCTTGATCAAATAAACCAATTTTATATTCCTTCATTTTACTTGGTTTCTCTTGAAACTTTGCTAGCGGCTCATAAATTAAATAGAGCATCTTTTGAAAACCTGACACTATTTTTGTAAATTCAATATAAAAGAATTATCTAGGTTACTCTGATTGCTTTATTATTTTTAATTCTCTTTTGATTTTTTTAAAGCATCAAGCAATTTATTTTGAATATCCAATAACATGACTTTTTTCATATCATTATTGTAGTCCGGCATCTGTTTTCAGGGTCAACTTTTCTGTCTTGTTAAATAAGACTTATACAAGATGGAAGTTCAGATTAGCACTGGGCAGTGACCCAGATATGATAGCAAAAGGGTGATTTGGAATATGACTGGGTATACAGGTTTCATTTGTCAGCCATTTCTTAAAGATTTGCCTGTTCAGGCTCTTTGTAGTTAGAAAGACCCATACCCAAGTAAAAATACATTTGACTTAAGAACAAATGATCGAAGTGTCATATAGATCCATGAACTTTAAGAATAATCTTTTATATTTTGAATCTGGATAGCTCTACAACTACAATTGTATTATTATTATTGTTTTTCATAGAGAATAACTGGGATGGATATAGCTCAGATAACCTGAATGGTGTGTGTGTGTGTGAGCCTGCTAGAGTTGTGTGTGTATCCAAAAATATTTCAGTAATACCAAATAATGTATTTCCTAAATGATTGTATTTAAATCACAGTATTCTACTTATTTAAGTGTATAAAACCTTCATAGTGAACACGTGCCTATAGGGATATGTGTTAATTTCTGTTTACACCTGTGCCTCTCCTTTCTTTTAAGCTAACAGCCTTGTGAAACAATCCTGGTTAGAAAATTTAACTGTGGTGACTGATTTTATTCTTGAAGGGCTTTCTAATGATCCAAAACTGAGGAAAGTCCTTTTTGTTATATTTTTAGCTATTTATATTGTTACTTTTGCTGCAAATCTTGTTATCATTCTCATTACTGGACTACACTCTCACCCTAACATCCCCATGTATTTCTTCTTTTCTCACATCTTTGGTGGAAATCTGCTATTCTTCAATCTCAGCCCCAAAGATGTTGCAGAATTTTCTTGCTGACCAGAGGACTATCTCCATCAATGGGTGCATTGTATTTTTCATCATCATGTTGGAATGCACATAAATTTTAATCCTATCTACTATGGCTTATGACCAATATGCACCTGTTTGCCTTTTCCTACATTATTTAGAGATTCTGAACAAATTAATGTGTAACTTGATGGTAGGGTGATTGGCTTTTTCCATTCACTTATTGATACTCCTCATATTAACTCTGCATTTTTGTGGGCCCAAAATTGTGAACAACTTCAGGTGTGAACTGCCTCCATTTTTTATTTCATCATGTTCTGATATCATGATGAACCAAGCTGTGCTCTTGGTTTCCCTGACAATATTTATCATGAGTGCTTTAGCACTCACCTTGGTTTCATATATTCAGATCATCTCTGTCATCCTCAAAATGCCAGCCATGACAGGCAGAAGTAAAGCTTTTTTCACTTGCAATTCACACCTTGTTGTGGTTGACTTGTTTTACATGTCAGGATTTTTTAGGTATATGAAACCTACTTCTAGTTCATTATCAGAATTGGATAAAGTTGTCTCTACCAGTCAGTGAAGTGCGGTGAGGTTGATACCTGGTGAGGCTCAGCAGGGCAGCGGTCGGCCTTGGCGGGGGGGAATTTGCATCGCGGGAGCAACCAAGCGCCCGGGTCTGCAGCAAAGGCACTTGGTGGCTCCCGTGATGCAAAGTGCCCTGCTGCCCCCCCCCCGCTGTCCCGGCCTGCATCCGCTGCTTCCCCAAGCTCCACCGCTGGAAGTCCCGGATCGCCTCTGGGGGAAGGCTGAGTGAAAAACGGAGCGAAGCTTCTCTGCGGCCTCCCGGCGCTGCCCAGAGGCTCTTGCAGGAGCACGTGTCAGCAGCCGGCGGCCTGGAGCGGCCCCGGCTGTGAGACAAGGGAGCACTTAAAGTAGCCGCTGCCGCTGCCACCACCACCACCCCGCCGGGCGAAGGAGGGGCGGTGGCGGTGGCAGCAGCGGCTGCTTTAAGTGCTCCCTTGTCTCACAGCCGGGGCCGCTCCAGGCCACCGGCCGCTGACACGTGCTCCTGCAAGAGCCTCTGGGCAGCGCCGGGAGGCCACAGAGAAGCTTCACTCCGCTTCTCACCCAGCCTTCCCCCAGAGGCGATCCGGGACTTCCAGTGGTGGAGCCTGGAGAAGCAGGCCGGGGCAGCGGGCAGCAGCATCGGGGATGGTGGGGCACTTTGCATTGCGGGAGCCGCCAAGCGCCCAGGTCTGCAGCAAAGAGGCAGCCTCCTCCTTCTCGCCCACTCCTCTCTCCTCTGAAGCACACCCCGCCCAACGTAAGCGTGCTCAAAAAGACACGATTGGCTGCTTCCAAATCAGGAGGCGGGAGAATTAGTGCCTCTTTTCCATCTGAACTTCTTTGCCTTTTAACTCTTTATTAACTTTTAGAAGGCGAAAAATTCCTTATGGAAAAGAGGCCCCGAGTTCTCTCGCCTCCTGCTTTGGTTAACACTAAGCAGACACCAAGCCACTGTGAGCTGGAATCTGGTAGCAACTATCTTGGCTTTAATTATTTAAAAAAAAATATTTAAATTTCTTTCTTTTTCCTGAGGAGACTGGTGAGGCTCCGCCTCCCTTGCCTCTAGTGACTGCATGTCCCTGCTACCAGTATAGCATTTTAACTTCCATGTTAAATCCCATCATTTACAGTTTGAAAAATAAGAACATGAAAATGGCCCTGAAGAAATTAATGTAACAGTTCAAAGTCTGAGATATCTTCAATCTAACATGATGAAAAAGTATTATGAATTATATAGGAAGCTTATACCTGTTGATTGGGCTGAAAATGCCCAGTTGATAAAGAAAAAAAATAGCATTTATTTCATGTTCATTCTTCAATTGTATGTGAAATAAAGAAACAGCAGAGAATGAAGAGAATTCAGGCCTGTTTTTTGTGCTTATTAGTTGTGTGATTGTATTATTTTGCTACAGCTCTTGTATGTATTTGTGCTCTATGGTTTTCATAACATTAGTAGAAAGAGAGAGGGAGGGAGGGAGGGAGAGAGGAAATGAACAATGGAATGAAATACATGCATACATTCATACATTCTGTGTGGGAATACCCAATACTTCCTGTACAAGTTCTATAGATTGAGCGTGGAAAATAATGGCTTTAGTAAATAGTTAAATTCTTTCACAACGATTCCTCTTCATACTCAATCAGAAGATAGTGTGATTAGATCAACTGATGACCTGGATGACTGAGAATCTCTACGGACATTTAGCTATACACATTGGAATGAACACCCTTGGAATAGTGTGGGAGTAGGAATTGATTTCCTGAGAAACATTTGCAGACTACAGGGAACAGGAACACTACTCAAATGTTTCTGAGGACACCGATAAATCTCCAAGTGCTTCAAGGACCCTCTAAAATGATGCAAATGACCAGCTGTCTGCAAGGAATATAAATCCTTCCATTCTCCACTGTCCTATCAGAGCAGAAGAAACTTCTTTGATGATAAGCAAAACATCTTCAAAGAAAAAAAAAAAGAAAGTCCAGTTGCCTCCTGAAAAAGCACCTTTAGGAAGACCAACAGATAATTACTTTGATTGAAAAAGATACTTTGATTTGAAGAGTAGTCTCTCAGTCACAAATCCAACAATCCTAGTATTTCTCCTCCAACCTCTAAGGACTTTTTCAAGAATTTTTGGTAGCACCAAAGATTAGCATAAAAAATCATGATCATTGTGTTTCCCTATAAAACACAATGAGATCAAAAATAACACTCTGAAGGGAAGGGTAAATAAAAGGCTACATTGGATGTATGTCTTTCATTTAAAGCAGTTTTATTTTATTAATATTTTTTTTAAAAAAATTATATTCTCCCCATATTCCTTCTAAGGTGACTCTGGGTGGTTTACAAATTATGAAACAATTAATACATAATTAAAATGTTAAAACATTAAAGCTGCACAAATTAAAATATTATTAAAACTTGAAGGAAATGGATCTTATTTGTTCTATTTCACTTTCAACCAACACAAAATTCTTGTATGTGTGCACATACACATGTATGTGTTTATGTTTTTGTCTTCCTACATCCTGTATATATTTATTTCATTATTTGAAATAAAGGAGCATGTATGTAAATATATTACTATTCTATTCTATTTAGGAAACCAAAATCAAAAATTTA
Source organism: Thamnophis elegans (assembly GCF_009769535.1). Taxonomy (NCBI): domain Eukaryota; kingdom Metazoa; phylum Chordata; class Lepidosauria; order Squamata; family Natricidae; genus Thamnophis; species Thamnophis elegans. Next base: position 110,612,373 of record NC_045558.1, read on the forward strand.
GATTTGATGCAGGATAACATGTAGAATTCTGTTACTTGCCTTGCCTAGGCTTGAGATGATACAATAAACTTCAACAGTCTAATACAACACATTTGGAAGTTTATATTAATTTATTAATGGTATCATAAATATTATCCAGGTATATTATTGCAATTATCAGTGCAAATATTCTCTGAAAAAGAAGCCATACACATTATAAATTTCTGTCAAAAATGTGCAATTATTTTTAATGGAAAAATGGGGATCTTGAGAAAAAGTATAATTTTACTACTTCTCAATTGTAAAAAATATAGAAACAGGTTGACTTTAAAAACTGCCCTTTTCAGAAATATGTGGCATATACATTAATATCACTTTCACTCCCATTCCAGTGGGTGTCCCATCCTAAGGAAATACAAACATACAGGGCGGGGCATAACCTTTTCCTAGGGGGTCACAGCAACACTTGTAATAACAACACAAATAATTCATACACCATTCGAAAGCCCATCAAAAACTGAGTTTATTGACACGATTTAATAGTCAGTATGACCACCATTAGCCCTTCGAACAGCATTCAAACGAGGTGGATAAGAACACAACAAATCTTCAAACAGTTCCGTTCGATTTTCCAGATTTTTCAACACAGTTTCCAAATTCATTCTCAAAGTTTCAACCGAATATCGATTTTGACCTTGCTCCTGAATCATCAGAGCTTCCACTTCATCCTTAATTATGGCCCCAATGTTCTCTGCCGGATTGAGATCTGGCGAATTTCCCGGCCAGACGTCATTGCCCCAAAATTCGACATTGTTTTCCTTTAACAATTGCTGAGTCGCATTTGCACGCATGCAAGGAGCTTTGTCATGAAGAAAGACAGCCTCACCAACCACCAAGACATTGTCTGGATCACTGAGAAATGGAATGACATTCTCCAATAAAATTTTCTCACGGAAATAACTGCCATCCCAGGATTCCCCTTTATCCTTCAAAACCCAATGCAGTTTCTTGGCTGTGAAAATGACGAAAATCCCGATGCAAGTCGGATTGCGAACGATTTGTCGATATCGTTCATGTTTGGCGATGTCGTCGACGTCTTTAGCCCAAATTCGATCGTTCTGGAAATTCGGTTTTCGAATGGCATAAACGAAGAATTCGTCAGATGGCGCCAAATGAAGAAAATCTTCCTCGGTCCATTCAGACAACCAATCGCACAACCAAAGCCGATCTTGAACGTGTGTTTGAGTTTTCAATGGTTTGCAAATGACGTGGAATGGCTTCAAACCTTCTCGTTCTCGATATCGGCCGATTGTCCTTTGATCAACTCGTTTTCCACGAATTTGAAGGATTTCTTGGGCCACTTTTCGGTTTCCTTTTCGTTGTTTGCGACTGCCAGTTGCAATGATGGCTTTGCTTTCTTGGGACAGTTGCAGAGGACGCCCTTCTCCAAATTTTGTGAAACATTCTTGGGCTGTTTTGTTCCAATTATCAGTAACCCAATCCGGATGACGTTTCAATTTGTTTGCAATCCATTTTCGATTGATAAACGTCGCTCCAGCATCGCGAGCCTCTCGAAAGGCAATGCATTTTATTCTGTCAATGATCCTTTGTTCTTCCGAATCGAATTTTCCAGCCATTCTTAAAGCAAATTTAACATTTAATAGCTCATTCAATTCAGTTTTTTATGGGCTTTAAAATGAGGTGTCGCGGAAGTTGTAAACTGCTGTCGATCTTGCTGTGACCCCCTAGGAAAAGGTTATGCCCCGCCCTGTACATGTGAAGGCATTAACTTTTAGTATGCAACTTAGTCAAGGGTGGTATTCACTCTGTGCCTTTGTAAAAAGTGGCCAGACAGAAAGAGAAATATATGTTCTTTTCATCCAACACAGGAAGTGCACCGGTCCACTAGAGCCTTCACTCATTCCCTATAAGCATCTTCATTGTCATCCCACATAAGACCCACCACTATCGTGACATCCACATACTTCACAATATGATTCATAGCAGATTTGGCACAGCAGTCATGGGTCATCAAGGTGAACAGTAGTGGACACAAGACACAGCCTTGTGGGAGACCTATCATTAAGGAGATGGAATTGGAAACTCTTCTACCAACTTGCACAAACTGGGGCCTATCAATAAGGAAATCCAGTGTCCTATTACATAAAGGAGCATTAAAATCTAATAGGCTCAGTTTGTTGACCAAATTTTGAGAAATGATAGTGTTGAAGACCAAACTGAAATCAACAAATAGCATTCACACATGAGTATTCTCCTGCAGGTGTGCTATGCTAAGATGAAGCACAAAGGAAACTGTATCATCTATAGAGCAGTTCTTCCAATAGGCAAACTGTAATGAGTCAAATGTAAGGGGAAGGCATGAAGCCATGTTGTCCTTTACCAATTTCTCAAAACACTTCATCATATTGGAAATGAATGCAACTAGATGGTAATCATTAAGGCATGTGATTATAGTGTTTTTTTGGTGGGGGCACTGGTATAATGATCTTGAAAGAAATTCTGTATTTTATGACTATATGGTTGCATTGCTGTTTTTGTAGCACATTCAAATCAGCTCTTGCTATTCAAAGTTCTGCCACACCACCTGATTTGAAAGCAGTGGAAGACAACTATCAGTTTGAAAGAAGGTAAAATGTAGATAAATAGGTACCACTTCAGTAGGAAGGTAACAGTGTTCTGTGTTTCTCCAAATGCTCTGCATGGCAATGTTATGATTGCAGAAATGTCTTCAGACAACGATGTCTCCCTTGGCTAATAAACAGAGATGAACCCTATCCCCTAGTTTCAGATAATATTGGATAGAAGAAACCTTTAACTTACTGAATTGAGTGATCTTTGCACAATTCTATTATTTAATAAGAAATCCATTACATAAACTAAAAAAATTGATCCATTTATATAGTTACTCCAACCAAATGTATGAATCCAATGAAGCTGGTAATTGACAGTTTTATAATCCAATACAAGTGGAAAATATATTGTTTGAGGAGAGGATACTAATTAATTAATCCTTTTCTAACACAGCTTGGTTTCATTGTAAGTCCATGTTTCCTAAGAATAGCTCTCCTTAAGGCATCTTTGACTTCTCTGTTTCTCAGGCAGTAAATGATAGGATTCAGAAGGGGAGTGACTACTGTGTAAAACACAGATACTAGCTTATTGAAGATCACTGAATTGTTGGAAGTTTTTGATGTTGGACGGACAAACATGAACATTAGTGTCCCATAGAAAATAGTAACTACAGCCAAATGGGAGCCGCAAGTAGAGAAAGCCATAGTCATTGAATTTCGATTTTTAAGTCCTGGTATTTTGCGATTTTTTCATGTTCCTTCTCAGCTACCCTGCTATCACCTGGTATTGCAATCTCTATGATTGTGATTATTATTATACAATTGTATCACAGCGGCCAGTTGTTTCGTTGGATTTGGCATTGGTTACTAGTCGGGCCCCAGCCAGGGTTGTTGTTGTTGTTGTTGTTGTTGTTGTTGTTGTTGTTGTTGTTATTATTATTATTATTATTATTATTATTATTATACAATTGTATCACAGCGGCCAGTTGTTTCGCCGGATTTGGCATTGGTTACTAGTCAGGCCCCACCCAGGGGCCTAGGACGTCGTAACGTATTTTCGTAATATGCGTGCAGATCCAAGCAGTGCGGCTTTTTGCATTTGACTGATGGTGATTTTGTCAATTTTTAACTGTTTTAAATGTAATTCCAGTGCTTTTGGTATAGCACCCAGTGTGCCAATTACCACTGGAATTATCACTGCTGGTTTGTGCCATAATCGTTGAATTTCAATTTTTAAGTCCTGGTATCTTGCGATTTTTTCATGTTCCTTCTCGGCGACCCTGCTATCACCTGGTATTGCGATGTCTATGATTGTGACCTTATTTTTCTCAACCAGTGTGATGTCAGTGTGATTATTATTATTATTATTATTATTATTATTATTATTATTATTATTATTATTATTGAATAGATGCCAATTTTATTCAATACTAGTTTTTTTCCTGTTTTTTTTTTCAATTCCAATGCATTTGAAGAATCTTCTAAACTTGCAGAACAAATTTTTAAATATCATAAGATACTATAAGATCAGGACAAAATTGTTTTCTTATTTGTGATCAAATAGACATTTGTCAATCAAATCATCGCATCCAGCCCTCTCAATTCTTGGCAAATAGATGGGGAAGGATTGGAGCTGGTGACAGATTTTATTTCCTGGGCTCCAAAATCACCACAGATGGGAACTATAGCCAAGAAATTAAAAGACACTTACTCCTGGGGAGGAAAGCTATGGCAAATCTAGACAGCATGATAAAAGCAGACATCACCTTGCCAACAAAAGTGTGTATAGTCAAGGCTATGGTTTTCCCAGTTGCAATGTACTGCTGTGAAAGTTGAACCATAAGAAAGGCTGAGCGCCAAAGAATTGAGGCCTTTGAACTATGGTGCTAGAGATGACTTCTGTGAGTGCCTTGGACTGCAAGAAATCAAGACCAAGAGGAGATCAACCATGACTGCTGTTTAGAAGGCCAGATCCTGAAGAGGAAAGTCAAATACTTTGGTCACCTAATGAGAAGAAAGAACCTAACGCTGGGAAGGATTGAGGGAAAAAGAAGAAGGGGTATGACAAAGAATGAGGTGGCTGGATGGAGTCACCGAAGCAATAGGCCTGAGCTTAAATGGACTCCAGAAAATGGTACAGGAGAGAAAGTTCTGGAATGTTGTCCATGAGGTTGTGATGGGTCGGACACGACTTCACAACTAACAATAACAACAAATAGACAATTCCACAATCAATATGACTTTTTTCTAGAATTCATATATAATTATGGAGCTAGATGAAATTATCTTCTGTATCAGAAATCTTGGAGAAGGCTTTGTTTTCCCAAAGTGCTCTGAAGAAGGAATGGTAGAGAAAAAATTATGAAACTGATTGTTTTGTATCTATATTTGACTGTATCATGCAGTGCCTAGGTTCCTGGTGTAAGGTCTAGATATTAAAATAATTAACACAATAAATTTATAAATTTTCATTTTTCACATTTTGTAATGTACATATGAATTAAAATATAATATTATCAGAAACTTGCCACCCTATGTTAATCCAGCTTGATCAGGCATATAATATTGACAAGAATAAGATGTCATTTGTCGATTGAAAATTCTATTTAAAGCAAATGTTATAACTGAAGAGCATATTCCACCTTGGAAAATACTATAATGATTGAAACTAAAATATAAAAACTTAGATGATCTTTGGAAAAACTACCACAGTTAGGATCCTTCACAAATTTCATAGATTTAGTTGTTGGTTGAAAAGGGAGTAAAATAAAACTATGATACTTTCCTATTCTCATATTCTGAAGGATATTTTGGAAAAAAAATAGAACTATAATTACTACATATGTCCCTTTCTGTATGTGTCTGTTTATTAATGTATTTATATTAATAAAACATATTTTGTCATTTATATCTCAAAAAGAGGATTTAGTGAAATATGATTAATTTAAGCTTATAAGTGTTACTTTAAACTTCAGATACCAGGGGATGAAATATCTGGAAACCAGACTAATCTAAATTTTAAATTAAAAATACTTTGCTTGTATTGTGAAAATATGTTTGTGTTTTGAAGGATTTATAGACTATATGCTAGATAAATATGAGCTATGTAAAGATTGTATATCGGTGCATGTCTACATGTATAATGTTTGATATGATGTATCTAATAGAATAATTCTGGAAAACAGAAATGTTGCCATTTATATAAGAAGGAGAATTTTTAATCATGCCTCCTCCATCAATTACATTATATAATTATTAAGGTTTAAATCCAATGATTTATCTTACATGGTTAACCTTGGAGTATAAATATCATTCTGCTTTTAAGCATTTTTATAGCCCCATAAAGATCTGAGGATAATTCTGAACTGCTGCCAAAATTCAGTAGATTGGTGTTTTATTTTATGTTGGGAGATGAGAGGTAATTATAGTTTTTATTTGAAGCTATATGACAAACAATTGCAAAAGCATCCAATGAATTCAACACTATGGCAAGATTTTAGAGAAAATCTTATTTTCTCATAATAAGAACTCATAGTAATAGTTCTGAATGTTTTTCGTTTGTTTCATTAGCCACAATTGTTCTGTATGTTTTTAATGTAAGCAACTTCAGATGATTTTACTGAGGGTATTAAAGAATGACAATTCTTGTTAGAACACCCCTGATAGGATTTTAACAATGTTCCAGTGTTCTGATTCCAGTATCATATATGATCAATTTAAAAATCTCATTCATTTTGTAAAAGGGAAAAAACACACCCTTCAATGATTAGGATCCCAATAGCCTTGACTAAACAATTGATCAATAAGACTTAAACAAGTTGCCATTCATTTACCAATTCAATTTCAATCATATAAGCTATGAAAGGTTAAGCATGCCCTTATTACTCCATTGGCAAGACAATTTTATTGGCACAATTTTTTGGAAGAAATTTAGTATCTTCTTCTGATGCCTTTGTACCTAAGGCAACTACAAAAATCATTACATATACTGGATTTCAAGCATACTTTACTATAAATAAAAACATGTTCTTCCTGGATACTATTGTTTTATAGTTCAACCTTCATAGAAGGAGCTTTTTAATGTAAGACTTACTTGTTTTGAATCCTAAATGGCCTGAAATTCCACTTTAAATTTTTCTTTATTTCAAAGTTATTTCTATGAAAAAATGTATAGAAGTAAAACTATATTGAATATTGATGGAAGGCAGCTGGAGAACTCAAGACACCAGAACTCCTAAATAAATATTCTTTCTTCATAAATAGTGATAATTAAAAATGATGCTCCAGGGAACAGTATGTAATAGACTTCTTCATTCCATTAAAATGAAAGCAATGTAGTAAATATTACAAATTCCACTTAAATCTCTGTGGGAGTTAAAGATTTTCTATTGCTCTAGAGCAGCGTTTCTCAACCTTGTCAACTTGAAGATGTCTGGACTTCAACTCCCAGAATTCCCCAGCCAGCGAATGATGCTGGCTGGGGAGTTCTGGGAGTTGAAGTCCAGACATCTTCAAGTTGACAAGGTTGAGAAACACTGCTCTATAGAACTAATTTAGGAAAATAGAAGAGTTTTGTACAATTTAGGAAATTTAGGAAATTATTTCCCCTATATTAAATGCATCAAGGAAGAACCCCATGCAAATAGGATTTTCAATCACGAAGTCCAATTACATATATACAGTTATATATGCACATAAATATTTTTTTCTGAAATGCAATCTCCTGATTGTCTCAAATTTAAAATTAATCTCTTGTTATCACAAACTGAACAGGGCAAAAGTTCTCTTTACCAACTAAATTTGGTGTGTGTGTA